>NC_077228.1:6229771-6577271 GCF_027887165.1 Monodelphis domestica | reverse complement strand
GAGTTCCTTATTGTTGCCATTTCTCGTAGCACCACAATATTCTATACAACCACACATCCCAGTTTCTCTCTGGGCAGACATTCCGAGCCAAGGAAGCTGACCTTTGCTTTGTGGGCACAAGACCAGGAGTCAGCGTCTGCCAGGCTGTGACTGGAGACACCTGATGTCCACTCAACAAGGGCTCTAGACGCTTTGGCCAATGGCTTCACAGATAACTCCCAGGACTCAACATTCAGAGGTCCTTGGAAGTAAGAGTTGAACATTTGCTGGAAGAGTTAATGAATTCCAGTAAATGTTTTATGACCAGGTCAAACCCCCCTTTCTCTTCTCCCTTCTCAGGTCACTTCATCATGACACTGCTGGACTAAGGGCCACATTTCTTCTTGCCACATCCTGCGAGGGTGTGTGGGAAGGAGAGAGGAAGGGGAAGCACACAAGTCCTTTCAGCATTATAGAGGCTCTTACTATTATTTCTGTTATTATCATAGCTTTAAATCATGCTGCTACAGCTTGTCAAAACTATTACAGAGGAATCCTTCGAAGTGACTAAAAGTGACTTAATTACATTTTTCTTATACCTTCCCCTCCTCCCCATTTGATGGATACCCACTGGTTTTGCTCCTTTGTTACCATAAAGAGCACTGCTAGGGATGCTTTAGGATGTATTTGCATTTTGCTTTCCCCTTTGAACCCTTTGTCTCACACACACACACACAAACACCATTGATGGAATCAGTGGATCAAAGGAAATTTTTTTCATTTTTTTTCCCATAATTACAAATTGACAAAAATGCTTGAACAATGTCATGGCCCTGCCAATAGCCCATTAGTGTCTCTTGTCTCCCCATAGCCTCTCCAATATGTTTTTTACCATTTTTTTCAAATTTGTAAGCTGTGAAAATTGTTTGCTCATGTCCTTAGATAACTTATCTGTTGAACAATGCATCCTAAGCTTAACATGGATCTTTCATATCATAGCTTATCAGTTAGGCACTTTTCATTTATTTAATATTCATTATTTTTGCTGTTAGAAAAGTTTAAAATTTTTATATAATTAGATTTGCTTATTAAATGTTTATAATATGCCAGGCACTGTGTTAGGTGCTATTATTTATTATCTCATGTGTTTTTTTCATCATATCATCATAAATCATTATCATCATCATCAGAGGAAAAAGAGACCTTTTTTTTTTTTTTAAAACCCCTCACCTTCCGTCTTGGAGTCATTACTGTGTATTGGCTCCAAGGCAGAAGAGTGGTCAGGGCTAGGCAATGGGGGTCAAGTGACTTGCCCAGGGACACACAGCTGGGAAGTGTCTGAGGCCAGATTTGAACCTAGAACCTCCTGTCTCTAGGACTGGCTCTCAATCCACTGAGCTACCCAGCTGCCCCCGAGACCTTTTTTATACCTATAGATAGAAGAGAATTCTTACCCAGCAAGGAATTGGGGTGACTGCTCATAATATACAAAAATAAGCCCATCAAAATTTTGTTTTTCTTTGGTTTGGGTGTCTCATAGAAGACATTTGGGAATAACCTCTCTCTCTCTCTCTGTCTCTCTGTCTGTCTCTCTGTCTCTCTGTCTGTCTCTCTCTCTCTCTGTCTCTCTGTCTGTCTTTCTGTCTCTCTGTCTCTCTGTCTGTCTCTGTCTGTCTGTCTGTCTCCCTCTGTCTGTGTCCGTGTCTCTGTCTCTCTCCCTCCCTCCCTTCCTTCTCTCTTTGTCTGTCTCTGTCTCTCTCCCTCCTTCGTTCTCTGTCCGTCTCTGTCTCTCCCTCCCTTCCCCCTTTCTATCTCACCCTCCCTTCCTTCTTCTCTCTTTGTCTCAGTCTCTGTCTCTCTCCCACCTTCCTTCTCTCTCTGTTTCTCTGTCTCTCTCCCTCCTTCCCTCTCCCTCTCTGTCTGTGTCTGTGTCTGTCTCTGTGTCTCTGTGTCTCTGTCTGTCTGTCTCTGTCTCTCTCTCTGTCTCTCCCTCCCTATCTCCTTTCTCTCTCCCTCACTCCCTTCTCTCTGTCTCTCTCCCTCCCTCCCTTTTCTCTGTCTCTCTCCCTCCTTTAGTCTCTCTCATTCTCTGTCTGTCTGTCTGTCTGTCTGTGTCTGTGTCTGTGTCTCCCTCCCTCCCTTCCTTCTTCTCTCTTTGTCTCAGTCTCAGTCTCTCTCCCTCCTTCCTTCTCTCTGTCTCTCTGTCTGTCTGTCTCTGTCTCTCTCCCTCCTTTCTTCTCTCTCATTCTCCCTCTCTCTCTGTCTCTTTCTACTCTCCTGAACTTGGTAGTTTATTAAAGACTTTCTTGATTTATTATATTTCGTTGTTTAAGGTCTCCATTTCATTTTGTTTATTTTATATTTTTTTACTGAATATTTTATATTTTTTATAGATAATTATCTCCCTCTTGAATTCTGTGTTGTTGGCATCCAATTCTATAGGGTAGTTGTGGTTAATTCTCTGTATTTCCTCTTTTGAATTTATAGGATTCATCTTTTATTTTGGTAATTTTATTTTCTTTATCAGAATCTCTAATGATTCAACTTCCCAGTTTATAATTTTGTTTATTAATTCTTTTGTCTTTAATTTTAAACTTTCTCCGTTTCAATTAACCAATAAATATTTATTAAGTGCCTTCTCTGTGCTCGATCCTGTTAGGCACAAGAGATTCCAAGACAAAAATGAATCCCTACTTGCAAAGAGAGCTTATACTTTGTATTTGCAGCATATGGGGTATTTAGTGAGGACCAGCACCTCTGGTGGGAGGACTACTGATGTGTGCACAATGGCTCCCCCTGGCTTCTCAAGGAGGACTAGCAGTTCTGATGGTAGGGCCAGTGTTCTGTGCTCTATGGCTCCCCCTTGTGGCCCAGGGAGTTCCAGTGCCTCTGGTGGGAGGGCTTGCCCAGCCCTTTTCAGGGCTGCTCATCCACCTTCAGTGTCTGCCTCCTGCCCAGCCCTTACCTGTGGCTCCAAGAAGCTGGAGCATGCCCAGAGCCTCACCATGGTAAACCATCTCGGCAGACAGGCTACCCCAGGTGAGGTAAGGGCCAGCCTCAAACGTCGGGGGTGAATGAGGGGAAAGGCTGTCAAGCGCCTCAGATGGGCAGAGGAGGTGCTATTCAGTTTGGGTGGTGGAGGTGATGGAAGCAGGTTCTGGGGGCCTGGGAGCCAGTCCAACCTTGGGGACATCAGGGTCTCTGCCACAGCCATCACCATCCTCCTGACTTTTTGGTCTTCCATAGGACTTCTGTGACTTTGGGGGAGAGGAGGCTGACCCCATGTGCAGCTCTGCCTCACAGAAATTCAGTTTATTTTTATTTTAAAAATATTATTTCAGTATTTTTCCATGGTTACAGGATTCATATTCTCTCCCTCCCCTTTCCTCCCCATTCCCAGAACCAACAAACAATTCCACTGGGCTGTGCGTGTATTATCACTCAATACCTATTTCCATATTATTCATTTTTGAAATAGAGTGATCTTTTAAAACCCAAACTCCAAATCCTGTACCCATATAACCAAGTAATAAATCAAATGTTTTCATCGTGAGTTTCTACTCCCACAGTTCTTTCTCCTGTGTCCCTCTGGGTTGTCCTGGGTTATTGCATTGCTGTTAGTTGCAGAGTCATTTACATTTGATTGTGCTACAATGTATCAGTCTCTGTGTACATTGTTTTCCTGATTCTGCTCCTTTCACTCTGCATCAATTCCAGGAGGTCGTTCCAGTTCACATGGAATCCCTCCATTTCTTTATTCCTTTAGTATTCCATCACCACCAGATTCCAAAATGTGTTCAGCCATTCCCCAATTGAAGGGCATCCCCAACCCTTTATTTTCCAATTTTTTGCTACCACAAAGAGCACGGCCATGAATATTCTTGTGTAAGCCTTTTTCCTTATGATCTCTTTGGGGTACAAACCTGATAGTCGTATGGCTGGATCAAAGGGCAGGCAGGCTTTTAAAATCCTTTGAGCATAATTCCAAATTGCCTTCCAGAATAGTTGGATCAATTCACAACTCCACCAGTAATGCATTAATGTCCAACTTTGCCACGTCCTCTCCAACATTCATTACTTTCCTTTGCTGCCATATTGGCCAGTCGGCCAGGTGTGAGGTGATACCTCAGAGTTGTTTGATTTGCATTTCTCTAATCAGGAGGGCTTTAAAACCCTTTTTCATGTGCTTATTGATAGTTTTAATTTCATCCTGTGAAAACTGCCCATTCATATCCTTTGACCATTTGTCAATTGGGGAATGACTTGATAAAATCCAGTTTATGAATGAGTCAAGATGTTGCTCATTGGAATGTCATGGGTCCTACCATCTGCAGATTTTCCCCTGATGGTACACTGTCGTCATTCACTCACGGTGCAAATACTTTGCCAAAGAGTCAATATAAAAAGTCAGATTGCAGCTCCCCAAGATGGTTTCTGTCAGAATTCCATTGACTAGAAGATGACAAGAATACCAGCAATGGGGAAAGAGCTATTGTTTATTTGGTACTTTAAAGTTTTCAAAGCAATCCATAAACTTTGTTTCTTTTGATCTTTTCCCATATAACCCTATAATTGTATCTCATTGGCCAGGAAGGATTCCCACCTGAGAGCCTCCAACCTTGAAGCCTGGGATCCTAAAAGGAGGATCTAACACCTGACACGGGGCTTAAAATAACTGTCATTGAGGTAGAACAAGACAAACAAGGCACCACTTCGGAAAGTTAGTCATCAGGCAGACAGGAGGCATTGGGAAGGCCTCCACTAGGTGGATCTGAACCTAGATTGGCTTCTGAGAACTTCTCAGAGCTGGCTGAGGGGGGCTGAGGACACGATTCAGTGAAGTCTTTTGGGAATGCCCTGGAAGGTCAGCTCTGAGAGACATGAAGTGTGGAGATTCTCCATCTCACTTCCCATCATTGGCTAAGGCAGCTCCTACTGGAAATTCAGTTTTGGAAAGGGCAGGAAATGGAAATTATATGCACCAGAAGGGACCCAGAGCAGAGCAATTTATTTCTCCTAAGTGGGTCCCAGTGAGTCAAGACCTTTTCAGCCCTCTTTGCCTTCCAAATTACAATCATCTGGGAAGACAAGGGAAGTTCTGAAAGCAGCTATGGGGAAGGGGGAAGAAGATAAACAATTTGATCTGAATTTTCCATGATCTTGTGATAGTTTTACTAGGAGAGCTCATTATGGGATCATAAAACAGGTGTTGGCAAGACCCTTATATTCGTCTTTACTCCCACTGGGCCGTCTTCTATTTTTCCAGCACTGGATAGACTCTTTAGTCTGCTCAGGAAGTCATCCAAGGAGATATTTACCAGGCGTGTCCATTCCTGGCTTTTGTAAAAGTCACCATCTAATTAGATGGCAGGATAGCGCAGTGGGGAGAGTTTTGAGATGGCCCGACCATGGGTGTGCCATACAATTCATTTGTTCTTGAGTTTCCTCATCTGTTAAATGAGAGGACAAGCCTGCAAGATCCTGGAGGTTCTTTCTAGCTCTATTTATGACTATGAGGTCACCAATCTACAGTTGGAGAATCTGAAAATCTGGGAGCTGGTCATTTATGCTCCAGTGGTTGGACCTCTAGGCAGGGTCAGATGGGGGGGGGGGAGTATGAAGCAGGCAAAATGTATCCAGAGGGCCCTTCCACATCCGTTGACTGCGACTCCTCCTCGCCGGCCAAGTCCTTCCCTTCCATCTTCTGCCTGCTTTTCTCCATTCACTTTCCATGGCCCATCCTCTGGTCCTCCCCTTCCCCCATCACCAACACTTGAACTGCCGCCCAGTCCCTCAGGGCTTTGCTAGACAATTTGTGGTCGATCTCAAATTCTTGCTGAATGATTAATGAATGAAAATGACTTAATGTGTTTCTCGCACCCGGAGTCCCAGATTTGAGTTTTATTAGAGTTCTTCGAGCCCTTTTACCTACAGCAGAGGGTCAGACAGTTAGTACGGCTCCATGTGGCCACAGCATCCGGGTATGCAGCTGGACCAGACTCACGTGGTTGGGCAACATTGGGCAAAATAAATGAAAATGCAGTGAACCCCAGATAATGGGAATATGGGGTTCTCTGAGTCAACGTATGGCTCGCCGGGATCCTTCCGTCCGGTTCCTGAGCTCTGCTTCTCTTTGGGTTTGACACCGAAGACTTTAAGGGTAGCTGATGGGCTGTGGAGGGCCCTAGGGAGTCCAAGGCCTCTAACTATGCCATCAAGGTGGCTGCCTACTTTGCTCATCGGTTCTAGGCTTGGAGTCCTCACCCTTCCGTTTCTTTTTTCTGAGGTCAGTGACTTAAGACTAAGGGGACAGCTAGGTGCCTCAGTGAATTGGAAGCCATGACTAGAGATGGCAGGTCCTGGGTTCAAATCTAGTCTCAGATATTTCCTAGTTCTTTGACCCTGGACAAGTCACTTAACTTCCATTGCCAACCCTAACCTCTCTTCTGTCTTGGGACCAATACACAGTATTGATTCTAAGATGGAAGGTGAGAGTTTAAAAAATAGCAAAGGGCAAAGTGTGATTAAGTCTGAAATAAGACACCGAATCAAGGTTTATGAAGTTTTAGAGCTCATGAATGAAAAAAAACCTACGGTGTGCCAAGCATTGTGTTAAGGGCAGAGGGTATAAATAGAAAAAACAAGAGAATCCATGTTTTCAAGGAGTTCAGACTTTGAGGAGGAAGACAGAAAAGAACACTCGGGCAACAGAAAGATGGGAATCCAAAGTGGGAGTCAGAGAGGCCAACAGCAAGGGGGTCCCTAAGGTACCCTGGTGAGTCAGATGGCAGAGGCCAGAGCACTTGGTGACTATGGGACACAGCACCAGGGCAGATGTAAAGCCTGGAAGATCCCAGGAGGAGGCGCCAAGGTAGATGTGATGCTTAGTGGTCCTTTGTCTCATCAGGAGAGGAGTTGTTGAGGACTCCCGTCTCACCTAAGGTAGTCCAGTAGCCCAAGCAAAGGGAGGCAGGATCCCAGCCATTCATCCCATCTAGGACATGCAAAGTGAATTGTTTCTCATGTTGTGGGATGGCTTTTCACTGGGCCTTCCACTTTTTCTCAGACACTCTCCACAGAGGCAGTTGGTCAATGGTCCATTTCTATGGCCACCAGATGATGGGCTGGTTCTCTCTATCAGAATTGAATTCCCTTAGCCTTAGCACTGATGCTCCAGCCCACTGGGCTGTGATAATATTGCTTTGTCTCCCGCAGTCACAGTGCTAGTGGGAAGTGGTGCCATCCCACTTCTGCTCCTCAATAGCTTTATGACCAGGGGCTAGCCACTATACTTTCTCCTCTTGGAGCCTCAGTTTCCTCCTCTGTAAAATAGGATTTTAGATGTAGAGCTGGAAGCAAACTCAGGTCATCTAGTTCAAGTTCCTCATTTTCTGATGAGGAAACTATAACTTCGACTTTCTCACACTTACATGGCTGGTAAGTGGCTAATCTAGGATTTGAACTCAGACCCTCTGGTACCAAAGCCATTATTTTTTCCACTGTATGTGACATCTTTGTATTTGGGAAGGCAATACTTCACTGAACTGCAGCAAAGTCCAGATGGCACCTAGATGCCCAGTGCATGAAGCAGGAATCCTGGGGTCAGGAAGATCTGAATTCAAATCTGGTCTCAGACACTTAGTAGCTGTTTGACCCTTAATCTGTCTTAGTTTCCTTATCTGTAAAATGGAGCTAGTAATAACATTTCCCTCTCAGGGTTGTCGTGAGGATCAGATGAGATGACTGCAAGACCCTTTGCAAACCCCAAAGTGCTCCATCCTTGCTAGTGATGATCATGTGTTGAAAGTGCCAGTGAATGTCAGCTGCAGTGTTGGTGTGGACGTACCACTCCAACGACCCTCTGTTAGTGCCGATGGCCTCGTCTGCTCGCTCTTCCCCATCTGTCCTCTTGACTCTCCTTAGAAGTTTCTTGTGGTGTTTATTAGCTGGAAGAACAAGAGTTCGACATTGCAGATTGGCTTCAACTCTGCTCAGGAAACACTGATGAAAAGCTGGCTTTGTACAAAGCATCCTGTAGCCCCTGAGGATTTCGTGGTCCACCAGGGGCTGGTGGTGGGGAAAAAAAGAGCGTCGAGCTCAAAGGACCTCAAGATCAGCCAGCCGGCATCCTCCTTTTAGAAATGATGGAACTGTGGCCCAGGGAAGGACAGCGACTTGTCCTGGTTCACAGAGTAAATGGTGACCCAACTCCATTGGTTTTCCCATTACCCCAGGCTCTCTTCCTCAGTTTCTCTTAAGCTTCCTTTGCGCTGAAAGGTTTACTGTAAAACTGAGTTTGTGTGTGTGTGTGTGTGTGTGTGTGTGTGTTCATGTGTACGTGTGGGCGTACACACAGATTCAAGGATTGAAGTTAGATGACAATTGAGAACGCTAATCAACAGAATCATCCACCATGATTCCAGGGGACTGAGGAGGAAGAAGGCCATCCATCCCCTGACAGAGAGGTGACAGTTCCGGGGTGCAGAAGAAGACGTGGAGATTTTGGACATTTTGTTCAACTATGCCTTATTTATAACGAGGATTTTTTCTTTCTCCTAACAAGGCATAAAGGAAGGAGAGAAAATAGACTTTTATTAATCAAAAAAATAAAATTTAATGAAAAAAGATCATCGGTTGCCAATGACTAATAAAAATTCAAATATATTAGATATGCCACCAGGCGTGTGCTGATAAATATTTAACAACGGAGTCTCTGAAAATAAAAATTCATGCAAGTCCCACTTTTAAGTTGATGCTGCATCATTAAAATTTTCACCCTCATTTAGTGTAGAAAATCAGGAAAACAATAAATAACTCGAGTGCGGATTTGTAGTTTGTTAGTTTCCGAGGTGTCAACGCTCCCACTGCAAAGTTAGTCATCGGCTCTGCTCTGAGCTGGCTTGAGCGCGCTCCCTCCCCAATCGGCGGAGAGAAGGCTCTCTTAATGTCTTCGGATCATGGAGAGCCAACCGAATGCGACTTATTTGAACCAAGAACGCCCTCCTCACCATCCCACCATCTAACCTTGGCTCCCATCCCTCTAGGAAGAAGAGAACGTGCTACTTCCCCAGGTCGCGCAGGCCACTTTGGAAAGCTGTAAAATCCAGGAACGCATCCCAGCATCCATCCTCCATTTACCTCTCTGGTCCTCCTATGGCCAGCCATTTCTCTTACCTTTGCTCTCTGGGGTCAAATAGAAAAACCCTTATCCCTCTTCCACGCCAAAGTCTCTTCTTTCATTGAAGTTTCCGTTGGCTCCCCACCATGTCTTTGCCCTTCGAGGCTGACCATCTGCATTTTCTTCACTCGATGCCTGGACCCAAGAGCCTCCCCCGTCCCCATTGTTCTCCTCTGGCCGCTCTCCAGTTTATTTGGCTCCTCAGTTTCTCATGAGTTAGGAACTGCTGGTTTTGCTGGTGCCTCCCGATGGGGCCTGACGGAGGGTCATTAACCTTCAGAGGTGCCGTCCGACTTGCATCTTTATGAACAAAGAGAACATGGAATGTTTTCTGTTTTGCTGTTGTTTTTCTTGAAAATTAGCTCCTTCTTCTGTTCTGTCTAAGGAAGGTTGCTTAAAAACGGAGTCCTCAGTACAGAGCATTTTCCTCCGATGAAGGGAAAGGTTGGTGGAGCTGCTCGGTTCACTGAAAATGAAGTCACGTCGGAAAATTGTGCCCTTTTGGTTCAACCCCGAGGCATCGTGGGTCCTGCATCTCCAAATATCCCCCCCCACACCGCCTACAACGTCTTCCTTTCACTTTGTTACCCAGACTGAGGTCCTGAAAATTGTATTTGTCCAAAAAATGCCTGTTTAAAACAAATACCATGGAGGGAGTCAATCAGGGGCTCACGTGTGGTAGACATCGAGAGTATAGACTTGGGAATGAGAGGATTTGGGTTCAAATACCGACTTTGCCACTCGCCACTCGACTCAGCATGAAGAAGATGTAGATTCAAATCCCAGCTGCGACACCTACTAGGTGGCCTCGGCGATTCACTTTTTCTTCCTTGGCATCCGTTTCCAAATACATTTAATAAACCAGATGCTCTAACGAGGCATTTTCCTGATCCTCTGCCAATACGTGAAGCTCTGGGAAGCCCCATATTTATTCTGTTGCTACATCCCCCTCCTAAGGGCTAATGCTGGGGAAATAACCAGCTTTCTATTCCTCTAGGAGACCAGGAGCCGTCCATCCCCAGCTTCCCCTCCCCTGGCATTGACCTGTGCGGGTGCCCATCGAAGGGCCAGCCAAGGAGTCCATCAGAAACATCAATCCCTGATGAGAGCCGATGGCTTAGCCTGGTGGCATGGGTTCAAGCAGCTGGTGCCGGTGCTAGCAGCGGGAGTGAGCTTAGAGCAAACTCCATGTGGTAAAAGATCAAGAGTTTTGGCTCCATCTGAGCGGTTTCTCCTGGGAACAAGGAAAAAAATATCGGAAATATAATAGAGTTCAAATTAGAGCATCCAGTAAGGGCAGCCATTAGACGAAAAACTCAGGAACCCAGAATTTGGCCCTTGGCACCCCCCTCTGGCACGAGGCATGGGCTTAGGAGATTGCCTGGCCTTGTCAAAGGGCCACCTCCATCTCTGGAAGGGCCCCCCCATTTGCTTCTCTCATCCCTTGGATTGTAGAGTTGGAGGAATAAACTTAAAGGGAGACCCTGGCGAGGAAAGACTGCAGATGCCCTTCTACTCTCTTTTCTCGGCCCCGTGTTCAAGTCTCCTGTGCCCAAGGAGCTCGTAGTAGCTCTCTCTGCTCCCATCCTTGGTCTTGTGGGGCTTTTGGGGCCTGAGACATAGTGCTGTGGCTGTCAGACGGGGCAGAGTTACTTCCAACATGGCTCCACATAACCCTGAGTTGCATTTCATTGTAAAACAAGAATGGACGCGAGAGTTCATCTACTCCATGTTTCGCCTGAGCATGAAGGAGGGTTTTGACTTAAGGTGGGAAATACAGATCATTCAGTTGCCAACTCCTTGGTAAACACAACAGAACTCTGTGCTAGGCAAACAAAACTTAAGATAGGACTGTCTTCCTGACCTTTCAGGCGCGTAGGGGTCCGAGACACAAGAGAATAACAATGACACCGGCTATATGTGGTACTTTTAAGTTACGCAAAGTCTTCACATAGGTCTTCTTATTCAAGCCTTCCAATGGCCCTGTAATACAAGTGCTATATTATACCCATTTTACAGATGAAGAAATGATTATACTGCATAATAATGCATTCTAGATTTGTAAAACTAAATGGAACAGGTAAAATCTATGTGAGATTTCTTACCATCGTAAAGAGGAGGGAATGAAAAAAGAGAGTGAGAAGGAGGGAGAGAACTTCAAAATTAAAAATAAAGTAAAAGAAGTTTTATCTATCTATCTATCTATCTATCTATCTATCTATCTATCTATCTATCTATCTATCTATCTATCTCTCTATCTATCTATCTCTCTATCTATCTATCTACCTATCTATCTATCTACTTTATCTATCTATCTATCTACTTTATCTATCTATCTATCTATCTACCTACCTACCTACCTACCTACCTACCTACCTACCTACCTACCTACCTATCTATCTATCTACACACATATATATATACCATAAACCAAATAGACCTAAGTGGAAATCTGAAGGGAAAAATTTTTACTGACCCAGGAATTCTGGGAAGACTTTGTGGAAGCCCATGGATGCATTTTCAAGGAGGAGACCCTGGGTGGCCAGACGACAGGGATAAGGTGCAAAAGATTATAGAGGGAGCCAGAAATGGAAGTAGAAGGTGCTGAGGACATTTGCCCACACCCTATTTTTGCTCCTTTACTCATCTTGATTAATTTTCTGAAAATGCCCTCAGGGAGAATTGGTCTGATCCTGGAATCCTTCACAGAATCTGAGTATCTCAGAGTTGGAAGAGACCTTAGTTTCCTGGGGCAAGTCTCTCTGACCATAAATGAAAGCCCAAATGTGGATCTGTGGGAGGAGAGTGGATTTCCTAGTAAGACCTCCCCAGATCAAGGAAATCACAGGTCCAGTTAAAAAGCTGATTTCATTATTGATTGATTTGAGTATTTGTTTATACAGCTTTTCTTTTCTCAGATCCTTAGAACCAGAAAATCTTTTCCTTACTATAGAAGACCCTAGCACCCCATCTTATTGATTACAATTGACTGGGCTTATAAATATTCCTCGAGGTTTTGTACTGAGCAATGTGCCACCAAGGTGTGAATAAAACAAAGCAAAACAAAACAAAAAATCTTTCCTTCCAAGCTCATGTCAGGTGCCATATTTAATGGGAGATTGTTCATGATTTGTCCCATTGTTGCTTGCCATTCTGTCTAGAAATGGTTTTGTATAGACTTTGGATTTCCTGGCATTTGATCCTATTGTACTCTTTCCCTGCCCCCAATAGAATATAAACTCCTAGATGGCAGCCACTGTTTCATCTTTCCCCTCTGCTTCTCCAGGACAGGGTTTTGTGTAAATGCTGGTCCAATTGGATTTCATCCATCTGTATCAGACTTAGTTGAAACTGGCAGCAGAAAGCTGGAGGTTGGCCTTGGTGGAGGTCTTTGTCTTTGCTCTTTTTTCCTCTAGGAAATAATAGTCAGACTCCAAGGTTGTCTGGGGGGTTGCATTCAGGTCTTGTATAACTCACTGGAACAAATGATCCTTGAAGAATTGATTTTCTGGCTGGCCCTCAGCCAAGGCAGGGGAGGCAAGCTGTGTATCTGAGGGCAGCTCCACTCCCTTGCTTGCTTGAATTCCTTTCCTACTCCAATTTGCTGCTGGGCATTTGATGGCTCCTGAGCTGGCCATATGTGTCCTGCTAGGGGCTTTCCAGTTGAATCATTTGCCTGATGACTCTGGAAAACTATCTTTTTTAGTTAAAAATAAGCAAAACAAACTCATCCATTTGACATATTGAAAAATTTGTATTTCAATGAGAACCTTGAAACTATCTTCTCTGTCAGGCAAGAAAGAAGGAAAGGAGGAATTGTGAAAGGAAGAAAGGAAGGAAAGAAGGAAAGAGGGAAAGTGAGCAAGGAAGGAGAGAGGGATGGAGGAAACAAACACTTCTGTGACAGGAGATGAGAAGAACATTTCGTTATTGGTCCTTCCTCTGGTCATTGCATAGATCAGAGTTCTTCGGACTTTCCAAGTTTCTTTTCTTTATGATGTTGCTACTTTACAGATCCATCTCCTGGATGTTCTTACTTCATTTTCCATCAGTTCATGCAGGTATTTCCAGATTTCTCTGACATGGTGTCTTTTGTCATTTCTGATAGGGTCATAGCATTCTATTACATCCACATAACATAATTTGTTCAGCCATCTTGAATTCATGAGCACCAACTTGGCAGAGCTGTTATGAGTATTTTCCTACTGATGTCCTTTTCTTCTTTCTTTGATCTCTTGGGTAGTGTGGGTTTAGGGGTGATGGCTCTGGGTCAATGCATATGTGCCTTTTAGTGATGTTTGGATGAAATTCCAAATTTCTTTTGACAATGATTGGATCAACTCATTGTTGTCTCAAGGGTTACCCGTGTGCTGGTGCCCCCATATGCCATCCAAATTGCTGTTTTCCTTTGCTGACATCTTTGCCAGTTTGATCAGTAGAAGGCAGACCATCAGATCTCTTAATTTGTATCTTGGAATTATTGTTGGAGAATGTAATTATTATGGAGAAATTTTTAGAGACATAGCTCTTTTTTTTTTAACCCTCACCTTCCATCTTGGAGTCAATACTGTGTATTGGCTCCAAGGCAGAAGACTGGTAAGGGCTAGGCAATGGGGGTCAAGTGACTTGCCCAGGGTCACACAGCTGGGAAGTATTTGAGTCCAGATTTGAACCCAGGACCTCCTGTCACTAGACCTGGCTCTCCATTCACTGAGCCACTCAGTTGCCCTCAGAAACATAGCTTTTGATCCCTTGAAAATTCAAGGACGAAATCTTCCTGTAAGAGAGGCTTGTTCATAACCTTTGAGCATTTGTCTGTTGGGGAAATGACTGTCCTTATATATTTGAGTCATTTTCAATCTGTTGCAGGACGGCTGACTTCCAAATGGCCTTGCTCAAAATGAACCCCACTAATGGCTCGACTCCTGGCACACATTCTGTACAGCTTTTGTGGATCTCAGAAAGGGAAGATAATGGTTCTAATTAAGCATTGTCTCCCTAGTACTTCCTAAAAGGAATTACAGGGAAATAGACAAGATGCATTCATGTTTCTGTTGTCATTATGAATTTTTTGGCCCCTTTTTGGTCTCTAATGGGAGAAATCTTTTAATAATGTGTTTTCAGACTCAGCAACTAGAGATGTTCATTTACCCTTGAAGTTTTTGTTTGTTTTGAAACCCTTACCTTCTGTCTTTGAGTCAATACTGCTTCCGAGGCAGAAGAGCGGTAAGGGCTGGGCAGTGGGGGTGAAATGACTTGCCCAGGATCACACAGCTAGAGTTGTCTGAGGTCACATTTGAACCCAGGACCTCCCATCTCCAAGGCTGATTCTCTAACTGTTGAACTACCCAGCTGCCCCTCCTTAAAGTGTTACAAAAGGTAAAATGACCACTTTTCCCAAGAAGGGTAATCGTGAAATGTACCATTTATCAAGAACATAAAAGAAACAGTCATAATCCTGCATTTCCCAGGAAAAAAACTGACCCCATCTTCTCTAACACTAGAATTGAGCAGGCAACCATTAAGCATTTATTAAGCACCTGCTGTATGCCAGGCACTGGGCTAGAATTGGGGCTAAAAAGATGAAAAAAGAAACAGTCCCCCTTTGCCAGGAGTGTATGAGGGGAGCCAACCTTCAAACGTTTAAGTAGGTGGAGAGTAAATATGTGAAGCCTAGTTGAAGTATATTGGAGGAACCCACATCTAAAAAGCATTTTAAGGTCTGTGAAACACTCCCCTTGTTTTCTCCTTTGATCCTTACAACCATCCTGTGGGTTAGGGCTACTGTTATCCTAATTTTACACCAGAGGAAATTGAGGCAAAGAAGGGGGAAGTGGCTGGTCTAGGGTCACCCAGATTGCCTGGAGTCACCTTGATAGTAAGTGTCTGAAGATGTGAACTTGGGTCTCTTGAGCCACTTGTGTGTGAATGCCGATCTTTCCTGGCCCCGAATGTTCTGTGCCTTCCACTGTCACACAGAAGTAGACTAATCATTCCCTCTCTGTCTCTGTCTCTCTATCACTCTGACTCTGTTTCTGTCTGTCTCTGCCTCTATCTCTCTATCTCTGGCTCTGCCTGGCTCTCTGCCTCTGTCTCTGTCTGACTATCTCTCTGCCTCTGTCTGTCTCTGTCTATCACTCTGACTGTTTCTGTCTGTCTCTGCCTCTATCTCTCTATCTCTAGCTCTGCCTGTCTCTCTGCCTCTGTTTGTCTCTGTCTCTATCTCTCTGCCTCTGTCTGTCTCTGTCTCTGTCTCTGTCTCTCTCTCTGTCTATCACTTTGACTCTGTTTCTGTCTGTCTCTGCCTCTATTTCTCTAACTCTGGCTCTGCCTGTCTCTCTGCCTCTGTTTGTCTCTGTCTCTGTCTCTCTCTGCTTCTGTCTTTGTCTCTGTCTCTCCATCTCTCTGTCTATGAATCTGTCTGTCTCTGCCTCTATCTCTCTATCTCTGGCTCTGCCTGTCTCTGTCTCTGTCTCTGTCTGTCTCTGTCTCTGTAGCTCTGGCTCTGCCTGCCTCTGTCTATCTCTGTCTCTGCCTCTGTCTCGGTCTCTATCTCTCTCTTTCAGTTGCTTAACTTAGATGTCACACATTACCTCTGAAAAAGTACTGAGAAATGCCACTGAGGACCGTGTGTGAGGCAAAGAATCCCTGTTAAGAGGAAAGCCAGATCTCCAAAGGCCAGGGGGCAGGTGGCGAGCCTGCACCAATTCAGGACCCTGGGGGGTGGGGAGCGCCTCATTTATGGTACTGATAAAAGCTCAAACCCAAACAGAAAGCCTCCAATAGAAATAGCTCGGCTCCTCCCCAGCCCCGCATCAGCCGGTCCTCCATCTCAGAAACGGGAAGAAGGTTCCCCGGGAAAGTCCTGGGAACCAGGGCCCAAGGAGGAAAGAGGGCGCGGAGGGAGCCGGGCAGGATCTCCTTGCCCCTAGCATCTGCCAGAGCTCTCTCCGATGCTCACCAGGGACGTGCTGCCTGCCTCCAATGCCGAAGGGCGTCGAGCTGGACTAGTCCTTTTGGTTTACCCGATTACAGACTCCGAGGTGGGACTCCAAAGCCCAGAGGCTCGTTTGGCAGCGGAGGGGTCACGCGGAGCTGGCGCTGCTAGAACCGAAGCCCGCTTTTCTGTCTTTCCTCCATAACAGACAACCGCAGAGGAACGAAGCAGGTTTTATGGTCCAAGTTTCCTTGTTTTACAGGTGAGGAAACTGAGGACCAAATTCATTTGTGCATGTTCTGCAGAGTTTGAATTCAAGCTCTCTGGCCGTCTTTCCTTGGCCCCACACTGCGCCCTCTTCCAGGCAGACGGGAGGGAGCCCCCTTTTCCTCTGCGCTCTCATACACTTTCCTGCGTGACTCTGGAATGCTCTTCTCTGTGCCCATGTCATGTGCACACCTGAACCTAAGGCAGGCTGGCCAGGGCTTTGCCCCCGTGGGGCTGCATTTAGAGGGAGCAGAAAGCACCTTCCGGCTAAGCAAGAATCATTTGTAACCTTCATCAGGAGACTTAGCTGTCCCAGGGTGGGCACAGGGGAGTCCTTCCCTCACCCAACACATGTCCTTTGACACTCTCGGATGAGGACATGCTTTGAGTCATTTCCCCAAAGTTCACACGTTCCTAGGCGGCCACATAGAACAGAAGGGAGACTTGAGATCATGTAGTCCCACCCTCTTAATTTACAGATAAGGAAACTGAGACCCGGGGGGCATGTAAGTAAGAAAACGTTAGAAACCAGATTTGAACTCTGGGCCAATGACTCAGCCCTGTGTCTCACTGTCTCTAACACCTCAAAACAGGCATTGGGTGGCACTTCTCTTTAGATCTCCTCTAGTCCCTCACGCCCTGATTTCCATATGAAAAAATTGGGTGGAGTCTAGAGCTGTGATTTTATTAGTAAGAGGAAACTCCCCTAAATCCAGCGCAGGAAGCTTCTGGAACTTAGACCTAGAACAAGTTTTCTTGGTCTTTTTGGATCATGGTTGGATCCCTGAGATGGTCCAGTGAAATCCTTTCTCACCAGGATGCTGAGAATAACAACAATCAAATAAGAAGATGATAAAAAATACCAGTTAGGCAAATGTTTAAGAAAATGTTTGCAGGACTCCCCCCACCCCCCATGTTAGAAGGCTCCCTGGGGCCCCAGAAGAGGTTTCTACCTGCTCAGGATCACCGATCTCACATGCATCAGAGGCAGGATTTGAACCCATGTCTTTCTCTCTGCAGGGATGTTTTCAATATCCACCGTGCCATGGGGTCCTGCAGAGGAGAAGCCAAATCAATGTTTGTTGAATTGACACCAGATGGGATTTCCTTTCACTTGGCAGGAAAACCTCCCACCCGAGCAGCCATGTTTGCCTTGCTGGAAACAGCCCCTGGGAAAGAAGTCAAGAACAGAGTGTGGAAGCCTGTGGTGGACTCAGTCCTCCCCAGCTGGGCATTTGTCATTAGCGCTGGGGAATGCTGTCCCCTGGCCCGAGCCCCCCCCACTCTGCAGACGACAGAAGCGGCAGGGAATTGCTGAGAGGAGGCAGAGCTAACCAAGGGGAAACCAGGGCTAGAGAGAAGCGGTCGTTGCCAACAAGAATGTCAGGAGGTTTTCGGCTCTATTTTCGCCCCCCAGAGGCGGGGGGGGGGGGGGAGGGGAGGGTTTGCTCACTTAAACAGATCATGCCCCAAACCGCTTCTTCCGAGCCTGGCTGTCTCCCGGCAAGCTTGCTTTGGCCACTTGCTCTAGGAAGGGGGGAGGGAAGGTGAAATGCTCCCATCTTGCTTTCTTTAAGACCGTATTCCGAACAAAGGTCCCTGCGGGGCACTGAACGCTTCTGCCGTCAGCAAAGTGGGGGGCTTGAGCCAGAGGAGAGCATTCGCCAGGCTCTTAAGGCTATGAGTCAATGCTCATCCCTTCTTATTTAGGTGTTTTCAATTAAAGCATTTGTTTTTCTCCTCTGACCCACCCCAGAGAGAGATAAAGAGGGGAGAGAGAGAGAGAGAGAGAGAGAGAGAGAGAGAGAGAGAGAGAGAGAGAGAGAGACAGACAGACAGACAGACAGACAGACAGACAGACAGACAGACAGACAGACAGAGACAGAGAGACAGAGAGACAGAGAGCAGAAAGAGAAAGAGGGAGAGAAAGAGAGACAGAAGAGAAAGGAGAGAGAGACAGAGAGAGACAGAGAGAGAGAGAGAGAGAGAGAGAGAGAGAGAGAGAGAGAGAGAGAGAGAGAGAGAGAGAGCAGAGAGACACAGAGGCAGAGACAGAGAGAGAGAAGAGAAAGGAGAAACAGAGAGACAGAGAGACACCCACACAGAGACGGAGCCAGAGAGAGAAAGAGCAGAGAGAGAGGGAGAAGAAAAAGGAAAGGAGAGAAGGAGGGAAGGAGGGAGGGAGAGATTTGCATTTTTGCACTGGCTAAGCAGAAAGGTTTTTTTTGTTTGACATCCAAAGCATCTCTCATTCTGCATTTCAATCCATCCTCTTTCTGCCTTGGCCGGGCAGGGTTCTTCCTCATCATGGGTCCTCTAGAATAATCAGAGTTGATCATGCCATTGATCAGACTCCTTCAGTCTTTCTGAATCATTCTTTTCCACGATTCTGATGCTTCTGATAATCTCCTCACCTGCTTCTGTTCTCCTCACTCTGCATTCCTAGCACAAGAAAGACCCAGCACCGATTGATGCAGAAAATAGACCATTTTACTTGGAAACAAAAAATGTTCATTCTATTCTCTCTAATTTCTTTGCCTTCTGGAGAGAAGCAAAACATCCCATATCAATTAACTCCATCAGTCCTTGGAGGTGATCTTAAATCTGGATCCTTCTCGAGGCCCTGCAATGCACAGAGATGCATTTACAACCTTGGCCTGTCTTTCTGAATTTTGTTTTTAAAGGGGAAAATGGCTGATGAGCATTCTTAGGACATTTAGCAAACACCATGTGGGAAAAAGAAATGCAGTGACTGGGGCATTCTGGTGGGCCGGATGGGTAGAGTGCTGGCTTAGAAGCCATAGTTTCAAATCCTGCCTCCAATCTTTTCTGGCTGGGTGACTGTGGGCACGTCTCTGAGCTACCATAACAGAGCCTGCCTCATGGGGTCATCATGAGGGTTAAATGAGTTAAGGTATCTAAAAGACATCTCTTGTTCTCAAGTGGGGCAAATGCCAGCTGTTATCGCAGAGAAGGCAAACCAAGGATGTGCTTATTTGGTGGTTCAGAAAATCAAAAGCAAACATTTCTGAGAAATAAAGCATTTCCTATTTTTATTTTGCTTGTAAACATGGAATATTGGCATGAGACAAAGAAAAAGGAGCTGACTCCAGCTTAGGGTATTTGATCCCTCAAGATGGTCCTGAGGAAAGGGAAGATCAAAGCAGGCAGGAAACCATCCGAGGATGTACCTTTTCGAATGCTTTGCCTATCTGAAGCGAATGACTGAAAACTGAGTCACAAGGACAGGGTGTTTTGGAGAATTAAATTGAGGGAAAGAGTTCTTAAAGATAGAATCAGAAGTCATAGGAAGGCCAGAATTAAGAACAACTTTTTAAAAAGGCTATGTTAGGGGAATTTAAAATGGTGAGAGCCTTGTAGCAGATTGAACATCACCCCAGTGCTTCTGAGTCAGCATAGATTAGGTGAAAGAATACCAGATTTATAGGCAAAGGACTAGGGCTTAATTACTGGCTTTGCTACCTGATAATTGCATGACCTTGGGTAAGTCACTTACCTCTCTGGGTCTTAGTTCCTCATTTCTAAAATGAGAAGAAAATCATTGGTTCATTCACAACTCTACCAACAATGCATTAGTGTCCCAGTTTTGCCACATCCCCTCCAGCATTCATTAATTTCCTTAGCTGTCATGTCAGCCAATCTGCTAGGTATGAGGTGATATCTCAGAGTTGTTTTGATTTGTATTTCTCTGATTATCAGAGATTTAGAACACTTGTTTTCATGTGCTTATTAATAGTTTTGATTTCTTTGAACATTGTCAATTCATGTCCCTTGCCCATTTATCAATTGGAGAATGGCTTGATTTTTTTGTACAATTGATTAGCTCTTTGTAAATTTGAGTAATTAGACCTTTGTCAGAGGTTTTTGTTATGAAGATTGTTTCCCAGTTTGTTGTTTCCCTTCTAATTTTAGTTGCATTGGTTTTGCTTGTGCAAAACTTTTTTAATTTAATGTAATCAAAATTATTTATTTTACATTTTGTGATTTTTTTTCTAACTCTTGCTTTGGTCTTACAATCTTTCCTTTTCCAAAGATCTGACATGTATACTATTCTGTGTTCACCTAATTTACTTATAGTTTCCTTCTTTATATTCAAGTCATTCAACCATTCTGGGTTTATCTTGGTATAGGGTGTGAGATGTTGATCTAAACCTAATTTCTCCCATACTGTCTTCCAATTTTCCCAGCAATTTTTATCAAATAGTAGATTTTTGTCCCCAAAACTGGGATCTTTGGGCTTATCATAGACTGTCTTGCTGCGGTTACTTATCTCAAGTCTATTCCACTGATCCTCCTTTCTGTCTCTTAGCCAGTACCAAATTGTTTTGATGACCGCTGCTTTATGGTATAGTTTGAGATCTGGGACTGCAAGGCCTCCTTCCTTTGCATTTTTTTTTTCATGATTTCCCTGGATATCCTTGATCTTTTGTTCTTCCAAATGAACTTAGTTATGGTTTTTTCTAATTCAGTAAAGAAGTTTTTTTGGTAGTTCAATGGGTATGGCACTAAATAAGTAGATTAATTTGGGTAGGATGGTCATTTTTATTATGTTAGCTCGTCCCACCCATGAGGAATCAATGTTTTTCCAATTGTTTAGATCTAGTTTTAGTTGTGTGGAGAGTGTTTTTTAGTTGTGTTCATATAGTTCCTATGTTTGTCTCAGCAGATAGATTCCAAAGTATTTTATATTGTCTAGGGTAATTTTGATTTTAAATGGGATTTCTATTTCTAATTCTTGCTGCTGAACTGTGTTGGAAATATAGAAAAATGCTGATGGCTTATGTGGGTTTATTTTGTATCCTGCGACTTTGCTAAAGTTGTTGATTATTTCGATTAGCTTTTTGGTTGATTCTCTAGGATTCTTTTAAGTAGACCATTATATCATCTGCAAAGAGTGATAGCTTGGTCTCCTCATTGCCAATTTTAATACTTTCAAATTCTTTTTCTTCTCTAATTGCTACAGCTAGTGTTTCTAGTACAATGTTAAATAATAGAGGTGATAATGGGCATCCTTGTTTCACTCTTGACCTTATTGGGAAGGCTTCTAGTTTATCCCCATTGCAGAGGATGTTTGCTGATGGTTTTAGATATATACTGTTTATTATTTTTAGGAAAGGCCCTTCTATCTCTATACTTTCTAGTGGTTTCAATAGGAATGAATGTTGTATTTTGTCAAATACTTTTTCTGCATCTATTGAGATAATCTGTTTGTTTGCTTATTAATATGGTCAATTATGTGGATGGTTTTCCTAATAATGAACCATCCTTGCATTCCTGGTATGAATCCTATCTGGACATAGTTAATCCTTGTGATGACTTGCTGGAGTCTTTTTGCTGGTATCCTATTTAAGATTTTTGCATCTTTATTCATTAAGGAGATTGGTCTGTAGTTTTCTTTCTCTGTTTTTGACCTGCCTGGCTTTGGAATCAGTACCATATTTGTGTCATAAAAGGAATTTGGTAGAATTCCTTCTTTGCTTATTCTGTCAAATAGTTTGTATAATATTGGGATTAGTTGTTCCTTGAATGTTTGATTGAATTCATTTGTGAATCCATCTGGTCCTGGGGATTTTTTCTTAGGGAGTTCTTTGATGGCTTGTTCAATTTCTTTTACTGATATGGAGTTGTTTAGGTAGTCTGTTTCTTCCTCTGTTAGTCTAGGCAATTTATATTTTTGTAAATATTCATCCATATCACCTAGATTGCCGTATTTGTTGCCATATAATTGGGCATAATAGTTTTTAATGTTTGCCTTGATTTCCTCTTCATTAGAAGTGAGGTTTCCCTTTTCATCTTGGATACTGTCAATTTTCCTTTTTTTTCCTTCTTTCCTTTTTTAAATTAGATTGACTAGTACTTTGTTTACTTTATTTGTTTTTCAAAGTACCAGATTCTAGTCTTATTTATTAGATGAATAGTTCTTTGACTTTCAATTTTATTAATTTCTCCTTTGATTTTTAGGATCTCTAATTTAGTTTTCATCTGAGGATTTTTAATTTGTTCACTTTGTAGTTGTTTAAGTTGCACACCCAACTCATTGATCTCTGCCCTAATTAATTTGTTAATATATGAACTCAAGGATATAAATTTCTCTCCTGAGTATTGCTTTGGCTGCATCCCATGGATTTTGAAAGGATGTCTCATCATTGTCATTTTCTTCAATGAAGTTATTAATTGTTTCTATGATTTGTTCTTTAACTTATTTTGAAGAATCATATTATTTAGTTTTCCAATTAATTTTTTTAAACCCTTACCTTCCATCTTAGAATCAATACTGGATATTGGTTCTAAGGCAGAAGAGTGGTAATGGCTAGGCAATGGGGGTTAAGTGACTTGCCCAGGGTCACACAGCTAGGAAGTGTCTGATGCCAGATTTGAACCCAGGACCTCCCATCTCTGGGCCTGGCTCTCAATCCACTGAGCTACCCAGTTGCCCCCTCCAATTAATTTTTGATTTGCCTCTCCATATACCCTTACTAATTATTATTTTTTGCATTATTATATTAAAAGGTTGCATTTATTATTTCTGATCTTTTGCACTTGTTTGCAATGTTTTCTTGCCCTAGTACATGTCAGTCTTTGTGAATGTACCATGTGCTGCTGAAAAGGTGTATTCCCTTTTGCCCCTATTTATTTTTCTCCATGTATCTACTAACTCTAATTTTTCCAAGATTTCATTCACATCTCTTACCTCTTTCTTATTTATTTTTTGATTTGATTTATCTAGATCTGATAGAGGAAACCCAAAGGACACTAAAAGACTGTCTGCCCTTTGATCCAGCCATAGCACTGCTGGGTTTGTACCCCAAAGAGATAATAAGGAAAAAGACTTGTACAAGAATATTCATAGCTGCATTCTTTGTGGTGGCAAACAATTGGAAAATGAGGGGATGCCCTTCAATTGGGGAATGGCTGAACAAGTTGGAGTATCTGTTGGTGATGGAATACTATTGTGCTCAAAGGAATAATGAACTGGAGGAATTCCATGGAGCCTGGAACAATCTCCAGCAATTTATGCAGAGTGAAAGGAGCAGAACCAGGAGAATACTGTACACAGAGACTGATACACTGTGGTGCAATAGAATGGAATGGACTTTTCCATTAGTGGCAATGCAGTGTCCCTGAACAACTTGGAGGGATCTACGAGAAAGAACACTATTCATATCCAGAGGAAGAATTGTGGGAGTAGAAACACTGAAGAAAAACAATTGCTTCATCACATGGGTTGAGGGGCTATGATTGGGGATATAGACCCTAAAGGATCACCCTAATGCAAACATCAATAATATGGAAATAGGTTTTGATCAATGACACATGTAAAACCCAGTGGAATTGTGCATTGGCTATGGGGTGGGGTGGGGGTTGGGGGGAGGATTAGAAAAGGAATACGATTCTTGTAACCATGGAAACATATTCTAAATTGACTAATTAAATAAAATTTAAAAAGAAAATAAAATGAGAAAAGTCCAAGTAAATGAACTCTACAATCTTACCCATAACCCTTCACTCCAGACCCAAGTTGGAAGCAATTAAATATGATGATTTGCTGGTTATTTGTTATTAAGATTCAGGCCAGGGAATTGTCCAGGGTTACATTGGACTCATCAGTTCTCTTAAGTTCAAACCCAGAAATCCCCGGTTCTCAGACCTGCATGATAATTATTCCAACAAGCTGCCTTTTTTTCTGATTAATTTGCTTCTTTCCTGATTCATTGTGTGACTTTGAATCAGGCATTTCCCTTCTGCGTAGTTTCCTCATCTATCAAAAGAGGGGTTCTATTTGACTGTTTCTAGGGCTCCCTTTCGCAAAGAAGTTCTCTGGTGCCATACCTGGGCTAAGGGCTGACCATTTGGGGACCTTTTGAGAGCCCTAATAGTCTCAGCTCTTAGAAGTGGGCATGTGTATGATATGAGCCTGAAAGACACATCATGTGTGCGTTAGGTGGGAACATTCTGGGACACCCACTGATTATTTCCTATTGGTGATAGTGATAGAGGCTCACTCTGTGAACAAGAGGTAAAGAATGGATAGAATACTGACCTTACAGGCTGGGTGTGAGTCCTACCTCTGATACATACTGGCTGTGTGAGCTGGGACAAGTCACAATCCCTCAGTCCACTAGTCCACTCCAGTATTATAGACTGCAGAGAAAATGGCAGCCTGTCATCCCAGCGTTCTGCAAACAGGGCAGTCACAGATCCAGTCTCTATCCCTATGAGCCCAGCACTGAGCTTGTAGATGGGGATAGAAAGAAAAAAATCAACTTGCTCCTGTCCTCATGGAGCTTCCATTCTATGGGGAGAGTTTGTGTTCCACTTGCTGTTTCATTTATTTATTTATTTATTTATTCATTCATTCATTCATTCATTCATTTATTTATTTATTCATTTATTTATTTATTTATTCATTTATTTATTTATTTATTTATTTATTTTTAAAACCCTTCCCTTCCCTCTTAGAATCAATACTGTATATTGGTTACAAGGCAGAAGAATGGTAAGGGCTAGGCAATGGGGGTGAAGTGATTGGCCCAGGGTCACCCAGATAGGAAGTGCCTGATTTGAACTCAGGATCTCTCATCTCTAGAGCCACCAACTGACCCCACTTGTCATTTTACTTGAATGGCTACTTCACTTCCTCTGACTTTTATTAGCTTGTTCTACAACCTCAGGCAGATCATTCCACTTTGGAATGACTCATTGGCCTGTCACATCCCCTGGTAGTGATCTCCCCATTTGACGATGACATTGTAGAATCAGCAATACAAGAACCCAATTTGCTTGAAAGGGGGCCCTCGTAGAGGAGCCATCGAATATATGGAGAGAACCTTCCTTACGGTGCCTAAAAGGCTTCCAAAAATTACTTTGGGTGGTGTTGGACAAGACTTAGTAGAACAATGTACAGGAGCAGGATGAGAACTGGAGGCAAGAACTTCAATTTCACACAGATCGCTTATAAATTCTAGTCTTGCCTTCAAGATAATTCCTTTCTTTGGAATGAAGAGGTGGATGAAGCAATGCAGCAAAGGATATCCTGCAAGTGATCTGAGCAGTGAAGGCAGCCTTGTATCATGGAGAGAGTATGAGAAGATCTGAGTTCAAATCCTATTTCAGTTGCTTATTCTGTATGGCCTTGGGTAAGTTACTTTTATTTATCTGGGCCTCAATTTCCTCATCTGTAAAATGAGGCAGTTGGGCTAGATGGCCTGTAAGATCTCTTCCGGTTCAAGATTTCTGAGACTCTGATATAGTGAGTGTAATATAGGCCAGTAAGGGAGGTTACAGCCCCTACACTGGTGAATAGGGGAGAGGGAGAGGAGGGGCTGCTTCTTGCTTTCCTGGATCAGATTTCCTTCCTTTGCATCTTATTCTCTTTTGCAGATTTTCTCTTACATGAGGAAGAGAGGTGGTAATGACATAAATCTTGGGAAGGAATAATGAACCCATCTTGGAGTTAATGGCTGATTAGGAAGCCCAGCAGAAGTGTATTCTCTTTCTGGTCTGGAGGATAATGGGTTCCAAATGGGCCAGAGAAAGGATAGAGATTTATGAGCTGGAATTCCTTAGCAGAAATCAACCTGAGACGAATGGAATGCTTTCCAGAACGTCATTTTGACGGCACAGTCACAAATGATTTAAGGCTGTTTGGTGTGTGGATGGGGCATCAGGACCCCTGAGCTCTGTCGGCCAAGGTCTCAGCCTTCCAGCAAAGCTGAAGCCACTGATGAACTCCACTGTTTGGCTCTAGGGAAAGAGGAAATTAATAGAGATGGTAATAATAGAGATAATAGAGAGAGATGGAGGGGGATTCTTAGCTTAGAAACAAACCTGTCTAACCGAATTTTTATCTTAACTTCATCAATCAAGTACTTGGGTGCTCTACCCTTTTAACCTAATCAATTAGGAACTGTTTGAGGCTCTTTTGGATAAAAGTTCACACCTTCAGAGGACCAGAGGTGGATCCCACAGACACTGCCCCCGGGGCATTGCCAAGCAAATTAAGAAACTATGATTGATTCCTGAGATGTGACTGGGAGAGCTGATGGGTGGATAAAACTCTGTATAAGCGGGAGCCTCTGGGACCCTCAGAGTTTCTTTTGGCAGCTCTGTCTTTTGGTGGCTCTTGCTGAAAGAGGGATTCTGCTGCTAGAATGTCTCTGTACTGGACTTCTTCTACATTGGAGGACTTCTGCGTTGGAGGGATTCTGCTGTGTGGGTGTCTCTGTGTTGGATTCTGCATTGGTGGCTTGAGGAGTTTAGTTTCAGTGACTCGCTTGGATTGAGGAGACCCTGACCAGAGTCACTGGCCTTTCGGCTCTCCTGTCTTCGGTGGGACTCTCTCTTTGTTGAGGCACTCAGATGCAAACTTAGTTAATTTAGCTAGGCAATATTTTCTACCTCCTTTCTACATTTCCCCCTTTACTATCTCTACCTTGCTGTAAAAAAGCTACCAAAGGTACTAACAGCCTCATGACTTGAGAGTTAATTATTATAAATGGCGACCACAACACTTTAAAAAATTTTTATATTTGTCAAACCCATTTTAATTATTACAGTAGTATGAGAATCCAAACACCACAAGGCTTTCAGAGTTGAGGAGGAGTTCAAGCAGGGCTGGGGAAATTCATGACATCCTGAACAGACTAAAGGGGATGTCCAGGGAATCTGGCACCCAATTTGGGTTTCTTTTACATGCAGAGGAAGGAAAGAAAAGTCAATGCTTGGGGATACACATAAAAGGTGGCCATAAGAACATACATGGTTAACCCAGATTGAATGGCTTACCACCTCAGGGAGCGGGGAGGGAGACAATTGGGATATTATAATTTCAGAAAACATATGTAAAACATCATTATTACATATAGTAGGAAAACAACATATTAAACAATAAAGAACTTCCATCCTCAGAAAAACAACAGAAGGTAGCTTTGTTCCCTGAGAATGCTAGTAAGATGACAAGCTAGAATAAACAGACTAAAGATAGCAAGAAGGGCTTTTAACACACATACACACACATTCTAGGGAAAAATGATCAAAGGGAGAATAGGACCACTGTGTAGGATAAAATAATAGCTGACAGAAAGTAGGCAAAACTATTCAGCTCTGATTTTGCTTCTGTCTTTGATCAAAGAAAATAGCTTTTAGAGGATGAAACATAGAGAAAGAGAGGAGGATTAAAAATGAAGGTAAGCGAGGCTCGGCATGAGAGCCCTGATCCTCTCTCAATGAGCTTGAGACAATGCCCAGATGCATTATGTCCTCGGTTTCCCAGAAAATTTGCAGATGTGATTTCTTAGACTGTGATCTTGGAGAGATCAAGGAGGACAGAGTTGTTAAAGGTCTAGAGATGAGAAAGTGTTTGGCTATTTCAAAATGAGGATTTTTTTCAACCACAAGCTATGGAGTCCATTTTTTTTCCTAGGAAAATTCTAGATTTCATGATTCACTAGATGCCGTTGAAACCAACAAATATTTTTGAAGAACTGTAGGCAAGACACTGCACTAGGCAAGAAGAAAAAGACAAAAATGAAATTTCTTTCCTTAAAAGAACTTTATTCTCTGTGTGTATTTAGATGCTCTAGTATAGAGCTAATAATAATGACAGTCAATGTTTCTATAGTACTTTAAGCATTAAAAAGCATGTATATTCTATCTAATGCACATAAAAGATATATACATTTAAATGTAATTTGATCTTTGCAGCAACCTTGTGAGGTTGCTCTTACAGTATCCATTTTACAGATGAGGAAATTGAGGTTTAGAGAGGGTATTTGCCCTGGATCCCATAGCTTGTCACTTTTTGAGATAGGGTTTGAACTCAGGTCTCCCTGATTCTACCATGCTACCCACTGTACCATCCAGCTTCCTGATAAATAAGGACCAAAAATTTGAGAAGAGAGGGAACACTAATAATTTAGTGTTTTGTTCATCATTGAGGCACAATGGGAACAGGGGGATTACCCATGTGAAGGTGTACGAGAAAATGACGTGGGGATTGTCAGAAAAGGCAAACCACTTCAATACACCAAGGATCTATGACTTCATTGATAATAGGACTCTACCGCTCCTGATTGCAATCTTGGTACAACGTATCATAGAAGCATTTTTTCTTTAAATGGAGTTGTGATTTTCTTGGTGTAGAGAACTCAAGACCACGAAATGTCTACCAGTGTAAATCAATGGCAGCTCTGCAATCTGTAGTCTTAGAAGATTGCTTGGATCACTGAGAGGTTTAATGACTTGTCTAGGGTCTCACAGCCAATATGTGTCAGAGGCAGGGGCTCAATCTCAATCCTCCTGGCCACTTGGTTGGCCCTCTATTTTCTGTGTCATACCACCTCTCACAATATTTTAGCTCTGTTAAGTCAGGTTAACAAACATTTATGAAGCACCTACTATATGCCAGGCTCTACGGATACAAAGAATGGCTAAAAAGTGTTGCTACTTTCAAGGTATTTAGACCCTAAGGGGAGAGACCGTAATGTAAACAACACATTGGATAAATTGAACGTGATCTCAGAGGGGTGGCCCCAGTAGTATGGAAGTCTAGGGTAGAGTTTCTTGCAGAAGATGGGGTTTTAGCTGAAACTTGAAAGAGGCCAGTGAAACTAGGAGGTGGAGCCAAGGCAAGAGGGAGCTCCAGTCAAGGGGGTCAGTTCATCACTGTGGCATATACCAGGGGGTGAGGCTGACTTGAATCAGCTCCTAGTCCATAGTCTAGTGCTGAAATGTCATTGGGCGCATGGAGGTAACCCATGGCTCTCAAAGTCTTTGTTTAGGGCAGGTCAAACCAAACTCGATGCCTTTTTAGGCATCGAGTGTAAAGTGCACTCCAGACTTGGTCTACAGTGCCTCAGCCCTTCCCCTGAAGCCTCTCTCTAGCCTTGGAATTCACAGAGTGGAAGCATCCTCCAACCCCTACCATCTTAGCTTCCTCACAGAACCATTCTTTAAGGCAGGTACACAGACCAACTTGGTCTCTTCCCATTACAGAGTGAAGAACATGGTTGAACTGGTGAAGAGAAGAGAAGATGAGAATTCATTGAGAGGTGAAGGACTCAACAGGGATGGAAAAGCCAGCTTGTTGGAGCTGTAAGACAGTGTTAGGGGATTCAGGGAATCAGGGGATTCAGATCATCTGAAGGCTTCATTTAGTTCTTGATTGACTGGATCAAGGCAGCAGCTCTTTGGATGACATTAAATACCCTTTACCACCATCTATGGTGGGAGGCAGATGAAGCTCTCACCTAGGAGGGCATGGGTATTCCCAGCTGTTACTCTTAGTTGCTCCATCAGATGTGAGAAGGGAAAGAATCAAGATAAAATGCAGACTTTGGAGCTGATAGAGTCAGATCAGCTGCTTGGATGCTGAAGAATCTGAGTAAACGAAGTGCTTGCTATCCTTATCTGCATTACCCAGCCCAATGAAGCTGGCAGTTCTCTGGCTTTAAGGGGATGAATGGCCAAATGAATAGTGTAACACTTTCTCAGAACCCTCTTAAAGGTGATTGTGAGTTAAAAGAACTTGTCATTGCTTCTTTTGTTCCAGAGTAAAAGAGAAGAGGATTTGCCCCCAAGAAAATAGTAAGGATTAGAAAGAGAGCAGCTCTGTGTGGCAAAGATGGTCCCGAATGGATTAATGACATCAAGACCTATAGTCCAGAATTGTGAGTTACCTTGAAAATAGGGGGTTTACTTACTCAGAGGGAAGCCTGATAGCTTTCTCTGCACGTGCGTCCTCTCTACTCCATAGATACTGAGTACATTGGTGGAAGACTTTGACCCAGGTTTATGTGTAGACCAAGATATATGGATTATTCCTGTACTTGCTGTACCTTGAGTGTGCAAATGTATTAATACTGTTAAATAGTTCTTTTTATGTTTTAATGTGTTATCATTAGAGTAGCTGGGTTTATGTAAGTGGAAGCACACTGATAGGGGCTCGAGAGCTATACTTATGTGAAGAGAAGGGACTATATTCCTTTTCCAAAAGATTACTTTTAGGACTTTGAAGGAATTTGAATGTAGCTGCATGATAGTAACCCTTCTTGTGAGGGCAGATTGGGTTGAACAAGACAGAGAATAAAGTATATAGTATATAGGGGGCTCACCTCTAATAGGAATTATCAATATACAGAAAATTACTTTCTTCTTTTTGTCCAATCAGCGCTTAATATAGAATTTTCTTCTCTACCCTAACTCTGGCCGTATTCAAATCCCCTGTAGCTTTTCTGTTCCTTGTCAAGCTCCGCTTTTTGAATTTCTAGCTTTAGTATAATGGAGCCACGTGTGGAAGTTGGCATACCCTAGCTGTCCCCTCCTGAAACCCATACTCAGTTGAGTTTTCCCAAGGAGCCCTAATTCCCAGTTCTAGCTGTGACTCTAAGAGAGATGTGACAGCGATCATACATTTACTTAGTGGTCTGCAAGAGTGCCACCATCAAACGAGCTCTACAAGAACACAGTTCGCCGACTCATTTCCTTCTGACTCCAAGTCTGCTTCTCCATTGGTTGAACCACTGATGTGTTCATTAACGTGCTGCAGTTTTAGACTTCCCTGATTGACCCAACAGCTACTGCCTGGTTACTTAATTAGCATGCATTTCTTCTGAAGATATTTGGAATTTGCTTCTAAGTATGCCTACTTTTTATTTTTATTTTATTTTTATTTTTTAACCCCTCACCTTCCATCTTGGAATCAATACTGTGTATTGGTTCCAAGGCAGAAGAGTGGTAAGGGCTAGGCAATGGGGGTGAAGTGACTTGCCCAGGGTCACACAGCTGGGAAGTATCTGAGGCTAGATTTGAACCCAGGACCTCCCATCTCTAGGCCTGGCTCTCCATCCACTGAGCCACCCAGCTTCCCCCTACATATGCCTGCTTTTATATCTATATATGTACTTTTAAGCAGAAATGTTTCTATTACATGGAATGTAAGTGCTCTGAAGTCGGGGATTACTTTCTTTTCTCTCCGTATCGCCATCGTCTGATGGCTGATAAATGCTGGGGACTGTTGAATAATGCTTGTGGATGCTTAATGAAAAGGGCTTGATTGATCGTCTCTCCACTGGTTTCGAATGTGTCTAATCATACCATTACTCCGCACACATCTTTATGCATTTTGCAGAGGAGACCACAGAATGTAGTTCATAAATCGCAGATCAGAGATAACGGGTCCGGGAAGTCGAGGGCACACGCAGGGAGGAAGGGACCGTGTCCTGTGCCTTGAGGAGATCCAGGTAAACCGTACCAGGGCTGCTCGCCTCGTCTACCAGCCCCTTCCCACCTTTCTCTCTCTTTGTATAAATACTGTCTGATTTCGGGGACAGAATGAGATGGAGATATTTGGGCTACAGTCAAAGAAGGAATTTGTATTGCCCGACTAGGCACATGAGTTATACATGATTTGTTTCTCTCTTTTTCCCCTCCAATACAGTGTGGACTGGGAGACAGACAGCAAATGTCCGTTAATTAAAAAGTACTTAAAACAGAGAGGTGGGGAGGGTGACAGCCATAGAGTGTTCAGTCCCTTTCAGACGTGGTCACCTCATTCTTAGTTTGGGGAAATGATTTTACTTTGTAAAGGAGAACTCTTGAGGGTGGAGTGAATCTGAAAAGCTTTTAATTAAAGCCAACTCACATCAATAAACGTTTGAAAAAATAAACCCCAAACCTGAGAAGATTTGGGATGGAGCGAGAAGTTGCCTTTCCAATAAGTCAAGGCCAGAGACCCTGTCGGCTTTTTCTCCAACAAGGAGCTTGGGAGAAACAAAACTTAACTTTGTTATGAAAACTCTGGCTACATAGTTTTCACAATATTCTCTTATGCTAATAAATTGTATCAACTACTTAGTGGCGTTTTGATCTGTAAAACAGCCATTCGTTCCATTTATTTCTAGGGTCAGATGCTGTTCCAACATCTGCACCCTTAAATTCAGGCTTCTCTTTTATTCTCTTTATTCCTAAATTGGGGGGTATGAGAAGACATCAATCAGGCCTGGTGAATTCTTGCTTTCATTTTTGAACTTGACCCAAACATTTTGTCTTGTTGAGTTCATGGAATTCTGGCAAAATTGGCCTTCCTGTTTATATATTTTCTTAGCTGCCCATTAATTCTTGAAAAAAAAATTTTTTTTTAGTTAATTGGGTGAATTCCATGCTTGGAATGCTCTCCCTCCTCCACTCTGCCTGCTGACCCCTCTGGCTTCCTTTAAGTCCCATCTAAAAAGTCCACCTCCTCCAGGAAGCCTTTCCAAAGCCCTCTTGATTCCAGTGGCTTCCCTCCATTCACTATTTCCTATTTCTCCTGTCTAGAGCTTGCTCTCCCTCATTAGACTGGGAGCTCCTGGAGGGTGAGGACTGTCTTTTGCCTCTTTTGGTATATTCGCAGCACTTAGCCCAGGGCCTGGCACAGAGTAGTAGGTGCTTAATAACTGTTCAATGATTAGCTGAATTTAAACTAAATAAAAGCCCAGATGACTTTCTTAAAGGAATAAACATGGACTTTGCTTTGTTAGCCCAGTGGGCTTCTCTGTGGAACTCTTCGCCTTGGCATGGAGGTGAGCTTGGGTTTTCAGAAGCTCTACCCATTGGGCACAAGCTCTGGCAGGTCCTGACAAGAAAAAAAGGCAATGAGGCCAACAGAGCCCCTGGAAGAGCTTCTGCCCCTTGTCTAAATGCCACCTGGGCTAAGATGCCAGAGGCTCCTTACCAGGAGGCGAGCTGCCACATGCTACTGTTGACCCATTTCTTTTTGGCCACAGCTACTTTGGAAGTCCATCTCTGAAGGTGCAGAGGCTACAATCAATATCTTTATTGGACTGGATCCAGGCCAGTCGGTCCACTCCAAACTGACCGTCATTTAGGAAGTGTTTATGAAGATGGAGACACAGAGCACTCTGTCTAGAACCAAAGGACTTATGCCGAAATCCTGTCCCTGAAACCTAATGGCTGGGGGACCTTGGAAAAGTCACTTAGTGCCCTGATTTCCTCACCTGGAGGAGGATGATGGGGTTGGACAGGACACCCTCTGGGGTGGCTGAAGTCTCCAGATCTGTGATTCTGTGAGCAGTGATGCTGGGAAGTTTGGGGCAGAAGGCAGTACCTTCTGGGTATCATCGAAAGAAAGCTTCAGTGTGAAGGTGGCATTTGAGCTGTTGGGGATCTTTGCCCAGGTAGAATTCCCTCTGGTAGATTAGAAGATCCCCAAGGGCAGACATCATTTAATTTCTGTCTTTTTCCCCTCTCTGGCACTTGGCACAGTGCCTGGCACACAGTATGTATTTGAAACAGATTTGTTCTTTTAAAATGAACTAAAGATGATTTATGCCAACAAACTATTTGTCAGATGAAGCAACAGAATTATATGTTGCATGATGTTTGAAATAATGCTCTAGTATTAATAGTTGTACTTTTGGGTACCTAATTTAGGAGTACAAAGAGCTAGAATGAACCTTAGAGGCCATTGAGTCCAATCCCCCTCAATAAATAGATGTAGAAACTGAGGCACAAAGTCAGGTGACTTCTCCTAGACCACACAGTGTTGTTTTTTTTTAACCCTTATCTTCTGTCTTAGAATCACTACTATGTATTGATTGGTTCCAAGGCAGAAGAGTGGGAAGGGCTAGGCAATGGCAGTGGAGTGGCATGCCCATGGTTACACAGTTAGGAAGTGTCTGAGGGCAGAAGATTTGAACCCAGGAGCTCCCATCTCCAGGCCTGGCTCTCAATCCACTGAGCTACCCAATTGCCCCCTCACCTAGTGTCTTTTGTTGGATTTGCACTCAAACTTACTGTCTCCTCCAGCCAGAAGAGGAGGCAGAGAGACTTGGAGTCCTATGGATGGGGCTGTGGCCATGACTGTCTCCACCAATTTGATTCTAGGACTTAGGATAAACTCTGTTGTGCCACCTGTGTGCTCTTGGGGGAGATGCTTAGCCTCTGTGGGGCTCATTTTCCCTTCCTGTAAAATGAAGGGGCAGATTAAGTGATTAAAGCCCCACCTTCTAGCAGCAGCTTCCCATGATTCCTCTTGATTCTAGTGCTTTCCCTGTTAATGACTTCCTTTCTAGCCCCTGGATAGCTGGCCTTGTGTACATCTGTTGGGTGGGTGGTTCTCCTCCAGTAGCATGTGAGCTCCCTGAAGGCCAGGGTTGTCTTCTGCCCTTTTTTCTGGTATCACCAGCACTCAGCGCAGTGCCTGGCACGGTGGGTACTTAATCATTATTTACTGCCCGACTCCCAGGTCCTTTGCTGCTTTAAAGCTAGGAGTCGAGGCATACTTACCCAGCAGAGCATCCTGCCTCCGTTGGCCAGTCTAGACAGGGTAGCGCTTTCCTTGTTCCGAAGCCTGGACCTGGCGCCATTGTCATGGGGCTGTCTGCTGATCCTCCTGCCGAATTCTGGTTGAAAGCTTGAGTTGGGTGAGCCGTAGACCTTGGCTTGTAGGGTTGGGAGAGGCTAGACAAGCCTGTCTCTGGCCAGCAAGGTAAGGAGGCCAACGGGAGGAGGAGGATCTCATAGCTTCCCTTTCAAAAGAGTAGCCTTCCTGGGAGTGATTTAGGAGAGAAGTTTGGCTCCCCTCCCTTGATTCTCTGATAACCATCGCTAGCCTCCCGGCAGCACTCAGGTTCCAGCCTTGCGCCTCAGCTAAGATGCTGCATTCACGTTGCCATGGTGACTGCGGGGCCAGGCATGAGAAGTAGGGAGGTGGGTCCCAAAGATCTGAAGATGCCAGAGACTTCATCTTCCTTTGAGTAGTAAGAAACAGCTCCCCCTCCCACAGACACCCCCCCTGCCCCTGTGAGGGTAACCACGAATATCATTTTCATACTATTTTACATATACATGACCTATAATTTACATAATAATAGGATGAGGCATGTCATAATACACGTTGTTGAATTATTTGATAATAGAATATAGTTAACAATGTCATGCCTCGGGAATCAAAGGGGACCCCTTTCATTGGCTCAGTGGTTCTCTATTGCCTTTGGGATCAAATACGAACTTCTTTGCCTGGCACTTAAGACCTTGCATGGTCTGACATTGATCTTTCTAGCCTTCTTGCACATCACCCCAGTTCAGAGGCTCAGAGAGACTGGGACCTGTCTAAAGTCAGTCCCTCCTACAGAATGTACAGAGTATTCTGGACCTGGAGCCGAGAAGGCTTGAGTTCAAATCCTGCTTCAGATAAAATCTCAGTGCCTCAGTTTATCTTCTAAAAGAAATGATAGTAGTGTCCACCTCCCAGGACCATTGTGTGGATAAAATGAAATAACATTTTAAAGTGCTCTGCCATCCTTAACATGCGATGTGGATGCTCACTATATAATGAAGCAACCCAACCAAACTGGACTTCCTAGCTATTCCCCTCCCGTCTCTGGGAATGTGTTCACAGGGCTTATCCCACAGGCTTGGAACATACTCCCTCCTCAGCTGCCTCATGGCTTAGTTCTAGGCTCACCTCCTTTTTGTGCCAGTTGCCTTGGATCATTCCATGGTCCCCATCGTACCCAACTGCTTATTGTCCTTCTTACTCCTCTGGTGGAATCTAGGCTCCTTGTGGTCAGGCTGTGCCCTTTTTTAAGCTCTGTGTCCCCAGTGCCTACCAGGGTCTGGACTTGTAGAATTGATAGAACTGCTGAATACATGTTTGCTGAATGAATGAAATGCTGGTCTGAGATAAAACACCATCCGGTAGTAAAGTTCTTTACTACCATTTACGGCCTCCATTTTTATACATCTCTTAAACTCTTAGAAGCCCTCTACCTCCTTGATCTCACTCGAGACTCCCAGCAGTCCAGTGCAGGTGCTGCTCCTGGTATTATTGTCCTTATTTTACTTAGGAAGAAACTGAGACTCGGAACGTGGCTTGCCTGGAGTTTCAAAACAAGTCAGTATCTTGCACAATCTCCTCTGAACAGAGCTAGAGCTGGAGGACGCTGTACAATTGGGTTAATGGGATCCATGATAAATTACGTTATCCAACTTCAAAGAAACCTTCATTGCAGCAAGGCATCCCTTTGGTTCCTCCCCATGTCTGAAAGGCATAGGAGTTTGCAGATGAGCAGACAGTTTGGGGCAGGAAAGGGAGGTTGGAGAACTGTCAGCGTAGACATGGTAATGAGATCCATGACGAGGTCACCGAGGGAAGTACTGCAGAGAGAAGAGACAGGGCCCAGGACAAAGTCCTCTCATTCACTTCTCAACCCTTTGCCATCTGGCTTCCCACTTCTTTACTCTACTCACATGGCTCTTTCCAAAGGTCCCCATCACCTAGCAAATGCCAGATTGAATGGCCTTTTCTCAATCTTCCTTCTCCATTGATCTGCATTTGACACTGCTAACCACACTCCTGACCTAACTATGCTCTCCTCCTTGGCTTTCATGACTCTCTTCTCTCCTGAGTGTCTTCTTACTTACCTCACCTGTGGTTCTGCCTGAGGCTGTTATTCTCTCTTAGTGACATCAGCAGCATCCATGCGCTTGGTTGTAATCTCTACACAGATGATTCTCAGATCTCTGTATCCAGCCTCAGTTTTTCTCTGAGCTTTGATCCCACATCTCCAATAGATTCTTGGACATTCCAGAGTATATCTTGGAGGCATCTCCAACTCAACAAGTCCCAAACTGAATTCATGATCACTCTCCCAAATGCTTCCTTCTTCCAAACCATCCTTTCTCTAGAAGATCCTACCATCCTCCCAATCTCTGAAGTTTGTATGTTGGCTTTATTCTCACTTCCTCATTTTCACCCCACACATGCATTCATTTGCTTGCCATCTTACCATTTCACCTTACCATTGCCATCTCACTATTTCTACCATCATATTTCTCACATCTGACCCCTCATCTACTCTAACAATTCAGGCTTTTGTCTCCTTTCATCTAGATTATTGCAATAGCCTTCAGATGGGCCTCCTTGCCTCCAGACTCCCACCACCCTAGTCTGTCCTTCACAGTGTGGTCAATATGGTTGTCCTTCAATGTGGATCTAATTACATGCTTCCCATAGTCAATCAATTCTGGACTTTAGGATGACATGGAAAGTTCTTTGTTTAACTTTTAAAGCTTTTTATAACCTAGCCCAAAATGATTTCTCCAATCTAATGGAATATTATTCTCCTGATGATTTTCTAGATTTCAACCAAACTGACCTTCTTTTTGTTCCTTACATATAGTCCTGCATCATCCATCTCTATGACTTTGTACCTAGTGGTTCCCTATGCCTAGAATTTCCTCCCTCTTTCCCTCCACCTCATAGAACAATAACAACAAAGGAGATCAATGAATTGTTGGCTGAAGTGTCTTTTGGCCTTTTTTTTTGTCTTTCATGCTGTATTTCTTTTTAAATTTATTTATTTGTTACATTTAAATACCAGTTAACTCCTTCCCTCCCTCTTCTATTAGAGAAACCATCATTTGACAAAAATACACACACACATATACGTATGTTTTTTATAAAACTATGTCTTACTTACTTCATCAGATCTCTCCCTGGAGGTCAACATATACAAAATCATTCTTCAAAAAATATTTTTGATGCTCTTTATAATATTCTCTTGGTTCTATTAATTTCACTCTTAATAATTTCATGTTGTTCATTCCATGTCTTTCCAAAATTAACCTATTTGTCATTTCTTTTGGCTCAGTAGTATTCCATCACAATTACATGCCCAAACTTGTTTATGACAATTCTTTTGTAGCTATTACATTTCTTTCCTAAAAAATTGTGCTGATCAGAATCAGTTTATTTACTTTTGTCCATTTCTCATGGCGGGGAAGTAGTTGGTAGCTAATTCTAATAGGTTGGGTAAAAACTGCTATAATTATATGCATTGTCTTATCATCTACCTCCTTTCTTCTAATGTCATATTTATTTTGACCATTTCTCTAAAAGGCAATGATCCAGCTGAACACAGACAACTGATTCTGAAATGATCAATGCATGAGAATGCAATATGGCAAAGTGGGAATTCCTTTGTATTTGGAGTTGAGGAACTAGATTCACATCATTAGTTTCTGCTGCTTATCAAACCTGTGACTGAGGGTGAGTCATCTCCCCTTTCTAGACCTGCTCAAATGTCTCTAATCAATGCCCTGGAGAAATAAGCTTCCCAAGCTTGATTCCATTGCTGTTCATAAAACCAGTAATTTTAGTCTCCATCATTCATTTAACTTTGTTTCTAACCAAGAGGACGATTGAACTGTTTGAGTTTCATATTCTTTAATTTTATTTTCTTCCTATGGAAGGAAGGGCTATTGAGAAGGATCAAAAATATGATCACAAATGAGAGAAGAAACACTGGGGCTGGATTCCTCTTCCAGGCTGTCACATGGAAGAAGGAATTAAGCTTGTTCTGCTTGGTCCCTGAGGGTAAAATCAGGAGGAGTGGGTGGAAGTTATAAAAGACTTGATTTAAGCTTCTGGTTAAGAAAAAAAACTCCTCACTCTGTGTTGACCAAAAGTGGCTTCTTTGGAGGAAAGTGGGCTCCCCCTCCTATGAAAGCTTCAAGTAGAGATTGGATGACAATTTGGTGGGTATATTAAGGTGGAGATTGTTGTTCAGTTTATTCTGGATTATCTGTCTTCTGAGTTTGCTTCCAACTTGGAGAAGCTGTAAAATCAAATAAGAAGTCAGTGAAAGTTGGCTGTAAATTTGTGGAGAGAAAGTCATTTTGCTCTGGCATTTGCTCATCCTGGAGATCTCTCCTGAGGCCTCATTTGCAGAGACCTCATTCCCATGGAGCTCATTTCCCAGAGTTAGCATCTCATTCTCTGGGCCCTGGAAGTCTCCTGTGACTATTCTGAGAAGGCATGGGAGATTTCTGCTGACTTTTTGTTTTGGTTGTCAGAGTCCAGGTAGCTAGTGTGGTTCATGGGATTTAGAACTGGATGGAGATCACCAAATTCCATAAATTCATTGAATCTCAGAGAGAGAAGAAAGCTCAGAGACCCTATAATCCAACGCAAATCTGGACAAGGGGTCCTCTCAATAGTATGCCTAGTGCAGAGCTATCCAAGGAAGGATAGACAATCCTTCCTTGGAAGACCCTTTGTGAGGGGGAGCTCATTGCCTCCTGAGGCAGTCCACTTCTGTCTTATCTAGTGTAATGGTTAGCTTCTGCTGATATCATCTAAACTTGTTTCTTTGCCAATTCTATGAATTGATCTATATTTCTATTTCCATGTGACAAGCCTTTCAACACTTGGAGAGAATGAACATTTCTTTCTAAATCTTCTCTGCTCTAAGCTCAACATCCTCAATTCCTTCAATAATGATAACCACCAGCGTGATGTAGCACTTTAAAGTTTGCAAAGGATCTAGAGGTTCTCTTTTCATCCTCACAGTTCTAACTATTTAACAAACTAGGGTTGATTATTTAATAAATGTTTATTAGCCAGCTGGGTGGTACCATAGTATATATAGTACCAGGTCTGTAGTTAGGAAGACCTGAATTCAAATTTGTTTTTTTTTTTAATTTTATAGTATTTTATTTGATCATTTCCATGCATTTTTCATTAAAGACAAAGATCATTTTCTTTTCCTCCCTCCCACCCCCCGTGGCCGACGCGTGATTCCACTGGTCTGAATTCAAATTTGGATGCAGACACTAGTTGTGTGACCCTGGGAAAGTTACTTCATCCTGTTTGCCTTGGTTTCTTCATCTTTAAAATGAACTAGAAAAGGAAGAAAAAAAAAAAACACAAAACAAAACACTCCAGTGACTTTACCAAGAAAACCACAAATGGAGTCACAAAGAGTCAGACATGACTGAAATGACTAAAACACAAAAATTCCTGATCCCAGATACCTATCATTTATATCCTAACTGCTTCTTGACATTTTTCCTGGTAAATTTCATCTTACTCAATTTGCCCTGATCTTCTAATTTGTCAAGATCTTTTAGAATTCTGAATTTGTTACCCCCCCTCTCTGTCTCTCTCCATCTTTCTTCTTCTTTATCCCTTCCTTTCCCTCTCTCTGATTTGTAAATGACACAAATCTGAGTATTTAGATTGCATTTTTATTCAGTCACTGATAATAAAAAAGGCCATTCCTGAATCCCAACAGTACTCCACTGGAGACTTCCTTTGTATTTGACATGGAACCATTAATGACAACTATGCTTATCCAGACAGCCAATTAGTTCCAAGTTCACCTAATTTGACTCTCATCTGTTGTTTAGTTCAATTACATTATTATGGATGAGAGAACTGAGATTTCTGGAGGGAAAAAGTCTTATCTAAGGTGGTAAGTGGCAGAAACAGAATTTAAATTCATCTATCCTGACTCTGAGCTCCATGTCTGATCCACCATTCCACAGCCCCACTTGATAGTCCTGACACTGAATAGAGATTGATCTGGCCTGTGTTGTGCCAAAATTTCTCTACTCTTGAGTTGTCGATAGAGAGGCACTGGCTTCTGCACTGAGAATTTGGAGTATTAATGGGTAGACATGAAAGAAACAATATACTATTGTGTTCTTGCTAGCAGGAATCATGTGGCTTCTTTGGATCAGAGTGAAAAAAAGTGGGAAATGTCCATGGCATTACCTCAGTAGAATGTCCAGGGGCAACAAGTCCAACAACAAGTCTAAATTCCAGGGAACAAGTCTTGTTTAGCTTTGTTTCCCTCCTAGCACAGTACCCCACATAGAAACAAGCATTTGTTAAATAGTTGTTACATGAATGATCACTGACCCTCCAAAATAGAGCTTCTTTTTATCCACCATTACTGGATAAATGCTTAAATACCCACATTAGAGTTTCACCATTCAGAAAAAAAGAGTAAATGACACATTTTTCCTCCTTAGAACTACAGAATATCAGACATAAAAAGCACTTTAGGAGCCAGTTGGTCTAACCCATGCCTGAAAAATAATCTTGAAGATATACTAGAAATGTCATCATTGAGGTCAATGAGGGAGAACCTCCGACTTCTAGAGGCAGTCTATTTTGCTTTTCCCTTTTGGGATACTTCTAATTGCTAGAAAGTGTTTCCTTACATCAAGCTGAAAGCTCTCTTCCTTGTTCCTAGTGCTGACCTTTGGGAGTTCAAAGCAGAATAAATGTAATTCTATACTTAAAGGCAACTCCAGAAACAGTTTGGTAATACAATGGCTAGAGTGCTGAACTTGGAACCAGGAAGAAGAGTTCAAATATAGCCTCTGATTTATGATCTGTGTGACCCTGGACAAATCATTTAAACTCAATCTGCTTCAGTTTCCTTAATTGTAAAGTGGGGATAATAATCACACTTCCCAGGGTCTTAAAGATCAATTGAGAATATTCTTAAGGGTCTTTGCAAATTTTAGACAAGCTCTATATAAATGTTACCTGTCTATTATGTCTCTTCCACTTCCTAATCCCCCTCTTCCCCATAAATCTTCCTGGCTCGCCAACTCCATTTAAGTTAATCCCTATATGGTATGGATGATTTTACCTTCTCCATCCTGTGAAGGTTGAAGGTTACCATCCTCTGGATTTGTTTCCAAATTGTTCTCACTTCTCTTCCCCATTTTCTAGGTCTTATGAAAAATTAAATGGATGTTATAAAGTTTGCTATATGAGAAAAATGCTTAAATATCCCCAAATACAATAAGGATCATATATTTAGAACACTGCTGATAGGAGCCCAATCCTCTCTGTGTTTTGGCTGATTCCAGTCTGATTTTCTGCCTGTACTTAAGAAAAACCATCAATAACAGGAATGGGAGAAATTATATTAAAGTTATAGTACATTTTTTGTTTATATAAAAACAATTTGATTAGAGCTATATTACATTGCAATTCTATTTCCTAAAATTGGTATTGGGATTGTTTCTGAGTTGTTTTTTTTTTATGTTTCATGACACCATTTGAAAGAAATTGACTGTAGCAGATCTTACATAACAAAATGGGAAAAGAAAAAACCCTTTCCAATAATTGCCTAACAACAGAAGCATCAGATTCTCAAAAGAGTAGCATGGTTTGAGTTTGAATTGACTTAAAAATATTCCTCCTAAGACCATAATTGAATTCATTTTTAAAAAAAAATACACAATATTTGATTTTGGAGAATTATAAACTCTCATGAACCAGGTGAAAAAGGAACTGAAACCTTGAAAATCCTGAGGAGATGAGATTGTTACTGGTTTATCAAAAGATTAGTGAGGACAGTGGTGTGATTGCCACCAACACAATGGACGACCTCTTCTTGGTTTAGGAAGTGGTTTCATGGATTTGTGTTTGTAGATATCATGCTGGAAGGAACTTCTGAAGACACAGTCCAACCCTTTTATTTTGTACTTCAGAAAACTGAGGCCCAGAGAAGCTAAGTGACTGTTCCAATGGCTTCAGCCAAGAAAACTCTTCACCTCGTAGTCAGAGTTTTAATATGAATCCAATAAAATTTCTGTAAGACAGTCATCGAATTATCGGACTTAAAATTGTATTGGATCTTAGATACCATCTAGTCCAACCTCCATAGTTTACGGATGAAGAACTTGTAACCCGGAGATCACTCAGGAAATGAGGAGCAGAGCAGAGTCAAACCAGGGTTCTTTGATTTCCAATCCTGTGGGAGATGAATTCAGAAGAGAGATATTTGAGAAAAGCAGGTCAATTAGGAGTCTATTACTAATTATGTGAACCTGTGTGAGTCATTTAACCCTGTTAGCCTTAGTTTCCTCATCTCTAAAGTGAATTGGAGAAGGAAATAGAAAGCCACTCCAGTATATTTGCTAAGAAGATCCCAAATGGGTTCATGAAGAGTTGGATGGGACTGATAAATGACTGAACAACAATAGCACAGTAGGTCAGGCATCCCTTCCTATCAGTTGAAACCTCCTGACCTCAAATCCAGCTGCCCCTGATTATGCCACTTCTGCAGCTGGTCTGTATTCCTTGAAAGTCCCTTTAAATATTTTTTTTCTATGCTTACATCCTAGAGCTTCTAGAGTTTTCTCACTGCTGAAGACTTAGCCACTTAGCCCAGCTTCTCTATTTATCCTAGATTCTCCAAACAATTCCTGTTCCCTACCCTGAACTCTGAGCTGTGTGGTTAAAAAAAGTTTCCAGATGAAAACTATAAAGTTAGATGACAAACTGCCCAGAGATCTATACAAAATTGTCCTACTCCCATGGCAGCCACTTCAAGTTGGGAAAATTGGAAAAGCAGAAAAAAACTAGAAGGGCAATATGTTGCAGCATGAACTTGAATGTGGTCCCAGAGGAACTGAGTTCATATCATGACTGTGCTCATTACTACTTGAGTGAGATCAGGTAATCCATTTAGCATCTCTGACGTCAGCTTTCTGATTGGTGAAATGAGAGGATTAGATGCCCATTTCTCACTTCCAGCTCTAAATCTGTAAAATCATAAACAGTGATTTGGAGCACGTCCTTTAATCTTGATAAGTCTTAGTCCAAAGATGAAGTATGATGATCACCTCTGGTCAGAGAATCAGAGAACTTAAATGCCAAATGGGACACACATTTTTAAAACGTGGACAATATGAGAATTTATTTTGCTAGATTTTGCATAAGCTGCTTTGAGAATTTTCTTTTTCTTTTTTAATTGTTCAAAGGGGATTGGAGAGAGTGAGGAGAAAACGAATACTTATAAAATTTTTAATAAAAAAAGAAGAAAGAAATCATTTAACTAACAATAGATGGAGCTTGAATATAAATACATAACCACACAAAGTTCTTAAATACAGTAGTTTTGGGAAGTAGAGAATTATGAGTTTGGGGCAGGGGGAGGTCAGGAAAAGCTTCATGCAGAAAATGGTTCTTGAGCTGAACCTTAAAGGAGCTAAATCTAGGAGGCGGAGAGAAAGAGGGAGTGTGATGCAAGAATGAGGCAACGGTGATGCAAAGGCAGGCTAAAAAGTACCAGCAGTAGCAGCATCCACATTGCTCTCTGCCTAAAGGGGCAGCATCAGGTCCTGTCATGAGGGGCTAATGACTGGTCTCATTTCATAGGACCACTGAGCTTGGGCTCCAATAGTGGGAGTTGTCTTCCTGTTCTAATTCCTCTCTTCTGTTATTGGGTTGTCACTACTCCTGAACAATGATTTGCTTTGCAAATGGAACCAATTCAGCTGTCTTCTCCTGCTTGGACCTGCATCTCTGCATGCTACCCTTTGGCCATAGCCATTGGTCCCCTGGTCTCTGCTCAATGCCTCTCAGTCACTACTCTGGGGCCCATTCTGCCAGGATCATTTGCTTCTTACCTCTGCCAAAAGGGCTGCCATGAGTGAAGAACTGAGAGGAGGCTCATTTGGCTGTGTTAACATCTCTCCTTTTTCATGTGGACCCATTAGAATTTGTAATTCGCCCAACTTCATTAACTCATATTTCTGTACTAAATCTTATGGGGACTTTTTAAAAGTCTCTTCAAATGCCAGACAGTGCCGCTTTATTGGGATGTTCAATGGTTCTGTTAGTGACCCTGGCTGACTTTGTCAGATGCTACTCCAAAGACACTGAGTTTCCCACAATACCAGCTTTTAACCCAAATGAAATTTTGGACCATCTCTTTCTCAGGGAACAGCAGGTACTCTCAGGCTTGTTCTGTCTCCTTTGGAAAATTTTTAGGACCCATACGAGCCAAATTCTTCCATCTTTCTTCATAGTCTTGACTCCTAAAGCCTCTCATCTCTATAGCAAAAGATTCTCTGACCCAGACACCAAGCTCTTTGAAAAAAGAAAAAAGGACAAGGACTCTTCATCTGGCTAGCTAAACAATACATCCAGGATTAATCCTTTCTTTAGGCTTCCCTTTGGCCAAAGAGCTTGGGTCCCTCTTTCAGACATTGCATGCCAACTCATAATTAGTATTCTATAGAGCCCCCAAATCACCATCTCTGAAGGCCAGGCTATAAACCAGTTAATGGTTACTTGCCTAATTAGCAACAAATAGCTGTGGCACTCAGGAGTCCAGGGTTTTGAATTCTAAGTCTCTTCTTTGGTGTAGAAGAGCCAGTGAGGGGAGAAAATCTCAAGTAAACTAAACCCAGGAGGGAAAGTCACTTTCCCTTCTCCCTGCCTAACCCTATTGCTGGGCTTTTCATATGTAGATAAGATCAGGACAAAGCTTGGCGCTGTGTTGGGGTCACTGCCTTAGAGAGATGCCACTGGAGGTCTGATACATCCACCTGTATCCAATCTAGTCTCCACACTGCTGCCAAATTGGAGTTCTTAAAATCCTAGGTTTGATCATTTTGGTTCTGTGCTTGGAAAGCCCCAGTGATTCCTCCTTGCCTCTAGGATGAATAGAAACTCTGTTTAGCCTTTAAACCCCTTAACGATCTAACTGCAATCAAGCTTTCCAGCCTGAGATTTATTCTCTTCCAAGTATCTTCCAGTCCTGGCCAAACCAAAATGCCCCCTGGAACAGAAATTCTATCACCTCCCCCTTCTAGGCTTCTTCTTCTTTTTTTTTTAAACCCTCACCTTCCATCTTGGAGTCAATACTGTGTATTGGCTCCAAGGCAGAAGAGTGGTAAGGGTTAGGCAATGGGGGTCAAGTGACTTGCCCAGGGTCACACAGCTGGAAAGTGTCTGAGGCCAGATTTGAACCTAGGACCTCCCGTCTCTAGGCCTGGCTCTCAATGCACTGAGCTACCCAGATGCCCCCTCTAGGGCCTCTTCTGATGGTGTCTGCAATGCTTGGAATACACTCTTTCCTCATCACCATGATGTAGACTCTTGCTTTCTCTGAGACTCAGTTCCAATTCTGCTTACTGCACAGAATGTGCTGATCACTTGAGTTTTTAGAGCTTTCTTCTTCCCAGGGGTGTGCTGGTTAATGTTTAACAACCAGCTTTCCAAAAATAAAATAGTGCACATAATACAGTTTTATGTTTAATCTGCATTATTGACACCTCCCTATCTCTTTCTGAAGTCCAAACAATCAACAAGACAATCAATCAAGCCTCAATTTGTAGTGTTTTCCAATTTCCAAGGTATAAATGCTCACAATGAAAATTTAACAGTCTCTCAGTTGGAGCTGGCTCCAGTCCCTGCAGCTGCTTCAGATTTACTTTTAAACCGAGAGGAGGGTGGGAGCTAGAAAGAATAAAATGCTTGTTAATTGGCCAAGAAAATGAAAAGATGTTCCAAAATCGGCTCATATTAGTTCTGCGCCTATTTTGTATTGACTTTTCTATACAAGCACCCTGCCCACACAAGGTTTCCCAAAAGTCTTAGTGTCTGTTTAAGCTATTGAAGCTTAACCATACCCCCACTCTATGTATATTGAGAGAGAGAGAGAGAGAGAGAGAGAGGGAGAGAGAGGGAGAGGGAAAGGGAGGAAGAGAGGGAAAGGGAGGAAGGAGAGAGAGAGAGAGAGAGAGAGAGAGAGAGAGAGAGAGAGAGAGAGAGAGAGAGAGAGAGAGAGAGAGAGAGAGAGAGAGAGAGAGAGAGAGAGAGAGAGAGAGAGAGAGAGAGAGAGAGAGAGAGAGAGAGTTTGTACATGTGCACTTGGGCACGGGCCATTTCCAGATTATAACCTCCTCAAGGACAGAGGGCACACCATCTAGATATTTATTCTCTGTCCATCTGACTGCAGTTACTCAATGACAAATCTCAGAGATACTGCTTCTCGTCCATTTAAAAAATGCATGTTGTAAGAGGGAAAGGGGTCAAATGCTTTGTTTCTTAGCCCAAGAGTGAGGGGGATGAGCAGAGTCAGGAGCAGGTGTTATGGGTAGCTTGTCACTGAGCTGGCATCACCTGGGTCCAGGGATAGCTCTTAGCTGGAATGTATTTGGAGGAGGAAGGGAGATGTTGTCGATGTTCAGAAAAACTGCTCCTATCAGCCCTCCCGGTGCCTTTGGCCAGATTTGCCTAACAGCAGGGAGAGAGAGAATCAGACCCAAGAGGACTTCGGGTTGCTCTATCCTGCAGGTATTCTAGGGAAATCTCCTCTATGGGAGTCTTTTCCCCCTTTCGTTCTGGGACAGAAAGCTTGGTCCAATGCCCAGAACTCTGACCTTGGAGGCAGAGTCAGAAAAGTCTTGTGTGGGAATTCTGGCTCCATTGCTTATTAGCTGTATAACCTGGGGGCATAGAGCTTTCTTTACCTTTGAGTCTCAGTTTCCTCATCTGTAAAACTGAAAATTTTATTTGCATTGCCTCTCTTACAGGGTTGCTTTGAAAAAAAACTTTAATTTCTTTTTTCAAATTAATACTAAGTAACTGTTCCAAAGAAGAAGAGTGGTAAATGGGGATTAAGTGACTTGCCCTGGGTCACAAAGCTAGGACGTGTCTGAGGCAGACTTGAACCCAGGACATCCTGTCTTCAGACCTGGATCTCTATCCATTGAGTCACCTAGCTGCCCTTAAAGGCATAGATCAGTTTGAAGTAATATTCTCTGTCCCACCTGAAAAAAGACCAGCTTCAGAAATCTGAAGACACAGGTTCAAATCCTTCTCTTGCTGTGACTTTGGACAAGACCCTTAATTCTCTAGACCTGGGTTGAGGGTTGAACTAGTCGGCATCTAAGGAGCCTTGATTCACTAAAGTCTATGATCTTATGTGTTGCAAGCAGGAATTATCTGGTGAGGTTTGCTTCGTGTCTGGGTCTCCTTCCCTCAGTGTCCTGTGTTTGCATTCCCTAAAGTAAAGGGTTCATTTACAGAGCTTGGAGAAGGTAAACGATTTGTCCTCCATCTTCTATAGCTCCTACAGGATTTGAACTCAGATTTCTCTTGACTCCAATCACAGTCCTCTTCAGAGGGTGCCTCTTTATAATGCTGAGTGGGCTGGCGTTGGTCCTGGATATCACAGGTTCCAGGTGAATGGCCTTCAAAAGAGAAGAGAGAAGAAAGAAGCATGTGCACGAGGGTAATCCAAAAGGGCTTGTGATCATCTCCAGCTCATCCTGTCTCTAACTTGTTGGTACAGAGCTGTTTGCAGGCTGCCTCACCACAGCATGGGAGCTCCTGGAGAGCAGAGATTGGCCTCCACCTTTCCTTGTATTCTGATCAGGGCTGACACACAGGGCGTGCTTAGTAAATTCTTTTTCACCGGCTGTGCCCAACTTGAGGGATACAGATGGCAGAAGTCAGACAGTCCCCATGTCAAGGAGCTCCCATTCTAATGGGGGAGGCAACACCTGGGGAAAGTTTCAGCTGCAGAGCTAGTGGCAAGGGCTTTTCTTTTTCTTTCTTTCTTTTTTTTTTAATATTAAACCCTCACCTTCCATCTTGGAGTCAATACTGTGTATTGGCTCCAAGGCAGAAGAGTGGTCAGGACTAGGCAATGGGGGTCAAGTGACTTGCCCAGGGTCACAGAGCTGGGCAGTGTCTGAGGCCAGATTTGAACCCAGGACCTCCCAGTCTCTAGGCCTGGCTCTCAATCCATTAAGCCACCCAGCTGCCCCCAAGGGCTTTTCTTTATTGTCCTTCCAACCAAGGACATCCCATTGGTTTCTGATGTCGAGCCATTTGACGGTATTGGTTACAAGAACTTCTTTTGGAGGATCTTTATTAGATTGGCTGTTGAGCCTGAAGGAGCCCTCATCAGACTGTATTTCCACAGAAATTCCCTCCCAGGATAGTGGCCAGGAGCACTGCAGTTCCCAAGGTCTGTGGCTCAGGGTTCTGGGTTCTCACCATCACAGTCTGAGGGGCGATGGGAGTCAAGGAGGCAGTACTGGTGATTGATGGTGGTTTGGCTTGCTTGGCACATGTGGCCTCTTTTCTCTCCCTGAGGATGCCTAGATGCTTTATCTAGACTGGCTTGTCTGTTAGCTGATATTTGGTAGGTGGTTTTACCTCATATACCAAAAGAGGGAGAGAAGTAGTGAAAAGAGAAAACTAGTTCATCAATAAATGAAGAGGTGGAAGATATCCAGACTTTAAGGGAGAGAGGCTAAACTGCTTTTAAAATATTTTTATTGAAGCCAGCAATACCCAGTTCTAGTTTCATAATATCTGATGGTGTCTTTAATTATTTAGTGGCACGGAGTAAAGTTTCCCCCAAAAAATATGCATAGAAATTAGTTTTAATTTTTTTCCCTTTTGGCCAGACAGAAGCTAAGGCTTGGTGAGGGCAAGGAAAGTTGGAGAATTCAGGGAAAGGCAAGATGATGCTGGGAAGTCAACGAAGGACAGCAGGCTATGAATCACCGAGAATGAAATTTGGTCATTGCTGAAATACAACGTTGTAATGCCCACCAACTGCTACAGAGGGCAGGAACATTCTGTTTAAATTATGGGATTGTTACACCTGCTAGCAAATCCCCAATTTTACAAGAAAGTCAAAGAGAGAAACAAATGAAATATTCATAATGGCAAACTTCAATGTGGTAGCAAAAAAGTTGGTAGAGGAAAGGCTGGTCTATGAATATAATGGCATTTCCCTGGGCTACAAGTCATGATAAAGATGAGAAACTCACAGAATTGTGGGGAGATTGATATGAACTGATCCAGAAGGAAGCAAGTAGGACCAAGAGAACAATAGGCACAATGGCTTCATAATGTAAATGAACAGGGCTAAAAGGAAATAATCATGTAACTGAAGGACCAGGACTAACAACTGAGCTTCCCTTATAGCAAGATCAAAATACCTTGTCTGATGTCACATATAGTCTCTCTGTTGGGTGTTTTGGGTTTTTTTTCTTTGCAGTAGAGGTGGATTCAATCTGAGAATTGACTGCTATATAAAGATAAAATAGATGGATGGATGGATGAAAGAATGAATGAATGAAAGTGCACTTACTGAGTGCCAAGCATTGTGCTATGTGTTGGGGAAACAAATATGAGAAGCAAAGACAGTTCCTGACGTCAAGGAGTTGGAGAAGCCAACATGAAAAAGAGAATGGCGGCTGAGGTCATGCACTTTGGTTCAGAATGTTAAGGGGATTTAGTTTTAGGGAAGTAGGTTGATCCATCCAGTTCAGGAAAGAAGGCAAAATTGATTTGATGAGGGGGCTGAACTGGGGATGATGGGAAAGATGGTATGGAATGGAGAAGAGGGAAGAAAAAGAAGTCCTTCTCCCCACCTTCTTACTCTATAAGACAGTTGGTGGCTGGTGAGGAGGATGTCCAGAGAATTAATGAAGGGAACCATGGCTGGGGTTTTGTGGAAGCAGCGATCTGGGGGAGGCGTTCATTAATCATGAGGGCTGGACCTCAGGGTCCCCTTCATGCCAGTCATCAACAAGATGTGACAGAAAATTACTTAGTAGATTTCTCATGGTTGTTTCTGTTCAGCACACGACACGTGCTTAATAACTGCTCATTCCTTTATTTATCTTGGATTCAGGACTAGAAGGGACCATAGAGACTATCTAGTCAGTCACCTTTCTTAAGTGCTTTCTCTGTGCCAAGGACCGTGCTAAGCCCTGGGATAAGAAAAGAGACACAGTCTCGGACTCAGGGAGCTTACGGTCTAATGGGGGAGACGACCAGCAAATAAATATGGACAGACAGCCTGTGAACAGGATAAGCAGGAAATTATGCACAGGGAAGGCACTAGAGGTAAGAGGAGCTGGGAAAGGCTTCCCACATAAGACGGGATTTTAGATGGGGCTGCACTTGGGACTAGCTCAGTCCCAGGATCTTACAGTTCAGGAACTGAGCCAAGAGATGTTCAGTGACTCACCCAGTGCCGTACAGGCACTATATGTTGGAGCTGGGAACTCCCAGAAGGTGGTTGCTCGCTCTCCCTTCCAATTCCAAATCTCTGACCCATGGGCAAGTCATTTAAACTATGGGGGCTTCCTTCCTCCCTCTAAGGTCTCCAAGTTACAGATATTTAGCTGACTTGGGAGGTAGCTTTCCCAAAAGGAGTTCCTGACATGGAAGAAATCAGTTCTGGACCAAAAAACAAGATAAGAACATTGAAACAACTTGCTACTGAGGTAAACAGTAAGATTTACACAGCTCTTTATAATTATGATCTTCAATTTCCACAATAACCCTGCAAGGTATGTACTTTTAGCACCCCCATTTTGTGGATGAAGAAACTGAGACAAGCAGAGGTGAAATGACTTGCCTAGGGTCACACTGATATTACGTGTCTGAGGCCAGACTTGCACTCAGGTTTTACTGACTCTAGGTCCCCAGCAGGCTTAGCTCCCTTACACTTGGGGGCACGCCCATATGAGGAGCTAATATTCGTCATATAAAAATAAAATCTGACATCCCCCAGGTAAGGAGCTGTGGGCTCTTCCTGTTTTGGATCATTACTCCAATGGCAAATCTGTCCCATCTTCAATACAAATGAGCATCTTTGCTGCTGAAGTAAACGCCATCTCTTTATTTAGTATCGGATGTGTCTTCTCAGGAGACTTTAGCTTGACGAATTGATTAGGGATTGGTCATGGCTATTGACCTGATTGGTGCGAGCAGACAATGATTAAATCCAGGCACCCAGCGAGGAGACCCTGATGGGCTCTGCAAGATCGCTTGACTTTATTGAATAGAAATGGGGGAAGGGAGAGAGAGAGGGCTTCTGGGGGCTCGGGTAGCCGCTGATGGGCTATAGATTGGCCTTGACCCATGAGGCTGTCTGGGCGGGCTGCCCTTGCAGGGCAGTGGAGCCTGGGGTTCCTCTTGCACTGGAATTCTCTCCATCCTTCTAGAAGTGCTTGGTTGCTTGGAGGGTCGTTGGTGCCGTAGCTTGGGCAGGTGGGACCAGATCTAGGGTGGGCAGAGGGACGGCTAGTCATTTCTCTTTCTCTTTCCCCATGTTTTGACTTTAGTTTGCAATTTTCCCCAAAGGTTGAGCAAAGAGAACATGACTAGATTAAAAAAAAAGTTGATTAATTAACTAATATTCAACTTGGAAAGAGGAGAACAGTGTCTCCAGGGGCAAAGCAAAGAGCAGTTCTTGGGCTGGGACACTGGAAATCTACACCAGCATGGTAGACCCATATTTTTCTGGGATACATACGCCCCTGGGGGTCCTGAGTCACCGGAAAAGACAGGTCTATTGCCTCTTTCTCTTATAGCTTCCTTCAGGCAGGCTCGTGTCTGGCTTCCATAAGTACTTTGCCTCAAAAGGCTGGAGAGAAACCCAATAAAGATCAGAAAAGAACAAGGCCAGGAGCAAAGAGGGCGAAGCAGAAATGATAGCGTGTGCGTGCGTGTGTTCGGCCAGTCGAGGGGAAGGGGCAATGCGTCTTTGAGGCACACGACAAAGCCTACAAGAAGTTGGTCGTGATAATGAGAAACTCCACCTATGGTGACATCAACAGGAGGAATCCAGAGTCCCTGATGAAGTCCTGATCAATTGCTCACTGTTTCATCTTTAAGAATGGAGCGGGGAATGGTCAAGAAGCTTATTATTATGAATAATAATAAAGAGGATCCATATGGCAAAGGAAAACTGAGGGAAACCATGGTAGGTGGTGAGCCTTCCAGGATGGAATTTGTGATAGATACCTGGGGAAACTGAGGCATCATCTCAAATCTCATCTCTTTGGTTAGACTAGAAGCTCCTTGAAGAATAGAGATTGTTTGATTTTTTTTTTGTTTCTGTATTCCTGATATATATCTCAGCATCCGGCATACTACTTTCTGATCTTGGTAAGTAGTTTGCCTCACTTGCTTAACGATTATTTTTGTTCAGTTGTTTTCAGCCCCTATTTGGGATTTCCTTGGCAAAGTGCTGCAGTGGTTTGCCATTTCTTTCTCCAGCTCATTTGATAGTTGAGGAAAACGGTTAGGTGACTTACCCAGGGTCATGTAGCTAGGCTGGGTCTGTGGCCAGATTTGAACCCATGAAGATGAGTCTTGTGGACTCCAGGCCAGATGCTCTAACCACTGCACCATCTAGCTTCCCCTCACAAGTGCTTACTGATGGGCAAATATCCTAGACTTTGGCAGAGCAGAATCCTAATTTTATTGCTGCGATCTTATGATGCTACATTTTCCTATTCTTTGGTTCAAACTTGCACTCTCTTCCCTTGCGTATGTGCTGGATTTTGCTCCTTAAAACAGTAAGCCTCTTTCGAGGGGGACTCTATCCCCCGCACCTAACGGATCTTGCCGTATGGGAGTCTGCTTTCGCATCCCCCGGGGTCTGAGCACAGTGCCTTGGACAAATGGAAAAATACTAAGGAATGTCTGAACTGAAGAAATGGATAATAAAGACATTTGGCCAGGAAGGCAGAATCTTTAAGATGAATGAGAAGAGGAAAATGGCAGAGGGTCAGAGGGTCGGGAGTGCGAGTCCCATTGGAGTCAATCAATCAATGGATCAGTCAAAGCGTAGACTGTGTGCCAGCTAAACAGCTAAACTGTGCTGGGGATACCCAAAAAGGCTGAGGCAGCCCCTGCCCCCCAGGAACTCCCCTCTGATGTTTGTCCATGCATAAAAGAAACTTAGGGTTCCCTAAGGGAAACCAGTTATGTTAACATGCAGTGTAGACCCACAGACACCCAGCTTAAGTAAGGAGCCTTGCTTGGAAGCCACCAATGTCCTTCTGAACTTGTCCAGGTCTCCCTGCCCCATTCAGCAGCCATCAGCCTTCTCCTTTCTTCTTTTCAACCAGTAATTTCTCCCAGTCCCTCCTTTTCCAGTCTTAGGCTTAGAGAAAATCAGGTAATTTTCCACTCTATCCCTGCTTAAGGGTGGCTGTCGGGGCTCCTCCCAGACCAAAGAGAGCATCTTCTCAACTGGCTTCAATGCGGTTTTAGGAAAAACAGAAGATTCAGTGTCTGGAAGGAGTCAGAAAGTGAGTGGGGGGAGGAGGAGGAGGTGGTGCCTCTGCGCTAGCTACCCCCCCCCCCGGCCCCCCCACAAGGTGGGAATGAATTTACAATGTTGAAGCTCAAAATTGGTCTCTTCTGCAGTGGCTGAGAACTGACTTGTTAAAGAACTGAGAGAATATGTATATATACATACATATATGTGTGTGTCCATATAAAGAGTGGACAATAAATATATTCTGTACATATAATATATAAACCTATAATGAATGAATGGGGGTTCTGGGCTACAGAATGAGTGGAGGGTTGAGAAGAGGCTCCTAATTAGGAAGGGAAAGCCCCTTCCACTGTTAGTACAAACCCCTCCATTCCTCTCCCATTTGGCTCTTGCTCTCTTCTCTTCCCACACAAAGTAAGCATCTTGCCTGTCTTCCCTTTATTGGCCAAATGAGGATACCCACTCACTGCTCACTGCCTCTGAATCAGCTCGGTTTTCCTAAGCACTTGGGATATTTTTCTCTGAACCTTAGAGAGGGGCTGGAGGGGAAAGAAGAAGAGCTGGAAGCTTTGCCCCCATTTTCCTTGCTATTGGTTTCTTCTCTGGTCACTAAATTTTCTATCTCCCAATTTAAGTCAAAACAGTATTAAGAACAGCCACAGGCCACATTTATACATCCCTCCTGGAATTTGTTTTGAAGGTGACAGGGATTTTTATTTCTCTTGCTTTCCTTTAAGTCTCTAACAAGTAGACAGAGTCTTGAAGGCTTGGGACCAGGCAGAGCAGAGTTCAGGTCCTCTCTCTGCACCTTACTAGTTGGGTGGTCATACTTTAAGGCTTGCCAAGCACTTGGCAAACATTACTTCATTCCATCCTCTGAATTCTGTGAGGGAGGGGCTATTTCATCTCTGCAAGGAAACTGAGGCTCAGAGGATGGCTGATTTGTTCAGAATCATAGAGCTACTGAGGTGAGCATTGCTTCTTGGGCTTCCTGAGTCTCCATCCATTGCCCCATCCACTACAACACAAGTTAAAACCAAATTATTCCTCCTCTCTATAACAGTACAGGGCTGGGAAACAAAGCTCTGGGTGAGTGAGTCCTCAGTCTGATGTGGCAAACAAGAAGGCAAACCCAACCTTAGCAAGTCTTGTAAAGATATTCCTACTCAGGAAGGGAAAGGAAGAGACTACCTCTGAAGTCACTCGCCCACTGGGGTATCTTCATGGGCATCCTAGCAGGCTAACATTTATTGAAAAGAAAGAAAGAAATGATAGCAATGCTGAGCAAATGGGCAGGGATCCCAGTGTTACTGCTATGAGGCTCCACCTTTGGTCTCCTGGTTGAGCTGGGTTACCTCATCCCACATAGGAGAGCTCCTTTACCCTGTATGGTTTGGTGTTGATGCTTTTCTGTTTTCTGATTTCTATTTTGCTAGTGGCTTGGATCAGTGGGTTTTCTTTGCTAAGGACTGTATGTGCTCATTGTGGAACTGGGATTTTCTGGGAAGGGAGTCAAGTCTTGGATAGAGAATTCTGGGTCTTCCTCTCCTCCAAGTACTGAAACAGATGAGAAATCAGCTTCAGCCTGATGAGAGTTCTAGACTCCTGATCTTTAAGAGATCAGGGAGGTAAACTCTCCCAGTACCTCTTCTCTCTGAAGAGGGCAGAGTGGCTAAGCTTCTGGTGGCTGCTGCTCTCCTGCTTCCTCTCCTGGCAGGAAATAAAAGTCTTTTTTTTTTAAATAGTATTTTATTTGGTCATTTCCATGCAGGAAATAAAAATCTTGTCTGACAAGGAGGGAGGGAGAAGAGGCTAAAGATATCTATTCTGCCTCAGAATGACACAAAGATATCCTGGTGCCATGTGTACGGGACAAGCCTCGTTCTACTTGGGAGCCCTTGCTACTCAAGACAAAAGGCAGTCTCAGCCCTCAAGGAGGGCATATTCTAATGGGTGAAGACAACCCACAAAGGGAAGGGCAAAAGTAGAAGGAGGATTCTGGGAAGGAGAGAAGAAGATCCTGGAGAGGAGGCAGGGCTTTCAAGGTAGGAGCAATAGAGAAGGTTCAGTGCCACAGACCACTGTTGTAAAAATTGTCCAAGGACTCATCGGTAGGTTCAACTGCCAAGTGTATTTATCACTCCACTGGTCCATCACCCACTGAGCATAGTCCCTTGCAATATAAGAACCAGGGAGCCCTGGCTGTATGTTTTCAGGAGCCTCTCATGGATTTCAGTTACAAGGCAGGATGGATTCAATGGAATTTTACAGAAAGAAGAGGAAGATAAGGTTTATACATCAAAGAATGAAGAACAAAAGGGGAAGCTCTGCATCAGGTAAAATAATAGACCAGTCAATAAATACTGAGGATAAAGTGGGAATTTGCAAATGATCCATTCTATACCTAGTTACTGAAGTTCTCATCTTAAGTAAATAGTCATGAAGCTGAGCCAGAAATTCTCTTATCACTCATTGTTGTCATTCAATCATATCCAGATTTGAACTCAGGAAGGATAAGAGGCAGAGTCTTCCTGACTCCAGGCTCAGCATTCCATCCATTTCACCACCTATCAGCCCCATCTCTGGTCCTTAAAGGCCAGTTAATTACCAGAACTAAAATATAATCATTTTACTAAATGCTTCAAGCTCCAGCTCGGTCACATGACTAGCCATCTTTTGTAATTGGCAGACATAAAGCCAATACAGAAAAATTCTCTTTTTTGCCCTTAGTATAACTTTTCTAAATGTTCATCTCAAAAACCAGCCCCCAAACCTTGATCTAGTATGTTTAGTTTAGACCACTGGCGTGGTTATGCTCTGAACCCTGACTGCTCATTAGTGCCTCATCTGTAAAATGGGGACAATAATAGCATCTGTCTCCCAGAGTTGTCCAGATCAAATGAGATAATATTTGCCAAGTGGTTTATCAAGCTTAAAGTGCAATCTAAGTGCCAGCAATTATCATCATCATCATCATCACCATCATCACCATCACCATTACCTGAGTGTTACCCTTCTGGCACATGCCACTTCCTCAAGGAAGTGGCTGGACAACGTCATCTCTCAGGAGTCTTCTACCTCTGATTCCTCTAGTCCCTGGTGGCATCTTTATTAGGAGATTCGACCACATGAATAAAACTGACTGTCTGGTTTATAGAACAGGAACCTTTGGAGGTGAATTCTGCTCTTATCCAGAGAAAGTTTTGATAACAGCCTCAGAGATGAAAGGTCTGGCAGGGCTTGTAGCATTCCAGCAGCCCTCAGGCAGGGATTATTAACCTTTTCTGAGTCATGAACCCTTTGGGCAGCCCAGTGAGTCCTAGGATCCCTTCACAGAGTAATGATTGTAACTGCACATAATAATTACACATGATCCTAAAGACAAGGGACTGTACTGAAATGGAGTCATCAAACTATTAAACAGACAAACAAATGTATTTCCAGGCCCAGAGGCTAGAACCTGGGCTTTACAGGAATACCAGGTTGTTCCCTGCTCAATCTCCTGGGTCCCCTGCCCCCAGCCAGCAGATACTACACTTTCAGAGCTTCTCTGAAGCCCCAGAGTCTCTGAAGCTGGGTAAGAGCCCAGGGGCAGGTTGGGGAGGAGAAAGGGTTTTCTTCAGTCCAATGATGATCCCCAAACAAAATTCACTCTAAGGGATTTTCACAAATCAAACTCTTTGAGATGGAAACAAAGCCCCTGAGACCCCTCAAGATTGTGTTGCAGGAGCCAGAAGGACTGCAGGGGTAGGAGAAGTCAGGGGTGCAGACTGAGGATGCCTTGTAGCCCAGAGGCACCAGCAGGCGTTGCTTGAACTAGTCCCTGAGGGAGGGTGGAGAATGGCCTCAATCCAAAGCATTTTATAGCACTTGAAAGAGAAGCTTCCTAGTGCCTGTCACCTGAATGCAGCATCACTGCTGTAGCCTGTTTCACTTAGTCTCCTGCCTCTGGGCTGTGCCATGGGCCAGGCTCAAAGTTATCTGGAATACCCACCGTCCTCACCTTTGTCTCAGGCACTCTCTGGCTTCCTTCAAGGGGAAGCCAAGGAGCCCTGGTGGTCCCCTTCCTCACACTGGTGCTTTGTGTGCCTCATAAAATTGTGGGGAGCTCCTTGGTACATGTAAACACTCTCCATTCATTTGTATGGATATCTGGAAGTAAACAAACATCTATACTTCTCTTTTTCATAGATAAATATTGATCCGCCTCCCTCTGTCTGTGTCTGTTAGTCTGTCTGTGTCTCTATGCATTGCCTGGAGTCAAATAGTCTCTGCTAGTACTTTGCAGCTGAATTTCTAGATCTCAGTTGATTAGGTTTAAGCTTCAAAGGGACAAACATACCAATGGTATTCTCTCTCTCTCTGTGTCTCTGTCTGTCTGTCTGTCTGTCTGTCTGTCTGTCTGTCTGTCTGTCTCTCTCTCTCTCTCTCTCTCTCTCTCTCTCTCTCTCTCTCTATCGCAGTGGATCCCGTCCAACAAAAGGGTCCTTCCCCTTTTATCTGACCCTTGTTTCTCAAGGAGTGGAGAATGAAGTTCTGTCCTGTAGCTCTGGGATTCCGGGAGATTCTTTGGCATCCATGCCATGTGGCCCTACATCAGAACAACTGTCATCTAGAGGGTACTTTGAGGTTTTCATGACACTTTACATGCATCATCTCATCCGACCCCTGCAACATCTCTGTGAGGTAACTGCTATAGAGATTATCTCCAACTTAAAGATGTGGAGACTGAGGCTGAAAACCATTTAAGTAACTTTCCCACGGTCACAAAGGATTCAAACAAAGGTCTTGCTGATAGCATGCTTCAGTGAGGGGGAGAGGAGAGGAAAAGATGAAAAGAAAGGAAAAGGGAAGGGAGGAGGAATCTAGTATTAGTGGCTCTGGGTTCAATACCAGGCACTGCCACTTACTGATGTGTGATTGAAGGAAGTTTCTTAACCTGTCTGGGCCTGAGTTTCTTTATCCATAAAATAGGGAAATGGACTTGAGGATCTCTGAGGTCTTTTTGAAAAAAAAAATAAAGTTGATATTTTTTCTTTCTCTTTAAACATCATTATCATTTCCCAGTGGGGCTCTATCCATGCTGCCACCACTACTTCCAACTATAGAACCCTTTGAAAACAAATAAACACAATGAAGCAAAATAAATGGAAATCCATTGAAGAGATCTGAAAATGGATGCATCATTCTGCACCAGTCTACAGTCTACTACCAGTCTACTACCACCTTTTTTCCATAAGCAGTAGCTCTGATCTGCCATAAAATCTCCCCCCCCCACCAGTGCCTCAACTCAAAATGGACAACTCTGACCACAGCCCAACATGACCACTTCATGGCCCCAGAACAAAGCCCCAGGCACCCAGAATTTCAGATATTCAGGCAACTTTATTGGGAACCCTGAGGGTTTCTATTTCCAACCCTGGTTTTATTAAGGATCTATAATGGAATGGAAAGAAGGCATTAGGATTGTTTAGTATGACATCTTTTTCTCCCCTCAGGGATTCAGTCTATTGCTTTTAGACCAAAGAACTTCTTGGCTGAGTCTCCTTAATTCATTTTCTATATGAAGTAATTACAAAGTGCACCAGCCACCCCTGGTGAACTATCTCACCTGTCTCTGGTTGTGGCATGCCAATCTGTCTTGGAACTCCAAAGGAAGTCCAAGTGTTATGTTGGGAATTTTGGTAAATACTTTCCTTAGTGATATGATCAGCGGATATTAAAAAATACAGAACATGAAATTTCATGAGGAATTTGCCTGAGGAAATTGATATAAATGAGTGGGGTCCTACCAGTTTTTTCATGTTTTTATTCTGATTAAATGGATATTTCCTTAGATGGAGTAGAACAGAAAAGGAGGATCATTCAAACAATGAATGTTCTGTCCATCTTACTTCTTAAGAAATGCATATAGTCAAATCAGCATAGAACTTTCAAAACTGGCCTACTTGGCTGTGATTCCATTTGCCTTTCCTCCTGACCTCTCCTATGCTTTAAAAACACACTTCATTGTATTTTTTCATTTTCCATTTTGGCAGTTCTGTCCCATTCCTCTTTTCCTCTTACCTCTCCTTCCCCCAACTTGGGCGAGGAACCCGCCAGACAAACAAAAGAAAAACCATTGTAATAAATAAGCAAATGAAAGAAAGCAAATTCTCACATTGGTCATATTCCTAAAATCCATGCTTGGCAATGCTCCTTGGGTCCATCATCTGTATTAGGGAATTAATAGCATGCTTTATTATTGGTCCTTTGGGACAATGGTTGGAATTTGCATTGAGCAGAGTCCTCCAAATTTATTTTTAAATGTTATTGTTCTGTAGGTTTTTCTCCTGGTTCTGCTTATTTCCCCCAACATTGGGTGATAGAAGTCTTCTTGGGGTTCGCTGAGATCACTTTCATCATCTTTTAAAACCCAATCATTCCATCACATTTATATCTGATAATGTTTTTTAAATTTTATTATAATTAGATGATTTAGAATATTTTCCATGGCTACAAGACTCATGTTCTTTCCCTTCCCTTCCCCCAAACCCCTCCCATATCTGACACACAATTCCACTCAGTTTTACATGTGTCATTGATCAAGACCTATTTCCATATTATTGATATTTGCACCAGGGTGATCTTTTAGAATCTACTTCCCCAGTCATATCCCCATTGATCCATGTGATCAAGCAGTTGTTTTTCTGTGTTTCTACTCCCACAGTTCTTCCTCTGGATGTGGAGAGCATCTTTCTCATATGTCCCTCTGAATAGTTCTGGATCATTGCATTGTTACTAGTAGGGAAATCCATTACATTCAATTGTACCACAGTGTATCAATCTCTGTGTACAATGTTCTCCTGGTTCTGCTCCTTTCACTCTGCATCACTTCCTGGAGGTCGTCCCAGTTCACATGGAATCCCTCCAGTTCATTATTCCTTTGAACACAATAGTATTCCATCACCAACAGATACCACAATTTGTTCAATCATTCTCCAATCGAAGTTCATCTCCTCATTTTCCAATTTTTTTGCCACCACAAAGAGTGAGGCTATGATTATTCTCGTACAAGTCTTTTTCCTTATTATCTCTTTGGGGTACAAACCCAGTAGTGCTATGTCTGGATCAAAGGGCAGACAGTCTTTTATCGCCCTTTGGGCATAGTTCCAAATTGCCTTCCAGAATGGTTGGATCAGTTCACAACTCCACCAGCAATGCATTAATGTCCCAACTTTGCCACATCCCCTCCAACATTTATTACTTTCCTTTGCTGTCATGTTAGCCAGTCTACTAAATGTGAAGTAATATCTCAGAGTTGTTTTGATTTGCATCTCTCTGATTATAAGAGATTTAGAACACTTTTTCATGTGCTTATTAATAGTTTTGATTTCTTTAACTGAAAATTGCCTATTCATGTCCCTTGTGCATTTATCAATTGGGGAATGGCTTGCATTTTTTTGTACAATTGATTTAGCTCTTTGTAAATTTGAGTAATTAGACCTTTGTCAGAGGTTTTTGTTATGAAGATTGTTTCCCAATTTGTTCCTTCCCTTCTAATTTTGGTTGTATTGGTTTTGTTTGTACAAAAACTTTTTAATCGAATGTAATCAAAATTATTGATTTTACATTTTATGATGTTTTTCTAGCTCTTGCTTAGTCTTAAATTACTTTCCCAAAGATCTGACATGTATACTATTCTGTGTTCACCCAATTTGCTTATAGTTTCCCTCTTTATGTTCAAGTTATTCACCCATTCTGAGTTTATCTTGGTGTAGGGGGTGAGATGTTGATCCAAACTTAATCTCTCCCATACTGTCTTCCAAGTTTCCCAGCAGTTTTTTTTTTTATCAAATAGTGGGTTTTGGTCCCCAAAGCTGGGATCTTTGGGCTTTTCATAGACTGTCTTGCTGAGGTCATTTGCCCCAAGTCTATTCCACTGATCCTCCTTTCTGTCTCTTAGCCAGTACCAAATTGTTTTGATGACCACTGCTTTAAAGTATAGTTTGAGATCTGGGACTGCAAGACCTCCTTCCTTTTCATTTTTTTCATTATTTTCTTTGATATTCTTGATCTTTTTTCTTCCATATAAACTTTGTTATTGTTTTTTCTAATTCATAATTCACTCAATAATTCTATATCTGATCATTTGTTCATCCATTCCCCAATTGTTTGCTACCCTGTTGTTTCCAGTTTTTTTTGCCACTACAAAAACAACTGCTAGCCGAACCCGAGTGTATGGCGGAGAAGAAGGTGTATGAAGACAGAAAGGTAGGGGTGGGCTACCTTATGAAGGGTTTTGAATGCCCAACAGAGCATTTTGTATTTGCTCCTGGAGGCAATAGGGAGCCACTGGAATTGACTGAATGAGTGACTGGTCAGACCTAAGCCCAGGAATATAATGAAGTGGCCACTCTGAAGTATACTCTGGTCACCCTGCTGGCTCATATGTCATTCCTCCATGGAGAGGGCCAATAATACCTGTATTGATTACTCTCATGCAGATGAACAGAGATGGAAAAGTAGATATAGGCTATAAGCAGGAATAATGTTGGAACCCACCCCGGAGAGCTAATTATTACATTTTCAGTATAAAGTTTTCCATCTTAGAAACTAGGAAATGCTACAAATCAGGGCTTGAATGATTGTTTTGTTGATCGTTTAGACTTTAAAAAGTGTTGAAGAAAAAGTTAATAATGTAGATTAAGCTGAAAAGGGTGTCTTAATCCATCGCTGTTGCCATTTTTTCCTAAACGGCCAGTTGTTCAACATTTCCCAACACATTCCTGGTTGGAAGTTACTAAAATACTTTTGATCCCTCCCCCACTTTTTAAAGCAGCAATAAGATCCAAGCTCTTTTCTAAACATGTCTAACCCCCTTCTTTTGCACGGATCTTGAGGCTCAATCCTTCAACACCCTCAAAGAGGCATCATTCCCGGCACAAACTTCCTTTGTATATACTTGGTCTAATCCAGCTGCTCTTTCCAAGCTGTTTTCTAAATTTAGCCCCATTTCTACTTCCTCCAGTAGCACTCTCAGGACTTTGGAGTCAGAGTACAAATGGAGTAGCTCTGCCAGTATGGACAGAGACAAGAGTTTGTTGTAGTAACCACGACAGAGTTTTTTGTTTTTTTGTTTCTTGTTCTCCTTCCAGTTGCATTTTAGGATGCACTCAGGATGATGTGGCTTCATTGGTGCTCTCATCAAGGTTGGCATAAACTGGCTTTTAAAAAATCCTCTGATTCTTGTTGTTTTGTGACAAAACATTCCAAGTAGACTGAGGCTCCAGAGAGGAGCTAAGGACAAGAACAAGGGAGGGGCTTTTTAAAAGCTGTAATGGCAAAAAAGAGAACGTTCAATGAATGGCCAAGAGTGTAGCTTGGTGTGGTTAGATGCTAAAATCAATAGTGGAGAGAAACAAGTTGCTGAACTCTTAATTTTCTTATGCAGTATGAATGCTAAGACAGAAGGTAAGAGTTTAGAAGAAGAAAAGATACTAACTCATTTGAGCCTCCTAAAAACTAGAGGAGGAGGTGCCACTATTCTCATTTTACAGATGACACAGACAAACACAGAGAGAAGGACCACTGCTGAGGAGGGCATTGATTAGAATGATGAGCTCTTTGAGAGCAGACACTAGCAGAGATCAGAGTGATTTTCCATTTAATTCTCTTTAACCTAGCATAGTTCTTAGTATATAGAAAGTGCTGAATAACTACATTTGCAGTCCATATAGCAGCTAGAGCACTGTCCTTGAAGACTGGGTTCAAATCCTGCTTCTCATCCATCTGGCTGTGTGACCTTGGGTAAGTCACAACCTCAATCTCTCTAGACAACTCTCTAAGACTATACGGCACACAGAAGAGGCATGGGTAGAGCGACTTTCCTTCTTCTGGAGTTCCCTAAACCAATGAAGTCAAGAGCCTAGTCATTAACTATCCCTTGCAAAACAAGGATGTGCATTTTGGCTTCAGACTCCCCATACTGAGGAAACCAACAATCTGACTTAAAAAAAATCACCAATAAGATCCTAAGAGCAATTGTTTCCTTGTGCCAAAGGAGTATGAGTGCTCTCAGCACCCCCTCCAAATGGGTCCCCCCACCCTTATGGCTTGGGTCTTCAGAGCTACCTTTTAAACCTGGAGAAACCCAATCATCTCCCACTATGGCTTTCCAGTCCATATTCCAGACCATATTTACTGATCTCAAATAGAATATTCTTACCTACTAATGGGCTAGCTGAGGGCTGTCTGGAATTTTTGTGGTGGTTTCTTTGTGGAAGTTTTACAGATTTCTTCCCAAGGACTTGATGTGATTCTGCTATGCTGACTTGGAGAGAGAAGTCAAAAGCAAAGTTCGCTTGATCTAAACATTCTTATTAAAAGAAAAGACACCCTAGAACTACAGAGGGTGACTGAAGAAGAGTCGGACAGTCTCAGAGGAACCCTGTAGTTGGGAGAAGGGAGGTGGTTATGGAAAGCCATAGTAGGTGGTTTATGGTTTATAATCTACATGGAGGTAACCAGAAATGGTACCAATATTGCTCCCTCCTCACTGAATCTCCCTTGTGGCAGAGAATAGAATTAATCAAAATCAAGGATGGACTATGTTTGACAGTATATGTGACATCAAAGTCATGGTTCCCTCCCTCCCTCCCTCCCTCCCTTCCTCCCTTCCTCCCTCCCTCCCTCCCTCCCTCCCTCCCTCCCTCCCTCCCTCCCTCCCTCCCTCCCTTCCTTCCTTCCTTCCTTCCTTCCTTCCTTCCTTCCTTCCTTCCTTCCTTCTTTCTTTCTTTCTTTCTTTCTTTCTTTCTTTCTTTCTTTCTTTCTTTCTTTCTTTCTTTCTTTCTTTCTTTCTTTCTTTCTTTCTTTCTTTCTTTCTTTCTTTCTTTCTTTCTTTCTTTCTTTCTTTCTTTCTTTCTTTCTTTCTTTCTTTCTTTCTTTCTTTCTTTCTTTCTTTCTTTCTTTCTTTCTTTCTTTCTTTCTTTCCTCAGTTTCTTTTTCTAATAACTAAAAATATTTAAATATTGATCAATGTGGAATTTATTATGGTATAAGATTGATAATCTTTAAGGCTACTTCTAGCTTTAAATCTCTTTTTTTTTTGAAAATGTTATTTAATTAGATGATTTAGAATATTTTCCCATGGTTTCAAGACTCATGTTCTTTCCCTCCCCTTCCCTCCCCCTCCAATATCTAATATTCAATATTCCACTGGGTTTAACATGTGTCATTGATCAAGACCTATTTCCATATTATTAGTACTTGCACTAGGGGTGATTGTTTAGAGTCTACATCCCCAATCATATCCCCATTGACCCATGTGATCAAGCAGTTGTTTTTCTTCTGGGTTTCTGATCCCGCAGTTCTTCCTCTGGATGTGGATAGTGTTCTTTCTCATAGATCCCTCCAAATTGTCCTGGGTCATTGCATTACCACTAATGGAGAAGTCCATTACATTCGACTTTACCACAATGTATCAGTCTCTGTGTACAATTTCTTCTGGTTCTGCTCCTCTCGCTCTGCATCAGTTCCTGGAGGTTGTTCCAGTCTCCATGGAATTCCTCCACTTTATTATTCCTTTTAGCACAATAGTATTCCATCACCAACATGTACCACAATGTGTTCAGCCATTCCCCAATTGGAGGGCATCCCCTCATTTTCCATATTTTTGCCACCACAAAGAGTGCTGCTATGAATATTCTTGTACAAGTATTTTTTCTTATTATCTCTCTGGGGTACAAACCCAGCAGAGGTATGGCTGGATCAAAGGGTCCAGACATTCTTTTATCACCTTTTGGGCATAGTTCCAAATTATCCTCCAGAATGGTTGGATCAATTCACAACCACACCAGCAATGCATTAATGTTCTGACTTTGCCATATTCCCTTTAGCATTCATTACTTTCCTTTGCTGTCATGTTAGCCAATCTGCTAGGTGTGAGGTGATTCCTCAGAGTTGTTTTGATTTGCATCTCTCTGATTATAAGAGATGTAGAGCACTTTTTCATGTGCTTATTAATAGTTTTGATTTCTTTAACTGAAAACTGCCTATTCATGTCCCTTGTCCATTTATCAATTGGAGAATGGCTTGATTTTTTGTATAATTAATTTAGCTCCTTATAAATTTGAATGATTAGACCTTTGTCAGAGGTTTTTGTTATGAAGATTGTTTCCCAAATTGTTGCTTCCCTTCTAATTTTGATCACATTGGTTTTATTTGTACAAAAACTTTTAAATTTAATGTAATCAAAATTATGTATTTTGCATTTTGTAATTTTTTCTAACTTGGTGTAGGGTGTAAGATGTTGATCCAAATCTAATCTCTTCCATACTGTTTTCCAATTTTCCCAGAAGATTTTGTCAAATAGTGGATTTTGTCCCCAAAGCTGGGATCTCTGGGTTTATCATGGACTGTCTTGCTGAGGTCACTACCCCAAGTCTCTTTCACTGATCCTCCTTTCTGTCTCTTAGCCAGTACCATATTATTTTGATAACCACTGCTTTATATCATAGTTTGAGATCTGGTACTGCAAGGCCACCTTCCTTCACATTTTTTTTTCATGATTTCCCTGCATATCCTTGATCTTTTGTTCTTCCAAATGAACTTTGTTATGGTTTTTTCTAGTTCAGTAAAAAAGTTTTTTGGAAGTTCAATGGTTATAGCACTAAATAGATAGATAAGTTTGGGTAGGATGGTTATTTTTATTATATTAGCTCGTCTTACCCATGAGCAGTTAATGTTTTTCCAATTGCTCAAATCTAGTTTTAGTTGTGTGGAAAGTGTTTTGTAGTTGTGTTCATATAGTTCCTATGTTTGTCTTGGCAGATAGATTCCTAAGTATTTTATATTGTCTAAGGTTATTTTAAATGAGATTTCTCTTTCTAGTTCTTGCTGCTGAGATGTGTTGGTGATATATAGAAATGTCGATGACTTATGTGGGTTTATTTTGTATCCTGCAACTTTGATAAAGTTTTGATTATTTCCACAAGCTTTTTTAGTTGATTCTCTAGGATTCTGTAAGTAGACCATCATATCATCTGCAAAGTGTGATAGCTTGGTTTCCTCATTGTCAATTTTAATACCTTCAATTTCTTTTTCTTCTCTAATTGCTATTGCTAGTGTTTCTAACACAATGTTAAAAAATAGAGGTGATAATGGACATCCTTGTTTCACTCCTGATCTTATTGGGAATGCATCTAGTTTATCCCCATTGCAGATGATGTTGGCTGATGGTTTTAGATAAATACTTTTTATTATTTTTTAGGAAAGGCCCTTCTATTCCTATATTTTCTAGTGTTTTCAATAGGAATGAGTGTTGTATTTTGTCAAAGGCTTTTTCTGCATCTATTGAGATAATCATGTGATTTTTTTTGGTTTGCTTGTTGATATGGTCAATTATGTGGATGGCTTTCCTAGTATTGAACCATCCTTGTATTCCTGGTATAAATTCCACCTGATCATTATGAATAACCCTCATGATGTCTGCTGGGGTATTTTTGTTAGTATCCTACTTAAGATTTTTGCATCTATGTTCATTAAGGAGATTGGTCTGTAGTTTTCTTTCTCCATTTTTGACCTGTCTGGCTTTAGAATCAGTACCATATTTGTGTCATAAAAGGTGTTTGGAAGAACTCTTTCTTTGCTTATTCTGTCAAATAGTTTGTATAATATTGGCATTAGCTGTTCTTTGAATATTTGATAGAATTCTCTTGTGAAACTATCAGGCCCTCGGGATTTTTTCTTAGGGAGTTCTTTGATGGCTTGTTCAATTTCTTTTTTCTGATATGGAGTTATTTAAGTATTCTATTTCTTCTGTTAATCTAGGCGATTTATATTTTTGTAAATATTCATTCATATCACCTTGATTGCTATATTTATTGCCATGTAATTGAGCAAATAGTTTTTAATGATTACCTTGATTTCCTCTTTATTAGAGGTGAGGTCTCCCTTTTCATCTATGATACTGACAATTTGGTTTTCTTCCTATTAGGTTGACCAGTACTTTGTATATTTTATTTGTTTTTTCAAAATACTAGCTTCTAGTCTTGTTTATTAATTCAATAGTTCTTTTACTTTCAATTTTATTAATTTCTCCTTCCATTTTTAGGAACTCTAACTTAGTTTTCATCTGAGGATTTTTAATTTGTTCACTTTCTAGTTTTTTAATTGGCATGCCCAATTCTTTGACTTCTGCCCTCCCTAATTTGTTAATATATGAGCTCAAAGATATGAATTTTCCCCTTCCTGGCTTTAGCATCAGTTCTCTGAGGATGGAGACTGACCATACACTGTTTTGTCGTGTTTTCCTTTATGTTGCTTTCATTTTTGTGCTGATTTTTCTCTTTTTCTGCTTACTTCCCTTTGTGGTCATATATGTAAATCTTCCCATAATTCTCAGAATCACAGAATTTCAGAGTTTTTGGCAGGGACCTCAGCAGTCAGCTCGTCTGAATCTTTACTCTGCCATGACTGAGACCTGGTCACCCAGGATTTGCATGAAGTTATTTACTAATGGAGAATCCACTCACTCCAGCTCTAATTTTTAGGAAGATTTTTCCACAAATCAAGTCTAAATTCACCTCTGGGTGATGGTCACACTGCTTCCAGATCTTCCCTCTGGGGCAACACAGAACAAAAGCATGTGTTAGTTTCTTATCAATTTGAGGCATATGTCTTCACCCCACTTCATACAACAAGGTGTCACAGTGTAGGGTGCCAGGTATGGATTCATCTTTATAAGTTCAACTCTGTCTTCAGTAAGTTCCCACCTTGACCTGGGATAAGACATTTAACCTCGCTTGCCTCAGTTTTCTCTACTGTAAATTGAGCAGGAAAAAGAAATGGCAAACCATTCCACTTGCCAAGAAAACTACAGATGGGGTCTTGAAGATTCTGTTAAGACTGACTGACAAAATAACAACCATGCCTTGAACCATTCCTTCTCCAGGATTAACACTCCTGATTCCTTATCATCATATGGCAGGGACCGAAGACCCTTGATCATCCTGGCCATCCTCTTCTGCATATTCTCAAGTTCTTGGTGCTCTTTCTTAACTATGGTGCTTTTTCTACATGATTGAGTATGCAAAATCTGTGTGAGATGACTTACCATCTCAGAGAGCAGGGAGGGAGGGGAGAGTGAGAGGGAAGGAGAGAATTTGGAACTCAAAGTAGAAAAATGAGAAAAAGAAAAGTGTGGTGCTTAGAACTGAAACCAAAACTCCAGATAGGGCCCAGTCAGGGTAGTGGACAACTGGCCTGTGACCTGCCTATTCCTCAAAGCGATTGACCTCTTACTGCAGCCCAAGTTTGCATCAGCTTTTAAAACTATTCATATTCTTTCCTCAAATGGAAGTTGTAGCCCTCCAAGCCCCCAGATCTCTTGCACTGATGAGATTGATTTCTTAAACCCACGTTTAAAACTTTACATTTCTCCCTTGTATATTTCACTTTATTGATTCATTCCACATTAGCCTGATTCTGTCATTTAGAAAATTTCTGATCCTCACCTACTCAGCACGTGTTTCTCTGTAATGTTTTGCAAATGAGCTTGTATTCAAAACCAGTGTTGCCCTTGGCTGCCATGTCTCTCTCCTTGACAAGAAGATTAAGTATTTACAGGCGAGTTGTTCTCTGATTCTGTTGTTCTCCTTGTGTCTAGTATCTCTGCTGGATCTAGGAGGCTTAAAAGGATACTTACTAGGATTCTAGTATCTAGGAGGCTTAAAAAAGAACCTGATTTCAGTCATTCTGCTGAGGGAATGTTTTGAGGATGATTTTTATGGGCTCAGTTTTGCTATCAGATTCATGACTTTCCTTCTACTTCATGATAAATGCATCATAGGAACTAGGAAGATGATGCCATACAAGAAGATATCATTTCAGAAGTTATGGGCTCTTCCAGAAAGAATTTGTGTCTGGCCATTTTCTGGGTGCTCTACTCTTTTATTTATGTGGTTTTGTGGAGATGATAAACCAGATGTGGAGACTGCAGATTCCTTTGAAATGATAAATGGAGAAACATGGATTAAGAGCCTTGGGGAATGAGAATGTAGTTGATAGGAAGCTGGGATGATCTCAAAGGGAAATTGGGAGGAACAGCCTGCTGGTGCTCATTCTTGCAGTGCACATGGGTTCTAGTCTTGGCTGCTACTAAATTCCTGTGTGACTTTTGGAAACTCTCTTAATCTCTTTCTCTTTGAGCCTTAATTTCCTTTTTTGCCAATTCAGAAATTGCTTCTACTGATGCAAATGAACAAATGTTCTTCTTTAGATAGTTCATAGACTTTGACCATTGCCCTAAACATTAAGAGGTTGAGTGCCTGCCCATGGTGATACAACAGTAGGAGTGAGAGATGGGACATGAGCCCAGATCATTTTAATTGATAGGCTGGACCACCATCCACTATACCACACTGACTCTATCCTTATCTATCTGGGGTGGTGGTAAGGAGGGACGAATAATAGCTTAGATTACAGATCTAGAGCTGGAAGAGACATCAGAGACCATCTTGTCCAACCACCTCATTTTATACATGAGGAAATTGAAGTTCAGAGAGGTTAAGCCACTTATCCAAGATCATCACAGGAAGGAAAGGGACCTTGAGCCCATGATATATGAAGATTGGTTGAAGGAACAGGGCATGTTTAGCCTGGGCAGGAGAAGACTCAGATAAGCATGATGGTTGTATTAAATGATCTGAAAGGATGTCAGATGGACAAGGAATCAGGTTTCTTTGATTTGGCCTCCAAAGTTCAGGACCAAGAGAAATGACTGGAGTTACAAAGAGACCAGGAACAACTCCCTAACAAGGAGAGCTCTCCAAAAATGTAATAGGATGCCCTCAACTGTCCAAGCATGACAGGCAATGATTGCCCTGTCCCCTTGCCCCAGGAGGTCTTCAAGTGGAGCTTGGATAACCTCTTGTCAGGTCTGTTATAGGGAGAGATTCGTGGGTGAGACTAGAAGGCTCCCAATACCCTTTCCAATGCTAAAGTTCTGTGATTATGTGAAAAAGGCCTAAAGTTGTGAATATGATTTATATCTTGGCAAGCAGCCTGGTGGTACTTCCCTATTAGCACCCATGTTTTCAACAAATGCTAGAGCTAGATAATGAGCCATGCCTACCATTAAATCGAGGGAACAAATTGGTCTGAATTGCCTTCCAAAAACTGTGCAGTGGTTTCCCTGATAGCAAACGGTTAGGCTTTGCAAAAACTTGTCCTTCTAAAAGCAACATTCTCTCCACAGTGCTCTACAACTAGAGTCATGGGACATCACCATCCCAGAAGAGTCAAAATGTTCATCCATTCAGTGGCAAATGCAAAGCTGCTGTGGTGGGAATGACTGGATTGAATGAGTTTTCACTGATGGTGGTGTGGTGGCCAGAACCTGAGTCTTATCTCTCCTCACTGCATCTTTGACCTTGAATTCTCTGCTTCTCAGTTTTCACATCTGTAAAATTGGTGAAAAGAGATTCTTGGCTTTTTGGTATGAGTCCTCCTTTGCCTATCTGGCGAAGCCTATGGACCACTTCTCAGAATAATATTTCTAAATGTATAAAATAAATTGCATAGGATTACAAAGGAAGCCATTTATATTGAAGTCCACAGATTATGACATAAAAACAACTAAGTTATATATGTATATATAGTTTGGACATGGTCAATGAGGAAATTGTTTTGCTTGAATAGCATATATTGGACAGCTAAGTGTTAAAGTGGATAGGAGTCTGGGCTTACAATCAGAATGGTTCATCTTTCTGAGTTCAAATCCATCCTCAGACACTCACTAGCTTTGTGACCCTGGACAAGTCATTTAACTCTATTTGCCTCAGTTTCTTCATGTGTAAAATGAGTTGGAGAAGGAAGGAACAAACCAATCCAGGATCTTTGCCAAGAATGGGGTCATGAAGCTTTATCTTCTTACTCAAACTCATGAAAGAAAGTTATGGCACTTAATGAATGTTTATTGACTCATGGACTAACTCAGATTTCTTCACCAATAGCCAATGTCTGTAGCTGACCAGCAGCCACAAATTAATATCTTCATGGGTAAACACCTGAGAAAGGAAGCTGGAGACTGAGGGAAAATGAGTGAAGGGATATTAAGAGAGAGGGAACACAATAAAGGAAGAAAGACTCAGATGAAAAGTTCAACCACATGGGCTCCAGCCTGAGTGCTCCCCTGATGGTGGAAAGAGAGAGAGCTCCATGCACGTGTCCCCAATCTTTTATTGGAGAATCAAGGAATGGGCGATGGGAGGTAGTTAATGAGCATGTGCCATGGCAGAGAATTTAACAAGATCAAAGGGGAGGGGGCTAAAATAATTTTGGTGCCCCGCCCAGAGGTCCACTTGGCCTTTGGACTGGAGGCTTAGGGAGTGGCCAGCTTACCATAAGCTCAGAGTTACACTTTATTACAAGGCTTAAGTCATCAGTCATGAAGTCTGGTACATGAACCTATTGTTCATAAGAGTCATTCTTAGACTACATCTTTTATAGCTTAATGATAAAGGCATGTCTGGGTCCCCATAATGTCAGATTAGACAGCCTCTAATTGTCCTTCCTCCTCAAAACTTATGGTCCTAATGAGTATATTTTTTGAATCATTCAATACTTTCTGATGACCATAAGAGATTTTAAAGTTTTGTTTTGTTTTAACCGGGGAAAGAAGATTTGAATTTAATAGTAAAATAATGCTGACAGAGTGGTGGAGAACTCCCCTTAGAGCTGGGAAGAGGAGTTCAAGACCCACATAGGCTGTATGACCGTGGATAAGTCACATAACTTCCCAATGCTCTGTGCAAAGCAGAGAAAGTACTGACCTTCCTGGTAGAGGAAGGCCCGTTCCTGGAATGTTTCCTCTACTAGTGAAGTCATGGGTTCAATCACTATCTCTCTCCCTAATAAGTAATTAGGTACTGGAAAATAATAATATTCTTCTAAAAATGAATGATCATTCAAAGTGTCTCAGCTTCGCAAGTTCTTTTTATATCCCCTTCCAGGCCTCTGTGTGTCTAATCAATGCACAGGGCTGAAAAACAGACAAGTGAATTCAAAATGGAGCAATTCGGGGTGCAGAGCCCTTTTGGTTCTTGATCACAATGAGTTTTAAATATATTTTAAAATTTAAGATATTAAATTTAAAATATTTTTTCTCTGAATTTTAGGGAGCCTTAGTTTACCTGAATAATTGGTGCTCTCATCCCCTCTTCCTTTTGTGCTGCAGTCTTAGAGCAAAGTGGAGGCGATCTTAGAAGAAGCAATGAGCGAAAGAGAGAAGCGTGATTTGGTTCTTGCATCCATGGCTGTTATTAACAACCAGGGTGGACCAAAGGACCTTAGCTGAATTGTTTCAGTTGTAGGGACACCCCTAGAGCCTTTAGCCTTTCTTCTAAGACCAGGCAGCTTATGAGCAGAGGGCATTTCATTAGCCTTGAAGTACTCTGGAGTCCTCTGAGAAATGGGTTTGAACTTTGCAGGTGTGGGCTGGAACTCAGGATGTAGAAAAATGCCTTCGGAGTTTAGTTTCAAAGTAGAATTAGAGTCTTGGCTGTCCCAGTGAAACCTTCAGGGCCTGGAGTCAGCATTGGGGTGCTTTGTGAGGGAATTCAGCATCTGGTCAATTATTTAATGCCGCTGGCGTGGACATTAGCTGGACTAGGACAAGCAAGACTGTCATGGAGCCCAATCCAGACCGTTTTCCCATTTCTCCTGGAGCAAAGAATTAAACCTGGAGCTTTGGGAACAATCTCACTCCAGAATTCAGGATCTTCCCTTTAGCCAGAGGGGGGAAAAAGGGAAAGCTGGGATTCTCTTTTCCCTGCTAAACAATGAACTGTTAATATTCATGCTGCTCCTGCTGCCCCTGGGCATACCGGCACTCTCACTTCTGCCTCTCCCCTCTGAGAGAACCCACAGCTTGGAATGCCTTCCTCCCTTTTTGCTTGTTAAATTCCTCCTCCATCTTTAAAGCTCAATTCCATGTACTCTGGTGGAAAGAATGCAGAAGGGCCAGCCTGAATCCATGCTTGGCTGCTTACTCCCCTTGTGACCTTAGGAGGCAAGTTCTTTCTCCTTTCTGGAGGATCAGTTTCCTCGTTTGGAAAATGGGAGTTGACTGTACTACTAATGCACCTTCCAATGGAAAATTTGTTCCTTTGCTTGAGGAAGCCTTCCTTGATTTCTCCTTGTTGGTAGGCGTCTTCCCCCTGGACTCCCACCTTTTAATTGCTCCAGTCATATAATATTGAATATTCCAGCTACCTCTGCGGTACCTGATCACCCTCCTAGGCTATAGGTAGCAAGAAGGTGAAGTCAAGTTGGAATCTTTTATTCTTTGCACTTGTATTCTCAGACAGTTGTCCCAATAAATGTTGGCTGTTGGATTGACCAAAGGGAAGAACCTTGATTTTTCTTAACAAGTATTTTGTATTTTGCATTGACCTAACTGGGCATGTGCTCCCCCCCCCCCCCCAAAGAATGTAATCTAGTCGCTAAGTAGGAAAGTGGAACGAATGGGAAGATTTGGAGACAGGAAGACCTGAGTTCAAATCTTGCTGCTGTAAAAATGGAGATTTTGAACCCCAGACTTCAATCCCCAGAAGTTCTTGGTGTTTCCCAGAATTCCCTATAATCTCACCTGAGTCCCCAGGTTGGCGAGATTACAATTGGTATTTAACTGGCAGTAACGCCTCCCTCTCTCTCTTCCATTCGATTGTAATGATGTAGTAAGTAAACTAAGCATGGGATTCTGAATCGGCTAATCAGCCTGGGGGCATGATTATTATTTTTTATCTTCTTTATTCCTTGATTTCTAATAATCCTTAATAAACCTCATAAAATATAATATTTTTATTACTAGATACTGATTAAATTTTACTAATTTAATTTTACAATGTAATTTTTACATTGCAGACATTTACTCCCTGAGTGACCCTGGGCAAGTCATTTAATCTCTCCTAACCTCAATTTTCCCATCTATAAAATGGGGCTGTGGTGAGGTTCAAATGAGATAACATCTTAAAGCAAACCTTCAAGTACTGTTTCCAAATACTGGAGCTGTTACGTCTCTTTGAAGATGGCCGGTTTTTCATCACTGACTTTGTATGTCCAGTGCCTCCTCCCTAGGAGGCACCTAACAAAGGCTGAAGCCTTCACTTGGGTGCCTGGCCCAATGTTCACAAGACTAGATGTACACAACATATATCCGCTTTATGGCTCCGCCTTCTGGATCAACACTCTTAAAAGCAATTTTATAAAGGACGTCCCAGTTCTCCAATCGATTACGAACTCACTTGCGCTTGTCCAAAGTCTCTGGAGGGGAGTTTCCCAGTCTTTGAAAGCTGGGATGGGAAGAGACCTCAGAAACCATCTCGTGGAACCCTCCCGTTCTAGAGCAAAGCAAACAAGATCAAAAAGAGGAAAGACCCGAGCAAGTGTCTGATCGAATCCCCTGGGACGTCCGGAGCATAGCTAGGAATCTTGAAGCTTGGGGCCCACTTGGTGAGGAGCGGAAGATTGCAGAGTGGCCGGCTGCCCCGATGTGCTGCCGGGAAGAGCGCAGCCCCCAGTCAGAAGTTTGAGGGCATCCTGGAACCCAGACCGGGACCTGGATTCCCTCCCTCCCTCCTTTTCTCCCTCCCTTCCGGGGTCAGAATTCTCCTCCCCTGGCCTAGAATAATGCCAAGAACAGATGACAAAGAAAAGCCTGAGGACGGAAGCCTCTTTCTCAGGGGCCCGGGTCCGAGCTGGGAAGAAGACCAGGAAGGGGGTCCTGAGAGAGGAGGCAAAGGGAAAGGGATTGATGCTGACAGCCTTGTTTGAGCGCCTTGGAGGCTCATCAAAGGGCCTCTCCTTCTCCTTGGGTTAGCTGACTGGAATTAGGGAGGCTCAGCCTCCCCAGCCTACTTCCCTTCCAGCATCTTTTATTTAGTAGCAAGCTGCACAGTGCTCTTCCGGAGAAGTTAGGGCAGCCAAGCAAGCTGTGCCCTGGCCTTCATTGTCCTTAAAAGGGCTAATTTTTAGTTTAGTATAAATGCCTTTTATAGTTATATATTATTTATAACAGATGAAAGTATACTTTAAAGGGCTCATCTTTATTCATAATATTCATTCTTCCATATATAAATTTACATTGTATTTTATGTTATTTATAATTTATATGTAGAAATACTTATGCTTAAAAGGGCTTGTCTTTATTGTATAGCATTTTTCATATGTTTAAAATATAGACAGTTGATTATCATTCATAATTCATAGGCATAAAGTATACTTAAAAGGCTTATCTTTATTTATAATGCATCTACTTTTTCAAATGTAGTTTTCTTTTATATTTTAAATAGAGATGCTTTAATATTCTTTATGGCTTATTTATATATGTAATATATATAACATATTGAATATATATTCTATATTTAGAAGGCTAACCTTTATTTATAATGTTGTAATGTATTTTATTTGTAATATAGAAATTCTCCACAGAGAAATTTGTGGGCTATTTTAAATCTAGCTATTTTAATATCACTCATAATTTACATGTATAAATGACACTTAAAGGGGGAGGCTCTGCTTCCTCCCCACTCCTGATGAATTTGAAACTCAGCTTCCTCCACCAAGTGCTCATTTATGGCTATAAAAAACTGAGCTCCTTGAGGGCTCCCTTCTGCTGCTTCATGCTTGTCAGTACCCTCAGTGCCCAGGGCAGTGACTGGCACACAGGAAGCCCTCAGGAGCCGCTGGCTGGCTGGAAGCTTCTTTTGTTTCATCAGCCCACGGCATCTGATGGATTAGTGAGGGGTCTTTGGGATTTCTGGGGCCCCAGCCAGCCAGCCCCCTGGGGCCTTGGCACCCCAATGGGTAGGACTGCCCCGCCTCTCCGATCTTATTCCTGTGACCCACTTTGTGAGGCTGAGCCTTCAGTCAAACCCTTCTTATTGGAAAGATTTCAACAACCAACAGTCCCACAAAGAACCTTGTGTCTGGCAGGAGGCTCAACCTTCTCCTGCCTAGAAAGAGGCTCCATGAATGTGAAAATGGGCTGCGAGCTCCATCAACTTTAAAAGCAAATCTCCCCTCTCTCTCACTGCTCTAGCCTTCAAATGACATTTTCTGAGCAAAGTTCCGGTGCCTTTTGTCCCAGGCAGAGAGGGTGCCAGTCTCAGATGGATGCCTGGGGAGAATTTTCCAGGACTGCATAATTGCTTCCCTCCACAGTCCCAGAAAGCCTGGTTAGCGCAACTGGGAGGCAGCACTTTATTCATCTTTCCAGAATTCATGAATGTATTTATTTGCTGATCGGATCTCACCAACACTGGCTTCTTTGGGTTCTTTTTTTCCCAGCCAGAACGTTTTGCGCTTCCTTCCTTGTTGCTCTACCTCCATCTCTAGAACCTGACGTCACTGCTGGAATGATGGATTTGTTTTCCTGTTAGAAAATGTAAAGTTTACTCAGAAGATTTAAGTTTATGCAACTTGATAAGTTGATTGAATATTTTAGCCACAAAAACAATGTCCTCGGTTTAGTAGTGTGATGGATGGCTTCGAGTCTTCTTTCTATTTCTGGCTCCTCTTTGCCATCTTCCAAACAGTTTGTAACCTTTGGCCAGGAAGCCTCCTGGATGAGCCAAGAAGATGATGCCATAGAATAAGGGGCCATTTATGCAGCTGGGAGGAATCGAACTCTTCTCTGCTCACTGCTGGCCTGATCGGAAGTTTTGTTATTTGCCTCTTTGTTTAGATATTGAATCTGTGGTTTTCACTAGGGTAAGGAATTTCCAGGGAGAGATGCCCCTCTCACAGTGGAGATCTGTAGCTTTTTAAGTCTCTGGTTTCAGAGTTGTTTGAGGCTTTTCCAGGTTAAATGACTTACCTAGGATCACCCAGCCAGAGAGTCAGTGTCACAGGTGGGATCACTGGTCTAGGCCTGGGACTCTGTCATAGTATGTGGAGGACTATGGATGGTCTTTTTTCCTCTGGAACCATTTTCCTTGCTTCGCTCCTGACTTGTTGTCAGTAGGTTGCAGGATCCCAGCAAGCTTGTCAGAAGAGACAGTGAAGAGAAGCTGCAGTTCCAAAGGAACTGGGCTGGCCTTTTGGATGTTTATAGCTCAGGTTTTCGAGATTGAAAAACTGGAAAGCTGACAAATTCAGATGTTTGAATTAGCCCACTACAGCAGCTTTCAAACTCTTCCGTGGGACCAGGACTGCTGTTTTTATAGAAGGGATCATTCGTTAAAGACTTAGAAAACTTGCTACCCTGGCCTTGTCTGGTTGACCAATGGTCATTGGATAATCACGGTCTGCAATGGTTATGGCACACTGAGAAGAAAGTGCACAGAAGTCCTGCATCCTTGTCTATACCACCTCCTTGTCCTCAAATTTCTTCATATGGCCAGTGAGAGTAAGAATACATGGCTTTGGAGTGGATAGAACACCAGGTCTAGAGAAGGGAGGTCCTGGGTTCAAATGTGGCCTCTTCCTAGCTATGTGACCCTGGCCAAGTCACATGGCTCCAATAGCCTAGCCCTTACCACTCTTGTGCTTTGGAACAAATACCCAGCATTAATTGAAAGGTTTCTACCTTAAAGGTTTTTTTTTTTTAATACATATCCTTCTTCCTTCCTTCACTGCAGAAGTGGAAGGGCCTGGGGTATGAGTGAAGAATATTACATATGCTGCCAGACATTTTCTTGGATTGGGTTTTCTCCCTTTTTCTTTCATTCTCACAACAGCCCTAGAGAGTAGGTGCTATTAATAGTCCCATTTTACAGTTGAACACACTGAAACAGAGATTGTGACTTGCCCAAAGTCATACACCTAGTAAGTGTATGAGATCAGATTTGAACTCAGGTCTTTCATGCTCTATCCCCTGTCATTTACCTCTATTTACCTCAAAGAATTCCTTTCAAATGGATAGCTCTGATCTTGATCTTCAAGGTTTCCTATTGACTTTATTTCCATCTCATTATCATAATGTTTTCATTTATTCCTCCTTTTTATTTTTCCTACAACCACCAAAAACTGTTCTATTTATCTTTGAGCTTGTCTCCCTATCCTTCCAGACCATCCTGAATGATGCTGTGAAATGTGGCACCAAAAGGTTGAGAGGCACATAGGATATATGTGTTAGAGACAGGACTTGAATTTATGTCTTACTGGTTACAAGGCCATCTCTCTATCCAGTATACCAGAGATGTCAAACTCCCAGTCCTCGTGGGGTGTAAGCTGCCTAAAAACCTTCTAAGCATTGGCATAACAAGATTAAATGGTAACTGGGAAATGTTTCACAAAATAAATGAGAAATATAACATAGATAACATGTATTTGTGGTTTTCTAAATGTACCAAAGGGATCCTTTTTTTTTGAGTTTGACCCCATTGCTGTCTCCCTGAATTCATACTAATAACTGAGATTTATTCTGGATTTTAAAGGTCACAAAGCTCTTTATTTAGTTTATTTTGGACTCCACAATAGCTCTAAATTGAGTACAACAACAGGAATCATCTCATGAAACAGATTCAGGCTAGTAACAGAAGTACAGCTAGTAAATGGCAGAGGTAGAATTCAAACCCATCTTCCTGATTTCAAGTTCAATGCTTCATCTTTTGTGCATCAACTTTTGACATGTTGCTTCTAAGAACTGATATACAAGTTATCTGAAGAAAGGTAAGAAGCCAAAAACATGAAGGGAGAGAATCTCTAATCCTATTAATGTCCCCTCCCCAAATGACTAAGAAAATACCAACACCTCCTAAACCATATAGTTACTCTTCCATTTATAGAAAATCTTCATGGGAGTGATCTATGCATGAATCTAGGGCATCCTTGATGAGGGCATTAATGGGAAATAAGCAGACTTTCACAAGCAATATTCAGCAATAGAAAAGGTCTTGACTATCCTCTAGTTAGTTCCCCATGCATCCTGCAAAAGTAATGGTTCATCTTTTCAATACAATTGATTGATATTTGATATTGACATTGAGTATTGATATTGGTAATTGATTGGTGTCACCCATGTCTCCATGAGATGTAGAACACCCCTTCCCCCCCAAAAGCTAAAGATGAGGGTCACACAGAGAGTGATGAAAAGGTGCATGGTTGCTGTGAGTAGGCTCTGATAACGAAGAGTAAAGAACATCATTATCAACGAAGAAAAGACAGGCTGATTTCATGGCTCCCATTAGCATGGAAGCTCCTTGAAGAAAGGGGTGGTCTTTGCCTTTCTTTGATTCCCCAACACTTAGCACAGTGCCTTCAGCACATTGGTGAGGGTTCTTTTTAGTTTTCATGGATAAGAGTCATAACAGGTAGAGATGGTTTGGAGCTCTCCAATCAGTGAGATCCCAGCTGCATTTGAACATATTAACCCCTCTGCGTCAGGCAAAGGAAACAGCTCATTCCCCAAGAAAATCACAGACAATACCTTAGAGTCCATCAAATCCAACACTGTCATTTTACAAGTGGGGAAACTGAGCTCCAGAGACATGACATGACTTGCCATAGATTAAATGAGTAGCTGACAAACTTCAGAGAACTGAGAAAATGCTAATTATTATTCTTACTGTCTGGGATTGCACAGCTAGTGAGAGTCTGTGGCAGGATTCAAACCTAGCTTTTGCTTAACTCTAGGTCTAGGATTTGACCTAAGACCCCATAGTGTCCCATTTGCCATATTTGGTGCTCTATATCTGCTGTACTTGTAACATCTTTACTGTGTCCTCAAAATTTTCTCCTTTCTCTGGGCTTCCTTTAAAAGTCTTTTCAAGCCCCATATTCTCTCTGATCACCTAATTGCCCAGCCTGAATAGACCAGCTGCTTCTTATCCATTATTCCCATGGATCCACTATCTCATATGTCTGCTGGTTTCAGGAAATTTGGAAGCTGGGGGACTGAAAAGGGAAGGAAGAAGGAGCAGGTGCTGTCAGAGTAGAAAGATGCCCTTCATAGCTCTCACTATGCAGAGAGCAGCTGCAGGAAACTCTGATTGGCTGCAATTCCAAGGGGCTTACTTAAGGATGCTGGGAAATGGGTTGATGGCTAGTGAAGTTGAGATGAGAAGAGAGAACATTAGAAGTCAGTAAGAGAGTCAATGGTTCTGGTGAGCTTTGTTACATCAGAAAATTCTGAATGTCGGGAAGGAGCTGGAAGAGCCAGACAACATGGCTCCAGTTGGTTAGGATTTATACATTGGCATTTTGGTCCACTGGGGTGCTGTAACATGGCACTGGTCCTGGGTGGAGACATGGTTTGGTAGGTTGTGCACACAGCAGCATGTGCCACCATGGTGGGAGCAATGATGAGGATTATGAGATCAATGTAGGTTCAGTATAGGTTCTCTGAGTCATGCCACAACCCAGTTCACCTCCCTCTCAAGCAACTCAGTCATATTACCAGCAGTACTATCAGTCAATCAACAAGCACCTGCTTTGTTCCAGATGCACAGGAGTGAGAGGGGGAATAAAAGGAGAGTATAGGGGGAGAGAGACACAGAGAGACATAGAAAAGCACATATACAAAGAAACAGAAAGTATTTATTATATACATCCTATATGCCAGGCACTGTGCTATGTTAGGGATAGAAATCAGGGATAAAAATACCTGCAAAATGTGGCATCCCAGGTATATTCTAATCTTGAAAGTATTATTGATGTATTGATATTGTAGCCTATGTGCTCATGTACCAGACTCATGGGCATATCATTTCTTGATCATTGTATTTAATTGGTATCCTATTAATCCTGACCACTCTTCAAACCTACAGTCCAAAGGTCAAGAGAATTCCTAGTCAGGATGTTAGCTGCCATAGGATCTGAGCTCCTACCTGGACAGACCAGATTCCTTAGCAGGTCACATGTTTGATTAACCTCCTCCTCTTTGATCTTCTAGTTGTCAATTGAGACATTGCCAAATCCTATGCCATGTCACATGTTTATTAACTACCTCCCATTCCCCACTCCTTGATTCTCCAATAAAAGATTAAAGATTAGGAACATGTGTAACTCTCTCTCTCTCTCTCTCTCTCTCTCTCTCTCTCTCTCTCTCTCTCTCTCTCTCTCTCTCTCTTTCACTCATTTTCCCTCAGTTTCTAACTTCCCTTCTCGGGTGTCCATCCATGAATATATTAATTTGTGTCTGTAGTCAGCTACACAAAAAGAGAGACAATTCCTGCCCTCACTGTGCTTATATTTGAATAATGGAAGTTAGCACATAAAACTCAAGAACAGAGGCAGACAGAGAATAAGCATGAATGGCCCCATGAAATAGTGGTGCCAGGCAGGAGTTCAGCAATTAGACCCTGGGCTGTAGAAGCATCTTCAGGGTGAAAAAACATTTTGGTGCAGAGGTGGAAGAGAATAAAGAGTGAAGAGTGGATCTGGGAGAGAAATCCAAAGAATGCAACAATCCTAACTCCTAAGGATCTTCTCTTCTAATAAGGGAGCTTATATTTCAATGTAAACAACCTTTCATTTTTTCCTCCAGGCCCCTAAATAAGACCTTAACCTTGATGCAAATGAATGAACTTGTTCTCCTCTCCCAAAGAGAAGGGGAGGATGAGCCTCAGGAAAGGGATATGCTCTACATGTTGGAAACCTGAGAACCTGAGAATGGCATGGAGCAAAGGATGGTTATTTGTGCCTAACAGAAGAGTTCCCTCTCATCTCCTACTCTATAGCTGTCACTGTTTTAGAAGAATTGGGGCCAGGGGTTCAAATTCCTAGGGATTTTTAGGAGAACCAGGAAGGAGCAAAGTTTCTAGTTTATGGCAAAGTAGGAAATTCATGATTATAGTAAGCTGTGTTTTCCTTGGTAGTAAAAACAAAAATCCTAGTATGGAGCAGGAGAGATGGGGAGCTGGGACAGAGGATTGCCTAGAATCACCTTTCTCTATATTGTCATCATAACTCATGTGGATAGGTTCCTGGGTATTTGTCTCAGGATTATAATGTACCTTCACTAACAATACATGAGGGTGAAGTCAGAAGTGATAAGAGAATATCTATTCCAGTATAGTTATCTGAACAAAAGTAAAGTAGACTGCTTTGGGACATAGGAGGCTCCCCTCCACCTGGAGGCCCTCCCAGTAAAGGCTGAGTGACTATTTGTTGGATATATTAAGGTACTTTTTGTGCCTCAAAAGGTATAAAAGGTTCCTTCTTACTCTAAAAAGCTGTCATCCTGGGTTCTGTTGTCTTAATTGTCCAACAGCAGCTGAACTTGCCTCCAGTTCCTATTTCTAAAGGAGAAGAGGGTAGTGGGATGAAGATGGACAAGGCATGGCATCGAACAACATAATGTCTACAACTTTCTTGTAGTTGTCATTTTGTGCAGGTGTCCTTGGTTCAATAGACCTGATTCTTGCTAAAGACAAGGGCCAGTTTTTATTCCTCTTTGCCTCCCCTGTCATGGATGTTGTAGAGGAGATTCGGAATCAGTTTAATTCAACCCAATCAGCACTCATTAGCATCTACTATATGTCAAGGGCTGTCCTAGGTCCTGGAGAACAAAAGATGAACCAGTCCTATTCCTTTAGGATATTACATTCCAGAGATGGGGGAAGGGGAGACTATTGTGGATAAGCATGTGTGTTTGTGTGTGTATGTGTGTGAGTTAGTGTAGCATAATTACAAAGTAATCTGGGGTAGAGGGAAGAATCTAGAAAGGATTCTACAGGTGAGATGAAGAAAGGATTTGTATAGGAGGCAGCACCCGAGCTGGACTTGAAAGAAAACTAAAGATGAGAGTTGGAGAGGAAGGAGAGAATTTGAGGTATGGAGTATAGTCCACAAAGGCTTTGTAGTAAGTAGACCAGTTTGGCTTCATCATTAGAGTATAAAGTGCATGGAAGGGGAGTAGTATGTGATCAGTCTGAACAGATTGTGTGAGGTCAGACATCAAAGGACTTTGAATGTAGGTAATGGGCAGCCACTGACATTTCTTGAGCAAGGGGATGGCATGCAACTATCTCTGCTCCAGGATCATCAATATGGCATCTAATCTAATTCAATTTGAATCAAGAAGCATTCATTAATTACGTACTGTGTGCCAGGCACTGTGCTAAGCACCAAGGATACAGATAAGGAAAAGAGATGGTCCTTCCTCTCAAGTAGCACACCATTCAATGGTTTGGGGGAAGACTAGGCATAGATACAAGAGATGTGGCAAGAAAATGTATAGATTTGGGCAATCGATTGGATCTATGGGAGTGAGGAAGTGAAGAACTGAGGACAATATCTGACTTACAAACCACAATCAAAGTCTAGAAGAATAACAAAAGCAGGAAAGGCTGGATTTGGAAAAAGCTCATGAGTTTGCTTTGAGAGGGTTTGAGAGGAGGACGCATTCCCTTCACTGGTGGTTGAGTCCAAGGGGTCAATGACTCAATGGGCCTCAATAAAAGGGCTACTCCACCTCTCTTCCCCATCTTCTTTTATTCACCAAGTGACATCAGGTAACCCTGGGATTTCGCAGGAGAGGCGAGAAAGGAGTGATCCTTCTGTACTCTATCAGAAATGAAGACCTGCTGAGCACATGGCAATTGACTCATCTGTCCTGTCTAGGCAAGAATGAGTCTGGGTTTGAGGCTGCCTTTTTTATGTTTGTTCTTTCATGCTCTTAAGTGAACACATATCAATCTCCAGACAGATATGTCCAGGCGAGGAATCCTTGTGAATTTGATCAGTCCAGAAGTCCTGGATCTTATGGGCAGAGCTGAGATGGAAGAAGCTTCTGCATCAAAGATACCACTGACCTAAAGGAAGGAGCTCAGTCCTTGACCTGACTGGTCAAAAGTCCTCGATCCTAGAGGAGATGGTGCCAAGCGAAGGTGAAATTTCAATTTCTTCATTTGTAGTTCTGGAAACTGCCTTAGGTTTTGATGAAGTTTAAATATGTAATAATGATAATATTAATGTAATCCTTTGAGGTTCATGAAGTTCTTAGCAAATATTATCTCATTTAATCCTCACAAGAACTCTGGGAGATTAGTGCGATGAGTGTGTAAGGCTAAATTTGAACTCAAGACTTCAAGATTCTAGATCCAGTGCTCTATCCACTGTGTGAGAAGTTGTTATCAAATATTGTTTTAATTCTCTCATTGTATACTATGAGTCTTGCGTCTTTTAGGCTTTCTTTAAAATTTCTTTGGAAAGTAATTTTGTATGTTCATTCATTTCACTCATGTCTAATTCTTTGTGACCCCATTTAGGGTTTTCTTAACAAAGATACTAAAGTGGTTTGCCAATTTCTTCTCTAGTTTAGTTTATATATGAAGAAACTGAGGCAAACATGGTTAAGTGACTTGCCCAGGGTCACACTGTTTGAGCTCAGGGCTTCCTGACTCCAGGGCCTGCATTCTGTTCACTAATCTGTCTACCTGCCCAGAAAATAAATACCTGTCCCATACCTGATCCAAAGCCTAGACCTGAAGCAGTTTTTCCTTAGGAGCACCAAGACAGGGGACATAATGAGCCAAAGACTATGAGGGGAAAGAAGACATCTTATACCTCTACTGGGTGGTCAGGCCCCCTTACCCTGCCCAGGACTGAGTATGATCTGACTACATGCACAGCTTTTAATGGTAGACTAAAGTTATATTTGAAAAATTTGTTGCCAATAGAAATGGGAGTAGCTGGCTCCTAGCCCCACTGCCTCTCTTTATTTTAAGAGGTATGTCCTTACAAAGATCTACATCTTCCCAAGGAGGAAAGATGGCATAATGGAAAGAATGTTGGATTTGGGGTTAGAAGACCTGGTTACAAATATGACACTATAACATATGACCCACATGAGCTTGGGTAAGTCATCTGACCTCTTGAGGCCTCAATTTCCCCCTCTATATAAAGTGAAAGTTGGACTAGAAACCCTCTATGTCCTTCTAAATCTATAATCCCTCTAATTTTCCTCTCGAATAAAATGGAAAAATCAGATCCTCTATCCTGGTTTGAGTGAACATGAAAAAAAAATTAATTTTCCTCTTTATGCTCTCATTTAATAGCCAAGTAGAAAATAGATGTTTCCTAAATTCATAAACAGACCAACTTGAATTTTCCTTGATAAAAATAATGTGCCTTATCAACTAAGGAATGTGGGTTGTATAACAACTTCTGCATAGCCGGCCTGCTCATACCCAGCATCCTCTGGGCTGGAAGGGAGAGATTTCAGCTGGCTGATAGCCCCAGCACACAGTACAGTCAAAGAACATCAGAGTGGTTGGGAGACTCCATGACCATCGATTCCAACCTGTAACTGATGCCTTCTACAATCCCTGACAGTAATGACAATGCTTTGGCTGGGGAACCCACTGCCTCCCCCTGGCAGCCTCCTCCACCTTTGACTAGCCCAAATCATCAGGAAGGTTTTATTTGTATAAAACTAAATTACTTATTGGTCAGTTCCATCCGGAGCCCTGAGTTTGCCTGTTTGGGACCAAATATAACAAGTCCAATGTCTCTTCCATGAGGAAATCCTTTTTGATCCTTCCAGAGCCATCGTGCTCTCTCTAGGTCTTCTCTAGTCCAGCCCTGGGACACTGCCCGGCTGATCCCTCAAGGCTCAGAGCATTTGTCTGACCCCTTCTGTCCACACACAGTCATTTCTGTTGGCACTCGCTGGGAAGTCTTGGAAAGCCTCATATTGGGGATGAGACTGCACATTCTTACATTCATTGGTTCCCTCTCTGGCTTCTGGGGGGGATGCAAATTACATGACAAGTTCTTGCTACAGCTATCATTATGGGGAGGGGGTGCACAGGCTCAGGCTCCATTGTGAACCAGGCATGGGAGAGAGAACTTGTTCTTACTTGGGAAGAAATGTTAAACAAGCTTCAGTAACTCGATTTCTGACTCTGGTGTTTGTCAGCTGGGAGGCTAATGGTTAACTCTCATTCAGCTTTGGCACAGACCTGCTAAAGACTCTACCTACATTTCATCTGGGCCATCTGGGCACTGTCCAATCAAACAGTCAAGTTTTGATTAATCTTTCCAGCAGTCAACCTCTTCAATGCTGCTCCAAGAAAACTGTAGCTACCATCTCACCAGATCTTCAAACCTTTGTCTGGCCAATCATCTGACCAATGGCCTCTTGAGATCACTGACCACTCTTGGGCAGGTCCATTTTCTCAGGGGAAAACGTTGCCCCTCAGAGATTCATAAAATGCCAGAAGTGGAAAGAGTTGTCTCATCCAACCCCTTCTTTTTATTCAAGAGGAAACCAGGCTCTAGAGAGAAGGAACTTACTTGCCCAAGATTGAATAGCTTCTAAGTAGTGACCAGTATTCAAAGCTAGCTATTGTGATCCCAAATCCAGTGTTGTTTTCCTGGTAGCATTTATGTATTCTTCTTCAAGGTTTTGTAAAGCATCTCACATATGTTTTCTCATCTGATGCTCACAAAAGCCCAGGGAGACAGATTTGGAGGGTTTTAAGTGCAAGATATAAGAGTCTGTACTTGATCCTATAGTAATAGGGAGCCATTGAAAATTCTTGAGTAGGGGACTGGCAGATTGTTTGTGCATTAGTGGGACTGTTTTGGCACCTGTTTGAAATAGAAGACAAGGTTTCAGGCCTTGAAGAATTGAAAACCTAGATGGGAAGAAGGGATAGTGTGAACTTTAGATTTACTCCACCCTGCTTAGTCTAACAAAAGAGGAATGTCTACACCCCTACTTAAGGATTAAGTGCCGAGGAGGATGGCCTATGACAGACATGTGCTAGCAAATGACAAATCAGAAACAACTGACAGACCCCCGGGCTGTCCTAAGTCAAGCTTAAGCTACCATTGGTACATGCGAGATGCAGGAAAGTGATGTAAAGATTTCACGTCACTTCCTCACTAGGTCTTTTTTCGTGGAGAGGTGGCTCTGGCAGCAGTGTGCTGAGTGTCTTGGCAACTTGGCATGGTGGCAGCTATTGTCTGGGTTTGGCAGTGAGAGTCCTTGATACACTACTAGGGTAAGCTTAGTAACCTAGTTCAAGTGAGGCATTTTCTCTGAACTCTCTCATAGTTTAGGCTGATTCTTTTCTCCTTTACCTTCCAAAACACGATCCTCTTAGGAAACCTCTAATCTTCTGAAGAGACCTCGTGGCAGAGGTATTTGAACTTCCCCTGGCACAGGCCAGGCATGAGAAATCCTATTCACTTTCCCTCTCTCTTCTCCTTAATTCCTTCCCTCTATATTAATTAAATCACCATAAAATTTACAAACTGACTTGAGTATTTTATTTGGGATTTTCCCTGGCGATCAATTAAATTTAGATTAAGTCACAACCCTAAAATTTCTCCTTACAATACTGATACATAGCAATGGACATAAGATGCTTGATGCCATTGAAGAGTGTTAAACTCCCCAAATCCATCTCATAAAACTTCTAATGAACGCTAGGATCTCATCTATGCAGCTCGAGGTAGGTGCCACTAGACAGCTTGATTGTTTGGCAGGCCCTGATTTTAGACTAGCTCCTAGTGAGTGGGATGAGGCATCCACCAAGTGCTATCAATTTTTTCTTTTCTAATCAAAATGAACTTTCAGATAAGCATTCCTGCAACAAAGTCTTCCTCTGATGCTCCTTCTGCACAAAAGCATCCCAGAATAATTCCCAGTCTGTCACATGGTAAAACGTGATCACATAATTCTGTAACCCCCCAGGGGTACTTGCCAGTTGTCCTCTGAGGGATCCCCATTTGGAATTCCTTGGAAATACTCCCTGACTCATTACAATCCAACAACCCCCAGGAGAACATGAGTGGCAAGCCCTTGTTTCAGAGGGACAATTGATGTTATTAGTGGGCCTCTAGAATTTCTCCAATACAATCTTTCCCACTCTGATAGGATAGAAAAATCACTGACTCTGGGGTCTAGGTTTATCCCCTCCCTCTGCCACTATCTGGGGGGCCTTGGAACAGAAACTTGCCACCCCTGTGCCTGTTTCTCCCTCTATAAAATAGTGGCAGTCAGGGGCTGGTCTTTGAGTCCTGTCAAGATCTAAGGTCCTGCTTCTCCTTTAATTCTGGTGTAGACACAAGGTTTATAGGAGGGCAGAGAATCCTGCCCTCCTATATGCCAACTATGCCAACTAAAAGGGCACAATGCCTATTCTGTGCTGGTTGTGCCAACATATAGAGGCAGACTCACCATGAAAATACTGAACTATCAAGGAAAGAGGAGCCTATTCAGCAAGCTTTAGCTCAAATGCATCTTCTTCCTGGGAGGCTTCCTAGATCCCACTGGATGGTGGTCTCTTGCCCTTGAAGGTGCATTTCCTCTATATGTGCCTTAACTGCACCTATTTCAGCATGTGAGGCCCCCCATTTTTTAAGACAAGCTTCTCAGAAACAGGGACCATTTTGTATTTTCTTTATCTCTCTAGACCCTGGCACACTATCTGGCACGTGGTAGACCTTGCTCATTAATTGAGCCAGAATGGCAACCCAGAAATGCATGGTTAGAAAAAGAGGCCAGGCTGCCATTTCTTTAATGTTGGCAAAAAGTTTATACATTTTAGCTCATCTGGTTATCACAACAACCCAGAGAGAGAGAGAGATTATGATTATCTTCATTTTTTACAGATGAGAAAACTAAGGCAGAGGGATTGGAAGTTGGTTCTCCTGACTGAGCCCGGTACTCTGCCCACTCTAACTCCCAGGGCTCCAAGAGCTAGTGATAACAGGTAGACAACTCCATAATGATGCTCCAAGCCCTGAGTAGGGCTTCCAAGGCATATGGTAGACCTTCTGTGGTAGATCCAGACTAGGAAGTATGGACGACTGCTGATGAACTGCACCAATGATCTGAGGAGACTGTGGATTCTTTGCTATCTAAGATTGAAAGGAGCTTGGGACATTCTCTACTATAGCCAGGCGGCTACTTGACTCCCTGCTCTTTTGTGTCCTCATCCCCAACCTTCATCCATGCACATAGCCTTTTTGGTACCAGCCCTTGGCACAATGCCTGGCACATAAGTATATGATAGTTGCTTGATAAATATTCACTCACTGTCTGACTCTCCATACTCTATTGCTTTACCAATAGATCTGTAATGTCACCGATATGCAGATTCTCTGCAGAACCTCCCAAAGTCACTCTTTACCTCTAGTCATCCTATCTTGGCCATGCCTTTGGCCTCCACCTCAGAAAGTCTGCCCAACATGCCGGTGGGGGCTTAGAGCTTCTCATTCTCTTCATACTACTGTGACATGAATGGATCACTCAGGCTATCCAGTAGCCATCTCTTATTCTTCCTAGTAAATGGACAATCTTTCTTATTTTCTTACAAGCCTAGGGTTCTTGGAAATTCCTTATACCTCCTTCAGCAATCCCTAGCTCATAACATCCTAGTTCCAATTTGCTCACCGCCACCATTTCTTCTCCATTGCCACTACCCCCCCCCCAAAGAAATCTGTTTGAAGAAGCAAGATGCCTTTGAGAGCCTTGGAAGAGCGTATCATTTATTTATGAACAAATTAAAAGGCATTTGTTAATCTGTCAAGTTAAGGAGCAAGGACATTAGCATGGCAGACTCTTGGTGACATTGAGACTAGTTAAACCCTCCAAGTCCATCCTTCATAGGTTTAATTAGGACCCAAGAACCTGGTCTATGCAGAAGGAGGTAGTTATCACAAGAGGGCACTATTGTGTAATTAGGTGAGCAAAAGTTCAATGATCTATGAGTTCACTCTCTTCTTCATCCAAGCAGTTCCCAAGACCATCTTGTGTAATCTTCCTGAAAATGTTATCACCAATAGCCAAGCTTCCAGTGATTGGCTTCTCCAAATTTTATCTCAGCTCATCCTCAGATAATCAGCACATGTCCCATCATCTAGCCTTGTGCCCCAAATTTCTCCAATTGGCAGAAGATTGCCTGATACCACACACTGATAGCATAACTTCTGAGAATTCAGGATCATCTTTATTCCCTGATAAGGCATGGAATTATGTCCACATTATTAGGTACATGGCATGATATATCCAAATATATTAGGCATAAAATATGACATTATATCCAGATATATTAGATATATTACCTGATATATTCTATCTGGATAGATTAAATCTAGAACCTGATATATTATATCCTGAAGATTTGTTATTTATAGACCCAGGGTTAGGATGTTATGGTTAGGATTCTTCCTCTTCTCTACCTTCCTCTTGCTCTACCTCTAGCATCCAGTTCAGTTTGGGTCTAAACTCTCTGGAGTTTGGATCCTTAAAGTGGTTAAACAAGATGACTTCCAAGGTAGCTCTGAAGTCCATGATTCTAGGTCTGGGATTCTGAACTCTTCAGTGTTCCATGAATAGCTTTCTCAGTTTTGTAAAGCCTAGAGACATCTTCTCATGATAATAATTTTAAACAACTAAAGGGAATGCTAAATTTCCATTAGAAGTTAATAAAAATAAAGATATAATTTTTCTCTTCCAAGTTCACAATTCCAACCCCCCCCCCCTGAAAAGTTATATTAAGGATCCCCATTCTAGATGAACTCTCTCTCTATTCCATCTCATTTTACTCACATAGACACCATTGAATTGAACTGGATCCTTGAATTGAAAAGAATACAAGTTCCTGTAGTCAAATCTCCTGATCCCTGAATCCCTTCTTCATCAAGCCTGATAAACTTTCTTTTTCCAAGCTCTGTTTAAAGGCTTCTGATGCAGAAACTGAATGACCTGTCTTCAATGGGAGCTCCTTCTACTGGACCAAGGTGATGCAGATCTGATGTCCTCAGGGAAAGTGAAATCTCAGATAACTAGACAAAGAAGAAATATGAAGAAAGATATCTTGTAGAGAAATTCAAATTAAAATAACTCTGAGGTACCACCTCACACCTAGCAGATTGGCCAACATAACAGCAAATAAAAGTAATAAATGTTGGAGGGGATGTGGCAAAACTGGGTCACTAATACATTGCTGGTGGAGTTGTGAATTGATCCAACCATTCTGGAGTGTAATTTGGAACTATGCCCAAAGGGCTTTAAATGACTGTCTGCCCTTTGAGCCAGACATAGCACTGCTGGGTTTGTACCCCCGAAGAGATAATAAGGGGAAAGACTTGAACAAAAACATTTATAGCTGTGCTCTTTGTGATGGAAAAAAAATGGAAAATTTCTTTCTTTCCTTCCTTCCTTCCTTTCTTTCTTTCTTTCCTCCCTTCTTTCTTTCCTCCTTTCTTTCTTTCTTTCTTTCTTTCTTTCTTTCTTTCTTTCTTTCTTTCTTTCTTTCTTTCTTTCTTTCTTTCTTTCTTTCTTTCTTTCTTTCTTTCTTTCTTTCTTTCTTTCTTTCTTTCCTCCCTTCTTTCCTTCCTTCTTTCCTTCTTTCTTTCTTTCTTTCCTTCTTTCTTTCTTTCTCTCTCTCTTTCTCTCTCTCTCTCTCTCTTTCTTTCTCTCTTTCTTTCTCTCTTTCTCTCTCTCTCTCTTTCTTCCTTCCTCTCTCTCTTTCTTCCTTTCTCTCTCTGTCTTTGTTTATTTGTTTGTTTCTTTTTCTTCTATCCATTCATTCATCTATCCATCCATCCATCCATCTATCTATCTAGTTCAAAGGAAGGTATGTGGATCAATCTTCCTAAAACTGTGTTCCATGAACCCCTAATGGCAAGCTTCCCTTTTCCAAGCATCCAGTAGACATAATTAGCATAAAACAAAGGGATTTTTATAGCATACAAGGTGGCACAAGGGAAGTATAACTTTAAAGCCTTTGCCTTAATAACTATGATGTACACTCTCTAGTGACAGCAAGAAAACTAGACACAAATTTAGAGTATAATGATAGTAAAGCACACATGGAGAGAACATCTGTAATTAAACCAGCTCCTCCTTCCAGTACAGTAGGGCTTAATGATATGCTTTCTCAAGGACTCTTCCCATTAGTGCTTTTGCTCTCTTCATATTCTCTGCTATCAGGATACATGTTTATTGAAGTTGCTTCCTTCCTTGAAGCTTGTAGAGGCCTTGAGGTGGTACAATGGATAATGCTCTGTGAAGCAGCTAGGTGCCACCATACTGCATAGAGTTCTGGGGCTAGAATCAAGAAGAGCTGAATTCAAATCTGAGCTCCAACACTTAGTTGTGTGATCCTGGGCAAGTGACTTGGCTTCTGCCTCAGTTTCCTTACCTATAAGATGGAGATAATAATAGCACTTTCTTCTCAGGGTTATTGTCAGGTCAAATCAGATAATAATAGTTAAGTCCATAATATAATGTCTGGCATATAGTAGGTGCTTAATTAATCCTTATCCCCCTCCCACTTCCAATCTCAAATATCAATTGTCTCTTTGTCCATCTATTTGAACAATAGAAATCTCTGTAGCCTACTAGATTTGGTTTTCTCTGATGCATGAGTAGTTCTTCTGTAAGATTCCATGGACCAAGGGGAAAAAAGAAGAGTGAAAATCCCCATTCCCTCTGCCCCCTGGTAGAAATGGAATCACATTTCACATAGTTGCTGTTTTTGCAATGCCTCAATTTCTCAAACTCTCTAATCATGTCCAGGTCTTGGAAGACAGCTTTTTAAAGACCTCCAGGGACACGGCTAACCCTCCAGCCAACTGACAGCTGCCCTTTCAATTCAAAGAGAGGATTTCTTCCCCCTTTTTAAAAGGATGACAGGAAGTAGACTTGTCTTTGCACTTTGCAAGCATAATTACTTGATTCTCTCTGTTATCTGCTCCATGTTTTCTGTGCTGACACCTAGTAGCTGTTGGGAGGAAGGGGAGGTAGAATGAAACCTCCCCAATCCCTACACTCTCCTTCTAGTTTAATATTTGCTGTCCCTCAGAAAACCAACTATTCTTCTAGGTGAAGTCAGTATTCCCATTTCTGGAGAGCTTTCTAGTGAGTTGGTGAGGTTCAGGCATAGTTCTTTTTCTTGTTCTATTCTTACCTTTTATCTTAGAATCAATACTATGTATTGGTTCCAAGGCAGAAGAGTGATAATGACTAGGCAGTGGGGTTAAGTAATGTGCCTAGGATCACACAGCTAGCAAGTGCCTGATGCCAGATTTGAACCCAGGACCTAGGTCTGGCTCTTTATCCACTGAGTTACCTAGCTGTTCTCTCAAACATCATTCTTTAGAGTGCCTTCCCTAGGACTTAGACTGAAAAGATCCAGTACAGTCCAAACCCCTCTACTTGCTTTGAGAAGTTTTTAGCTTTTTTTTGCTTGGGAAGGAATCCCTTCAAATTGTGAAGTCTTTCAGCTGTGACTCTTTGCATGATGGTCCTTGACTGACAGAAGCTGTAAAAAACTATGAGTCTTATTTAGAAGGTCTCGTAGTTTCTCCAAAAATTTGGCCAACTCTCATGTGAGTGAAGAATTCCTATTACCCTGGTTATGATGCTCATTTGAATGGACAATCAATAGACTGTATACACTCATCAGTGAACAACTCTATTGTGGATAGACCCTGAAAATCAACAAAGAACTAGGTATAGATTTACACAAAAGGATGAAGGAAGACTGAGTTGCCTTTGAAAAACTGTAATTGTCTTAATGACCCCCAAGCTTCTTCCTGAATTTGAAGTCCACCATTTTAACTTTAATAATCTTCCAGGGGTGTTATATTACTTTGAACCACAGAGCTTCTTGACTCAAAGAATTGCAACTGAAGATCACCCAAAGGGCAATGGAGAGGCACATATGAGAAGGTACGGGATAGAACTACTTCTAAGTGAAGAATTGTGAAGCTGATAGAGTAGAATGCCAGCATAGTAATTTATAATTGAAAGAAAGGCCATTATATAGTGAGAAAATAGGATAATTGATAGCTTGCAACATGTATGGATGTCAACCAACCCACAAGTAAACATTAAATGTTGACTATGTGCTAAGGACTGTAACAGGTGCTAGAAATACAAACACAAAGAGGAAATGGTCCCTGCGGTGTGAATTAAAATATCTAGTAGGTCTCCAACGTAGTCCAGTCCTAGAAGACTCACTCCAGGGGATGGACAGAGTAGTCACAGAATCACCCATGGCACTGCCATGGAGGCCAGGGGCCAGTAGAAGGACCTGGGGGAAGAGCTTAGACGAGGCTTGAAAAGTCAACACGGGAAGCTTCCAGCACTCTTGGCTCCCTGGTCTCACTCTCTCGGCCATTCTCTGAGCTGTCTGTGTGGCTTATCTATAGAGCTGTCTCTGGCAAGTGGCCAAGTGGAGGTGACTCTACTGGGTTGGCATCCAAGACCTGATCTTTAAGTTAGAGAGGCTGGAAACCTTATTTCTCTCATTCTTTCTCTTTACTAATAAATAACCTATACATTTGGTAGGAAGTTTCCGAGGCTGATTTTGATTCATAACACTGTCCTCGAGGGGTTTACATTCTGTGGTACCTGTGAGATGTCAAGAGGAAGAGCGAGTGGTCAAAGTATGGGTGGGATGGACAAGGGTCACACAGAGTGAGAGCAGGCATGGATGGATTGCAATCTGCCTCACTGGAGGGCATCTCCACATGGAAGAGTCAGAAACCCATCGAGTGAGCACTGGAGGCACATGGTGGACAGTGACATCACAGCCTCCCAAATGCCCGAGTTGTTGTTATTGTTAACACGTTGTCTAGTCACGTCCAGTTTGTGTAGCAGTTCCACCTCCCCCATTCCCATGCCTAGCACTGGACTTTACATGTAGCAGACATTACATGACTAACGTTGATAATTAAAGACCCTTCCTGGGCTGTGTTGCTCATAACTCATCTTTTTCCTTTTCATCTTTCAGAGTGTGGAAGGGGAACTTGTGATATGGCCATGAGTAAGGGGGGCTGGCCCTTCAGGGAGGGAGGGAGGCTGACGAACTGCATCACCGAAGTGGGCGTCAGACTTCTTGCCAGGAACATACTCTGGGATCCCAGGTAAATCCTGGAATCGGATTCATCTTTTCCCCAGTGGACGTGGCCCAAAATAGACCGTGGGTGTCCAAGCCCCTCTGAGCTTCCCTGATGAGATTTTGAAATTCTGCATGACTTAACAGAAAGAGCACCGACTTTGGAGATGCAGAGCTCAGTTTATAGCCTGTCATGGATCAAGAATGGAGAAAACATTCCTTCTCTCTGAGCTTTGGCTTCCTCATCTGTAAAATGAGAAGTAAAACAGGGGGAGGGGAAGAAAAGAACATGATTTTTGTAATCCTGGGAAAATGCTCTAAATTAATCAAATAAATAAAAAAGAATAGATACAATAGGATCAAGAACAAAACCAATAAATGAAGACAAACCCACCAGCAGCACTGTCTCTTGTCCTCGTGGTATAGAGAAAGAAGCTGACTATGAATTTTGGATGACTTGGGTTCAGATGTTGCCCTTGGATTCCATTTGCCATATAGGGAAGCCCCCAAACTTAGTGCTCCAGAGCATTCTGAAAGACTCATTTGCAGACAAGTGCTGCTTTGCATCAGTGAAGGGAGTTACCTGCATCCCAGGCATAGATGCCTCCAAAAAGACTGCTATGGGTCCTGTTGTGAACTAGCAGAATGGAATGCATAAAGGGAAGCAGACCTGGATTGAGTCTCCTCTCTGACACTTAATATTTTGGGCATCTGGGCAAGTCAATTGGCTTCTCAATACCCTGGCCAAGACTCCAGGGCCAGTGCTCCCTTCACTGTAGCACCTTGGCCATATGTGTTCTGTGTAATTGGATTTTGTTACCCTAAAAACGATGATCCCCCAAACGATGACTCCTAGCACCCCAGTCTCTTCCTGTTGTTACATGCTGCCGCAGACAGGAGATAAATTTGGTGGAGTTATTGATTACATGCAAGCTATACGTTGACTTTATATTTGAGCCCATTTTCGCCAGAGATCCTGCATGTACCAGAATGTATGCATTCCTGCTTTAGAGGGCAATGGCTTGTGCCAGTCGTTCTATTCTATCTGCTTAGTAAATGCCCTTTGCTCAAATATGATCAAGACTGGCTGATTACCAATGGGAAGCCCAGAGGTCAGGGCTTGTGGGTATTGGTACTCATCAGACATTCCAGCCCTTCAGGGTGACTCAGTTGAACTCCAACTAGTTTTCAGTCACCCTCTGAGGCCCTACCCAGCCTACCAAACCCAGCTCAAATTGGTGAAGTTCTCCGGCAGGGATACTACATTGGGACTTCTACAAGGCAGAAGAGAGGAAGATGGCCACTAGAGATAGTCTGGATGGAGGTCCCTCTCAGAGTGGGAACCAGACCATAGAGTTCAGGGAATAGAAGTTGTCCCGTTCTCTTCTGTGGGCCTCAGTTTCCTCATCTGTAAAGGGACAAGGGACAATGAAGGGATCTCTAAAGTCCTGTTAAGTTCTAAATCCAGTGATCCTAATGCTTTTGTTATTCGATCATCCTGGAATTTGTAGTCTTTAGCCTGTTAGAAGAGTAGACTCACAAGTTCATATAATTGAGAGCATCTGGGGCTGAGTGCAAGCTATGGACAAGTTTGGTTGAGGCCAAACTGAAGCAGAAAGCTGAGAATTAAAGGAGCAAATTTTGATTTGAAAAGATCTTTGGGGCAAGAGGGGAGAGAGCTCGAAACAGACCTCCTTTTGGTGACTTAACCCTATGCCCGCAGAGAGGCATCAATCCCAGGGACAGCTGGAAATAAAGAGGAGATAAACAATGCATGATACATTGACAATGCTCATGATTCATTTCTGAGCTCCAACCTTTCTGACAGGATTTCAAGTCCAATCCAATACTCATTCTGAAAGCATTTCACGTTGGCAGCCAACAAGTAGAGCCCTGGCTGCTTTTGGAGGGACCTCTGGGAAATCTCAGCTGATTGCAGTAGGAAGCAGTTCCTGTTATCTAGTGAAAGGTAAAACCATCAGAGACAAGATTAAACCATCTACTTTATTTATAGATTTCAGTTGTCTCTGGATGGAAATGGAGAAAACCCTTAGGTAAAAAGGCCAATATAAAAGTAGAAGATACAAGGATAGATTGTGGGACCCCAGAACCAATCTGCTATGTTGAATCTCCTATGAAGTCATGACAAGAAGATTTTGGAAATATTTATTTATTGGACCTTTTGTTACTAGGACCCCAGAACATTGGAGAGTCCAGTCAGGATCCCTTGTCTAGAAAGATCAAGAGCTGGAAGTCAGTCCCAACCATCCTGGATCTCCATTTAAAACAATTCAAAGTGCTCCTTGGTCATCGGATTGTGGATTTGAGGTATTTTTAGCAATTATTCATCAACAAATTATCCCAGCCAATGCTGTTTCAAAACCTTTGTTTTGGAGCTGGAATCTCCACCTGTTCTAGTGGATGGCAAGAGAAAAGAGTGGGATATACCCAGGCATTTGGTTTTCAAACCAGAAAAATCAAGGCTCAGAGATGAGAAACAGGGTATGAAAGGAAGAGATTGATGGAGAACTCATAACTCCAGAGCTGCTAAGGACCTTTTGGGTTCATCTAGGCCAGCCCCATCATTTTGCATTTGAAGAAACTGAAGTTCAGAGAGTCCAAAGGAAATGCCTGATAACACACAGTAGGAAATGCTAGAGATAGAATTTAAAATGAGGACTTTTCTGCTTTACATCTAGAAGTCCTTCCTTCATGCCCCACTGAATGCTACTGAGAGGCTGTGGGGTTTTAGAGAGAGAATCTCAAGATATCTCTTTTGAATCCTGACTCCAGAGCTAAGATGGTAGAGTAGAAGAAGCAGTTCTTTCTTCTCCAAACAACTTTAAAATAACAACTCAAATGGAATTCTAGAGGGTCAGAGCCAACCAACTTTGTACCCTAAGACAACTTGGGAAGTCTGAAGGAGAGGTCTGTGACCCTGGGGTGGGAGCTGGCCTAGAGTCCATATGGCAGCAATACCAGAAGTGGGCCTTGGAGGTAGCAACAGAACTTTGGGGGCTCTTAAGTCAGAGATGGTAAGAGGATCTGACGACAGGTCAGAAAGAGATGAGCTTTCTGCACTAGCACTGGGTGCAGATATGTCACCGATGAGTAACCCTTCCTATTACCTATACTCATTTCTGGGTTATAGTTCCAGGGAACAGAAGAATACTTTTGGTCATAAAGAACCAGGGGGTATAAAGAAAAGTATTGTTTGTGGCTGCAGGGGATCAGGGACCCTTCCTGAAAAGGGACTAAAGTGCAGACCAGGAGAGCAGCACTCTGCCTGGATCACACTGCCTGGGAAGCACTGAAAACTTCCAACCCCTCAGAAGTAATTCTGAATTTAATCGTGTGAAAAGACTGATGCTTGAGATTGTGCCCCTTTATTTACATATTTCAGTTGTCTCTGTCTTGAAATATAGAGAGTCCCTAAGTAAAAATGCCCACATAAAAAACTAGGAGATACACATCTACTCTAGGAATAGAACTTGACTTTAACATAAAAAAATTCAAAGTCAAGAAATAGACTGGAAAAATGAGTAAGCAATTGAAAAAATAAATTGACTATAAAAATTACTTTGGTGACAGAGAATACCAAGACAAAAACTCAGAAGAAGAAAAAAATGTTAAACAGCTACAAGTAGAGTCTTATAGGAAAAAATGTGAATTGGACATAAATCCAGCAGGAATTCCTGAAAGAACCCCCCCCCCCAATTATTTCCAAAATGAAATTAATGGTAGAGGAAAAACTGGGAAAATAAATGAGGGAAATACAATAAAATTAAGGAAAAACAATTGACAGTTTGGTAAAAGAGGCACAAAAATGCTGAAGAAAATAAAACTTTAAAAAGTAGAATTAAACAAAGGGCAAAAATGGTACACAACTTAATTGAAGAAAAGAACTCCTGAGAAAAATTGGCCAAATAAAAGAGGTAAAGAAGCTCACTGAAGAAAAAATTAGTTAAAAATGGAATTGGGTAAGTAGAGGCTAATGACTCCACGAAAATCAAGAGACAAAAAATAAAGTAAAAAAAACTAAAAATGTGAAAATGTGAAAAATATTATTGGAAAAACAATTGCCCTGGAAAATAGATTGAGGAGAGATAATTTAAGAATTATTAGACTACTTGAATGCTATGATAAAAAGTCTAGACATTATGTTTCAAGAAATTATAAAGGGAAAGTGCCCTGATAGTCTAGTACTAGAGGATAAAATAGAAATGGAAAGAATCTATCAAATATCTCCTGAAAGAGATTCCAAAATGAAAACTCTCAAGAATATTATAGCTAAATTCCTGAGCTTTCAGGCCAAGTGAAAATACTGTAAGCATTCAGAAAGAAACAATTCAAATCTCATGGAGCCATAGTCAGGATTACACAAAGTTTAATAGCTTCTACCTTAAGGGAGTGGAAGTTTTGGAATATGATATTCCAGAAAGCAAAGGAACTAGGATTACAACTATGATTAACCTATCCAGAAAAGCTGAGTATAAATCCTTCAGGGGATAAATGAATATTTAATAAAATAGAGAACTTTCTGGTATTTCTGATGAGAAAAGTCAGACATTTGAATTGTCCAGATTAACAAAAGAGGAAATAGAATATTTAAATAAGCATATTTATAAAAAAAGATTGAACAAACTATCCATTATCTCCCTAAAGAAAAACCTCCCAGGACCAGATGGATTCACAAGTGAAATCTGCCAAACATTTAAGGAACAATTAATTCTAATACTACATAAATACTTTGAAAAAATGTATAAAGAAGGAATTCAAACAAATTCTCTTCATGACGCAATTATGGTTTTGATATCTAAACCTATAAGAACAAAAAACAGAGAATGAAAACTATAAGCCAATTTCCCTAATGAATATTGATGCAAATGCATTAAATTAAATTCTAGGAAGGAGATTATAGCAAAATTTCAAAAAGATCATACATTACAACCAAGTAGGATTTATACCAGAAATGCAGGGCTGGTTCAATAGCAGGAAAACCATAGGTATAACTGACCCCATAAGTAACAAAAACATCAAAAATCTTGTGATTATCTTAATCAAGGCAGAAAATTTTTGACAGAATATAGTATCTATTCCTATGAAAAACAATAGAAAGTATAGGAATCTTAAAATGGTAGATAGTCTAAAACCTAAAATCTAGAAAATCTACAACCAAGAACAAGCATTATTGTTAATGGAGATAAACTAGAAGTTTTCTCAATAAGGTCAAGTATGAAGCAAGGATACTGATTATCACCACTATTATCCAATATTATATTAGAAATGATAGTTTTAGTGACAACACAGACAAAAGAAATTGAAGGAATAAAAATAGGAAATGAAATAAAACACTGCAACACAAAAGAGATCTGCAAGAAAAAAACAAGAGGCTTGGAATTTGGTGAAATGCCAATCAACCAAGATGGAGATAGAGTTCCAATATGATCTTGAAGGGAGCAGTTAGGAAGCCCATCTGCTTGAACCCATCTGCTTGCTACCTCCAAGGCCCACTTCTGGTATTGCTGCCATATGGACTTCTTCTTTGACTGTTGGGAGGAAGGTGGAAGCCAGACTCTCTCTTGGTCAATCACTGAGTACTGAGAAGACTGTGGAGCTTAGCTCAGAAGAAACTCTGTCAGCCTTTGCTGTCAACATCTTCCATTAGAGAAGATTAACTTTTTTTCCTGAATTGAACACTGTGAAATCTCCAATCAACAGGAATATATAGGAAGTTAGGGAAACCCATTTTCCTCTCTCCTACTCCCTCATCTTACCTTCTCTATTTAAAAGAATAAAAGATCTCTTAGTTAAAGATTTGAGGGTGAGAATTAGTTATTAAAAGAAATCTTCAACCTTACCATTTCTGAAAAGAGCAGTCAAATCAGTTGAGAGGGGAACAGGAAGTGATGCGGGGGGAGGAGTGCAAGATCCAATCTTTCCCCTAGCTTGCTTCCTGGTGTTACTGCCCTATTACCATAAATCTCCTAATTGTGGTATCTGTTACACTATTTACAGAAGATATGATGGCATACTTAGAAAACGCTAGATTATCAACAAAAAAAACTACAAACTTGAGCAAATAAAAGCACAAATAACAGTAGTATTTTTATAGATTACTAACAAAACCCAGCAGGAAGAGGTAGAATGAGAACTTACATTTATAATAATTACAAATATTATAAAATACTTGGGAGTCTACACGTCAAGACAAATTCAGGGACTGCAGGAATACACTTAAAAAGCACTTTTTGCAAAAAGAATTTGTTACTGTTCGTTCAGTCATTTTCAGTTGTTTCTGACTCTGTGTTCTCATTTGAGATTTTCTTGGCAAATATATTAGAGAAGTTTGTCATTTCCTGATCCATCTCATTTGACAGATGAAGAAACTGAGGCACATAGGGGTTAAGTGACTTGTCCAGGATCACAGAGCTAGTCTTAGGCCAGATTTGAACTCAGGTCTTCCTGACACCAGACCTGGTGCTCTCTACACTGAACCAATATTAATTGCTCCTGTGTAGGTCAAGTCAATATAATAAAAATGACAGTGCTATCTAAATTAATTTGCTTATTCAATTCTATACAAAAAAACTACCCAAGAATTATTTTTAGAGCTAAAATAAATAATAATTAAATTCATCTGGAAGAGCAAAAGGTCAAGAATAGTTAGAGAATTAATGAAGAAAATGTGAAGGAAGGTGGGCTAGATTTGTATTATTAAGTGGTGATAATAAAAACAACATGGACTGGTTAAAAAATAGTGTGGTAGATCAATGGAATAGATTAGGTACCTAATACATGCCATAGTAAATGACCATGATAATCTAATGTTTGATAAACTCTCAAATCTAAGTTCTGAGGGCAAGAACTCACTATTTGGAAAAAGATGCTAGGGAAACTAGAAGACAGTTAGGCAGAAACTGGGTATAGATCAATATCTCAAACTATATGCTAGAATAAGGTGAAAATGATGAAATGATTTAGACATAAAGGGTAATTCATGAGTAAATTAGGGAACCATGGAAAAATTAGATCTATGGATAAGGGAAGAGTTTATGACCAAATAAGAGAGAGATCATGAGAAGTAAAAGAGATTATTTTGATTACATGAAATTAAAATAGTTTTGCACAAACAAAACCAATGTAGTCAAAATTAGAGGGAAATCAGGAGATTGGGAGGGAAGATTTACAACATATATCTGTTAAAGGTCTATTTCTCAAATATATAAGGAACTGGGCCAAATTTATAAAAACAAAAAGAGCCATTTTCCAATTGAGAAATGATCAAAGGAGCAGTTTGATCAAAGGATCAAACAAGCAGTTTTCAGAAGAAGTCAAAACTATCAATAACATATAAAAATGCTCCAAATCTCTATTGAGTAGAGAAATTAAAATTAAAACAACTTTTATACCTATCAGATTGGCTAATGGATAAATGCTGTAGGGGTGTGGAAATTGGTACATTCATGCATTATTGGTGGAGTTGTGAACTATTTCTTTTTTTTAAAATTTTATAATATTTTATTTGATCATTTCCATGCATTATTCATTAAAGACGAAGATCATTTTCTTTTCCTCCCCCCCCCCCCGCCTCATAGCCAACGCGTGATTCCACTGGGTATCACATGTGTTCTTGATTCGAACCCATTGCCATGTTGTTAGTATTTGCATTAGAGTTTCCTTTAGAGTCTCTCCTCTGTCATGTCCCCTCAACTGCTGTATTCAGGCAGTTGCTTTTCCTCGGTGTATCCACTCCCACAGTTTATCCTCTGCTTATGGATAGTGTTTTTTTCTCCTAGATCCCTGCAGATTGTTCAGGGACATTACACCTTTTTGGTTGAATCTCTAGGATTCTTTAAGTAGACCATCATATCATCTGCAAAGAGCAATAACTTGGTCTCCTCCTTGCCTATTTTGATGCCTTCAATTCCTTTATCTTCTCTAATTGCTACTGCTAGTGTTTCTAGTACAATGTCAAATAGTAGAGGTGATAATGGGCATCCCTGCTTCACTCCTGATCTTATTGGGAATGCATCTAGTTTATCCCCATTGCAGATGATATTAGCTGATAGTTTTAGCTGTTTATTATTTTTAGGAATGACCCTTCTATTCCTATGCTTTCTAGTGTTTTTAATAGGAATGGGTGTTGTATTTTATCAAAGGCTTTTTCTGCTTCTATTGAGATAATCATGTGGTTCTTGTTGGTTTGCTTGTTGATGTGGTCAATTATGTGGATGGTTTTCCTAATATTGAACCAGCCCTGCATCCCTGGTATAAATCCTACTTGATCATGGTGGATGACCCTTCTGATCACTTGCTGGAGTCTTTTTGCTAGTATCCTATTTAAGATTTTTGCATCTATATTCATTAGGGAGAATGGTCTATAGTTTTCTTTCTCTGTTTTTGACCTGCCTGGTTTTGGAATCAGTACCATGTTTGTGTCGTAAAAGGAGTTTGGTAGAACTCCCTCTTTGCTTATTATGTCAAATAGTTTGTATAGTATTGGGATTAACTGTTCTCTGAATGTTTGATAGAATTCACTGGTGAATCCATCAGGTCCTGGGGATTTTTTCTTAGGAAGTTCTTTGATGGCTTGTTGGATTTCATTTTCTGATATGGGATTATTTAAGAATTCTATTTCTTCTTCTGTTAGTCTAGGCAGTTTGTATTTTTGTATATATTCATCCATATCACTTAAATTGGTATATTTATTGTCATATTATTAGGCAAAGTAATTTCTAATGATTGCCTTAATTTCCTCTTCATCGGAGGTGATGTCCCCCTTTTTATCTTTGATGCTGTTAATTTGCTTTTCTTCTTTCCTTTTTTAAATTAGATTGACCAGTACTTTGTCTATTTTGTTTGTTTTTTCAAAGTACCAGCTTCTTGTCTTATTTATTAAATCAATAGTTCTATCACTTTCGATTTTATTAATTTCTCCCTTAATTTTTAGGATTTCTAGTTTGGTTTTCTGCTGGGGTTTTTTAATTTGATCGCTTTTGAATTTTTTTATTTGCATTTCCAATTGATTGATCTCTGCTCTCCCTAGTTTGTTAATATATGCACTCAGGGATATGAATTTACCTCTGATTACCACTTTGGCTGCATCCCAAAAGGTTTGAAAGGATGTCTCGCCATTGTCATTTTCTTCAATGAAATTATTAATTTTTTCTATGATTTCTTCTCTAACTAAACGATTTTGGTGTATCATATTGTTTAATTTCCAATTAGTTTTTGATTTGGTTTTCCATGTACCATTACTGATCATTATTTTTATTGCCTTGTGATCTGAAAAGGCTGCATTTATTATTTCTGCTTTTCTGCATTTGTGTGCCATGTTTCTGTGACCTAATGTATGGTCAATCTTTGTGAATGTACCATGTGGTGCTGAGAAGAAGGTGTATTCCTTTTTATCCCTATTTATTTTTCTCCATATGTCTATTAATTCTAATTTTTCTAAGACTTCATTCACTTCTTTCACCTCTTTCTTATTTATTTTTTGATTTGGTTTATCTAAATTTGATAATGGTTGGTTCAAGTCTTCCACTAATATGGTTTTACTGTCTATTTCTTCCTTCAATTCTCCTAGTTTCTCCATTAGAAATTTGGGTGCTATATTATTTGGTGCATACATGTTGATTAGTGATATTTCCTCATTGTCTATACTGCCTTTTAACAGAATATATTTACCTTCCCTATCCCTTTTGATCAGGTCTATTTTTGCTTTGGCTTTATCAGATATCATGATTGCCACTCCTGCCTTCTTTCTGTCAGTTGAGGCCCAGAAGGTCTTACTCCATCCTTTAATTCTGACCTTGTGAGTGTCAACCCGCCTCATGTGTGTTTCTTGAAGACAACATATGGTAGGGTTTTGGATTCTAATCCATTCTGCTATTTGTCTACGTTTTATGGGTGAGTTCATCCCATTCATGTTCAAAGTTATGATTGTGACTTGAGAATTCTCTGGCATTTTGATATCCTTCCCTAATTCTAACCTTTCTTCTTCAGCTCTAACCTTTTAATCCAGTGATTTACTTTAAATCAGTCCCCCTTGTCCCCTCCCTTGATATGTTTCCCTTTCTAGCCCCTCCCTTTTTGTTCCCTCCCTCTCACCCCTCTTCTTCCCTCCCTTTTTTGTGTTCCCTCCCCCCTTGGTTTTCCCTTCTCCCTACCCTTGTTGGGTAAGATAGAATTCAAGATCCCAATGGATCTGGATGTTCTTCCCTCTCAGCTTTGATTTCCCTGAGATTAAGGTTTAAGTAAAAAAACCCTCTCTTCCTCTCCTTCTTATAGGAGTTTTCTTCTCCTCCCCTTCCCGTGTGAATCTTTGTGTGAGAAAGATTATTCTATTTGGTCTTTCTTTTCCCCCTATTTACACATTACATTTTCCCCACATGTTAGTATACATAGATTGATAGAAATGTAGTCCTTATAGAAGAGAGTTTGAGTAAAAGAAGAAGATAACATTTTTCTCCTTTTCCCTTTCCTTCATATTTACCTTTTCAGGTATTCCATGCTCTTTGTTTTTCGATATCGAACTTTCTACAGAGCTCTGGTCTTTTCTTTGCAAAAACTTGGAAATCTTCTATTTTGTTGAATGCCCATACTTTCCCTTGGAAGTATATAGTCAGTTTTGCTGGATAGCTGATTCTTGGTTGAAGACCCAGATCTTTTGCCTTTCTGAAGATCATGTTCCATGCCTTACGATCATTCAGAGTAGAACTTGCAAGGTCTTGTGTGACCCTGATTGGCATTCCTTTATATCTAAATTGTCTTTTTCTGGCTTCTTGTAGGATTTTTTCTTTTGTTTGAGAGCTTTGGAATTTGGCAGTTACATTCCTGGGAGTTGTCTTTTGGGGGTTTAGTGTAGAAGGTGTTCTGTGAGCTCTGTCAGTGGCTGTATTGCCCCCTTGTTCTAGAATCTCTGGGCAATTTTCTTTGATTATATCTTGTATTACGATGTCGAGTTTGATGTTTATTTCTGGCTTTTCTGGGAGTCCAATTATTCTTAAATTATCTCTTCTCCCTCTATTTTCCAAGTCTATGACGTTGTCAGTGAGATATTTTATGTTCTCTTTTAATTTCTTGTCTTTTGGCTTTGCTTTATTAATTCTTGCTCGTTATCTTCGAGTTGCCTGATTCTGACTTTTAAAGCCTGGTTTTCCTTTTCACTTTGGTCAAACTGGTTTTGTAGATGCGTGAATTTCTTTTGCATTATTTCCCACTTTTCCTCCCAGAAGGCTTCCATCTTTTTGATCCTTTCCGATTCAAATTCTTCATGGGTTTGTGGAGAGTTTCCATTTCCTTTGGAAGGTTTCGAAGCATTTGCTTGTGTTTCCTCTTCTATCTCCTCTGTATTTTGTATTTTTGCTCCATAAAATGTGTCCAAAGTCGCCCCCTTCTTCTTGTTTTTCTTGGAATTTTGGGGCTTTTGTGCTTCTGTGGAGTTTGCCACCTCTATCTGAGTGGGGAGGACTAGCTTTTCTTATCTCTGTCTGGTGTTCAGAGGTTTTAGCCCCAGGCAGATTGTCTGTTCTATGCAGTTGTTGTTCTGTCTTCCTGGGGAAGCCAGGAATTGTTGGTGTTTCCCTGTTACTGCCCTCCTCAGTTCCCTCCCGATGCTTCTCCATTGCCTTACTTCCATGCTCAGAGACTTGCTCGGCCCTTTCCCCGGGGTGTTTGTTTCTGTGCCTTAGCCGGCCAGGAGAGCCAGCACTCTGAGGGGGGAGGGGTCATGGCTTCCTGGAACTCCAAGGGCTCCTGATAGGATTAACTTTCTCTGGGTTGAACTGAGTATGCCTTGAGGCAATGACCTTCAGTGAGACTCGGATGGAAGGATCCAGCCAGGGGGCTGCAGGCTCCCCCCGTCTCTCTCTGTTTCCCTGCTGTCTGGGTGCCCCTGCGACTGGGTCAGGTTGTTTTCAGGATGTGGCCTTCAGAATAGCTGGCCCTGAGGCTCTGAGGTTCCCTCTGCTGCCTCGGACTCAGCGCTCTGGGTTGGGGGGGATGGGTCCTGGGACCTTCCTTCTGCCTACCCCTTAGATCCAAGTGATCTCGGGTTCTGGCTTTTGGGGGGGATGTACCTTTTGATACAGGTCCAGGAGGAGGATTCCCGGGGTCTATGCTGCTGTTCATTTTGAATTTTGGTGCCCTAGGAGCATATAGTTTGAGTTCGGTAGGGAAGGGTTTCCGGAGATCTGAACTTTAGCTTTCTCTAAGCCACCATCTTGACTGGAAGTCCCAGTTGTGAACTATTTCAACCATTCTGAAGAACATTTCCAGAATTATGCCTCAAAGGCTATAAAACTATCATTACTTTTTGACCCAGCAACACCACCACTAAGTTTGTGTCCCAAAGAGATCAAAGAACAGGGAAAAGGACATTATTACACAAAACAATTTATAGCATCTCTTTTTGTGATAGTGAAGAACTGGAAATTCAGGGGATATCCACCAATTGGGGAATGGCCAAACAAGTTGTAGTACATAATTGTGATGGCTCCTATTGTGCTATTAGAAATGAAGATTTCAGAAAAACCTGTGAAGGCATATATGAACTGATGCAAAGTAAAGTGAGCAGAGTCAAGAAAAGAGTATTCACAGAAACAGCAATATTGCCACAATGATCAGTTGTAGAATACTTAGCTACTCTGGTCTAGATGATGATCCAAGATAATTTAAAAGGACTCATGATGAAAAATATTATTCACTTTGAGAGAGAACTGAAGGCATCTTGAGAACAGATTGAAGCAGATTTAAAAAATCTTTTTCTTTTAATATGACTAATATGGAAATTTGTTTTGAATGGCTTCACAGGTATACCTAATGTCATATTGCTTGGCTTTTCAATGGGTTTAGAAGGGGCCAGAAGGAGGGGAAAAATTAGAAACTATCAATAAATAAAAATTTAAAAATCTTGACTCCAGGTTTTGTCAGCCTTGGTACCATGTTGGCTGGACCACTTTCTTCTCTTAATCTCAGTCTCCTCATCTGGGAAATAATTAGAGGAATACTTGTGTGTGTGTGTGTGTGTGTGTGTGTGTGTGTGTGTGTGTGTGTGTGAATTCCTTGAAGGCAGGGGCTGTTTTTTTTTCTCTGTATCAGTTGTGCCTAGAGGGATGGCATATCTTAAGGGCTTAATAATTACTTATTGGTTCATTTATTGCTTAGAGATAGTTTGCCAATATGGATGACATCTAAGTACCAGACCTCTCTGGCCTCCACCTCCAAATCCTCCTCTTTGTCATTGCCCCCTCTCCAAATTATATACCTACCTCACAAAGTTATTGAGAGGATAACCAGAGATGATGTATTCTGTACACCTTAAAGTGTCAATGTCAGGCATTATAATTGTCTCCCCCACTAACAAATAAATAAAATCTAAATCAAACCAAAAATAAGAGAAAATAACTGATTTCCACTGCAAAAGGAATATCTCTTATTCCAATAACACATATTAAATGTCTTATCTGAATTTGTGCTGAGCTGTGAGGATCCCAAGACATGGCATCCCTTCTATTGTCAAGGACCCTATGTTCTATTGGAAGAGGGAAGGACACTTGTTTTCAATGCTAAAGAAATATTAGATATAGACAAAGAGAATTCTAAGTGTTAGTGAGAAGCAGGGGTAGGGAGATGGAGGGTCTTAGCAGAAAGGGAGGGACTGGGCTCCCCCCTCTTGCACAGGTTTCAAGCAGAAGCAGGAGAATCATTTTTTAGGCATGCTATAAGGAGATGCTCCTTTTGTCGATGGATAGGACTAGCTGGCTGCTCCACTGTCTAATAACCTGAATTCTGTGAGTCTGTGATGAACAGCCCTGGAGATCAGAACAGGACTGGCTTAAATCTATATATATCTACATCTATCTATATTTATCTATGTCTATATCTATATCCATGTCTATGCCTATGTCCATATCCATGTCTATGTTTATGTCTATGTCTATGTCTATCTGTAGATACATATGGATACAGATGTACATGCATACCTACATACAAATAGATGGATGGATAGTGGATAGTGAGATTCTAGCTGACATTTAAAGAGAGCTAGGGATTTTAAGAGGCAGAGGTGAGCATAAAACACAGTCAGGTGGGGATGGGGGCAGCCTTTTCAAAAGCAGAGAGACAGAAGATGTTGCATCATATATGGGAAACATGATAGTTCCTATATAGTAAATAACCCAGTTTGCATCCTACTGTAGAGAGGAGAAATATGAAGCAAAGTGGGAAAGACTGGCTATCGCCCACTTATGAAGCTGAGCAAAAGACTTACATTTTCTCTTAGAGCAGCAGGGCTTAAATTTTCTAGTCTCAGGATTCTTTCACTCTTAAAAATTATTACAAATCTCAAAGAGTTTTGTTCATGTGGATTATAGCTATTGACATTTAACATATCATAAATTAAAGCTGCATAAAAATTTACTTATTTAGAAATAACAATAATAAATCTGTTATATTACCATAAAATATTTATACAAAAATAGCTATATTTTCCAAAACAGTTTAGTGAGAATTTTGGAATTTTTTGACACAGATTTGAAAATCTCTTTAATGTCTGGCTTAATAGGACACAGCTGGATTCTTCTATTTGCTTCTATGTTAAATCTGTTATGATAAAAGTGTTATTTTGAACTATATGAACACAATCTAGCCAACACTCAGATATGCTGTTGGAAAAGGAGTCCTTTAACTGGCAAATAATGGCTTAGTATTATTACAAAAATAGTTTTGACCTCTTGGACACCATGAAATGTTCTGGCTCAGGGAGGAGGGAGCATACTTTGAGAACCAGTGCCCTAGAGGCAAAAAGGAACTTCTAGGATATCTTGAGCAGGGGAATGTCATAGTCAAATCTGTACTTCAGGAGTAATTATTTGGTTGTACATTGGTTGTGAACACAGTCAACTAGAGGCAGCTGGGAATAGTGGAGAATACATTGGACTTGGCATTAGGAAGACCAAGGTTCAAATCCTGCCTCAGGCACTTATAGGCTGTGTGACCCAGAGCAAGTCACTATTTCCTCATTATAAAATGAGAGAGCTGGACTTAAAGTTCTCTTCTAGCTCTAAATCTGTGCTCCCATGAGTCTATGGATAAATATGATGTCACAATAAGGAAGTTTGAGAGAAAAATGGGGTTTGGGTAAAAGATTAGTTTGATTCTAGATAAGAAAGCTTTCTTCCCAGATTACATATCTTTCAACTTATTGATGGTTCTAGGGAGGGATTCCCAAGATGCTTACTCAATCCATCCAGAGGTCATGCCAACAGACAGAATTAGCATTGTGGGAACAGATGGTATGGGGAATAATCCAAGAAATGCCAATGACACAAGAGGGGAACCATTGACTCTGTGGGCAATATTGATAGCTGAAATAATATTTGGGGGTGACATCTTTGAAGCCTAAAATAGGAGTAACATGAACCACTTACCTCAGAGGCAGGATTTGGACCTGACTAATCCTGACTCTTAGTCCAACCCTCTATCTGCTGGACCAGACTGTCTTCCGAGAGACTATTGGGGTGAGATTGATGGAGGGAATGTTTGCACAGGAGTTAGAAGCCAAATTGTTGACCTGTCTGACAATATCCCACAGAGCTTAGGAGAGATGCTCTCAGCAAGTGCATAGCTGCTCAAATGCCACATTCAGAAGGGAGAGGGAGGAGAGAGGAACCACAGCATTGCCAGGATACGTTGTTCTCTAAGGTCTCTCCTGGCCCTAAATCTATTCTTGTTGAGATTCTATGGGTTACCTCTCTGCTTCACAGTTCCCTCATCTGTAAAATGGGGAGAAGTCCAGCACTAACTCACAAGGTTTTTGAGAGGTTGGGATGAGAGCAAATAACGAGAGTATTTTGTACATTTTAAGTGGCTGTACAAGTACTAGTTTGCATAATGATTTCTGACCAGTGGAATGTAGCTAGTTATTAAGCATTTATTAGGCACTTAGAATACAGAAAAGAGGCCAAAGATGGTCTGTGACCTCATGGAGCTCACAGTCTAATGGGAGGGACAGAAAGCAAATATGTACAAATTACATCTACAATGGATGGGAAATTATTAACTGAGGGAAGACACTAGAATGAAGAGGGCTTGGAGCAGGCATATTGCAGAAGATAGGATTTTAAATGGCTCATAAAGGGAAACTAAGAAGCAAAAATAAGGAGGGAGAACCTTCCAAGCATGGGGGACAGTCAGAGAAAATACCAAGATCTGAAAGATGGAGTGTCTTGTTTATGAAATAGCCTGGAGGCCAGTGTCATGGTGAAGAGGAAGGTCCCTTGTAAGAAGACTGGAATGATGAGACGAGGCAGATTATGAAGGGTTTTGAATGTCTGAACAGAACATTGGCTATTTGATTCCAGAAGTAAGAGGGAACCACTGGAGTCTGTTGAGTGTGTGTGTGTGTGTGTGTGTGTGTGTGTGTGTGTGTGTGTGTGTGTGTGTGGAGACACAGCATCATTGGATCTGTGCTTTAGGAAAATTACTTTAGTGATTGAATAGAGAATGTATTGGAGTGGGGAGAGACTTGAGGCAGGCAGACGCCCTAGCAGGCTATGGCAAGAGGTAATGAGGTCCTGAATGGGGGGGGTAGCAGTGTCAGAGGAGAGGAGGGTGCATGTTCTAGAGGCACCACAGAGCTGAAATCAATAGGCCTTGGCAAAAACTTCAAAATGGCAGGTGGGATAAGAGATAGCTATGTCAAGGAGACACATAGGCTGCGAGCCTGGGTAACTGGGAAGATGGTTATGCCCTTGATGTAATAAGGAAGTGTGGAAGAAGGGAGGTTTGTGGGGGAAGATCCTGAGTTTAATGGTGGACATCCCGAGTTTCAGATGTCTATGGAGCATCCAGTTTGAGAGGTCTGAAAGGCAGCTGAAGGTGTGAGATGGGAGGTCAACAGAGAGCTTGGGGCAGGATAGGTAGCTTTCAGAGTTATTAGCTTGGAGGTGATAAATCCACAGGAGCTGGCGAGTGATATAGAGGGACAATGGTGCAGGGTTCAGGACAGAAGACAGTGGGATACCTATGGTTAGAGGGTATGCTCTAGATGAGAAGTTGACAAAGGAGACTGAAAAGGAATGAGAAGAGAAAATGGGCATGAAGAGAACCAAGATAGAGAGGTGTTCCTATAGAGAGAAGAGAGTGTAAAGTAGTTGATCAACAGTATACAAGGCTGCAGAGAGGTTAAGAAGAAAGTGGTGTAGGCAGGTGGCTCAGTAGATAGAGAGCTGGGCCTGGATTCAAATCTGACCTCAGATACTTCCTATCTCAGTGACTCTGGGCAAGTCACTTACCCCTCCATTGCCTAGTCCTTAGTGCTCTTCTGCCTTGGAACCAATGTTTAGTATTGATTATAAGACAGAAAGTAAAGTGTTTTTTTTTAAAGGAAGAAGGAGAACTAAGGAAAGGCTATTGGGTTTGGTCATTATGAGATCATTCCTAACTCTGTAGAGAGCAGTTCTGGGGGAGTGATGAGGACAAAAGCCAGATTGGGGGGAATTAAGGGGAGAGAAGAGCAAATGGAAGCATGTGTTGTTGGCTTTCTCAAGGAGTATAGCTTTCTCAAAGGAGATATAAAATGATAGTTGGTTGAGAGGAAAGTATCAAGAGAGGGTTTTTGGAGGACGAGGGAGATGTGGGCATATTTGTAGGAAATGAGCCAACAGATGAGAGACTGGAAAACAATGGAAGAGTGTGTAGGACAGAGGGGACAAGCTGTTGGAGAGGTGATACTGTAATCACTTTTGCAGGTAGAAAAGGATTTCCCCCAGTAAAGAGTAAGTCCATCTTTTTCTAAGAGAAGTGGGTGAAGGAGGAGATTGTAGCAGAAAACATCTGAATTTTAGTAGATGAGGAAGAGGAAGGAAGACTATAGCAAATCTATAAATTTGTTCATTTTTTTTAAAGTATGAGGCAAGGTTCTCAGTTGAAGGGATGGGGAGGGGGAAAGGCATGAGGAGGGATAACAAAGACTGGAAGAACTGCTGTGGAGACTGGGAGAGTGAGTTGCTAAGGGAGGTCTAGTAGGCTTGCCCAGCAGCAGGGAGAGCCCAGTTGAGGTTGCATAATATACATTTGTAGTGAATCAGGTAAGAATGATAATATTCTATCCCCCCTTGTTCAGCAGCACTTGTGCAGAGGCAGATGTTGGGAGTGACCCAAGGCTGAAGCTTAGCGGGGCCCAATATGTTAAGGGGGCTAGAGACATAAGAGGACACTGCAGAGTTGAACTGGTTCACCAAAGGGTCAAAATGGGGAAAAGAAGAGAGAGCAGATAGTAAAGAGGCGATGGCTTCAGAGAGAGAGCTGAGAGATCAAAGTAGGGATGGAGAACAGGATCTGGAGTCCTAAGGCAGAGAGAAAGGTGAAGAAATAGTAGATTATGGTCAGATGAGGGGATTTCTGAGTTCTAGAACAGAGAGACCCTGCATTCTGGTAATGGCAAGATCATGGGGATGGTCATCTTTGTGTATGGCTGAGGTGGGGTGACCTCATGGGCAGAACTGAGCAGTTAGAGTGTTGGAGGGAGAGTCGATGTGTGGGACAAAAGGTAGTATGACTGCGATTGGAGATCAATGACAGGGAACCAGCACTGACTTTGTTGAGAAAGAAAGGGGAATGACCTGGAGGTCTGGGGACAATAGCCACCGGGATTCTGATTGATTGGAAGACTTGGATTGTGTAAGGTTTTATTCTTGCATTCCCAGGGTCTAGCACAGAACCCTTTACTCTACTGGGACTCAAGAAGGGGTTGGTGAACTGGAGCAAATTGGCTTGGTTATAGTGTGCTTTTGGTAGAACCTGAATGGTGATATAAAGGAAGACGGATCTCCCCAGAATGTGGCTCTAAATGCTCCCAACTACCACCATGTTCAAGTGTTACATGGGAAATCTATATTGTCTTTCTGTGTGTCTGTGTGTCTATCTATCTATCTATCTATCTATCTATCTATCTATCTATCTATCTATCTATCTATCTATCTGTCTGTCTGTCTGTCTGTCTGTCTGTCTGTCTGTCTGTCTGTCTGTCTGTCTATCTAATCTATCTGTCTATCTATCTAATCTACTATCTATCTATCTGTCTGTCTGTCTGTCTGTCTGTCTGTCTGTCTGTCTGTCTGTCTATCTATCTATCTATCTATCTATCTGTGTCTGTATATGTCTCTCCACCTGTCCCTCTGTTTGTCTATCCCTCTGTTTGTCTGTCCATCTATCTGTCTGTCCATCTGTCTGTCTGTATAGGTACCTACCTACCACTATTATCTTTTGACACACACTTATTTATCTCTGTCTCTATCTATGGGCAGCTGGGTGGCTCAATAGATAGGATGCTGAGCCTGGAATTGGAAAGGCTCATTTTCCAAAGTTCAAATCTGGCTTTTTAAAAAGAAAATAAATATCAATTTTATTAACATACACCACAGTTATAGAATATATCTTTAGGTCTCTTTCAGAAGGAGATGTGGAGAAAAGGTGAATATGAGGGTCAGTTCTGGTTTATTAACTATGTGACCCTGGCCAAGTCATTTTACCTTGTTTGCCTCAGTTTCTTCATTTGTCAAATGAATTGGAGAAGGAAATGATATGCCATTATAGAATATTTGCCAAGAAAAATCCAAATGGGGTCACAAAGAGTTGGACATGACTGGAATGACTGAACAATGACAAAGCTCTGTATAATCTAGAAACATCTTTTAGTCAAGAAGGGAAGGACAAATTTGTGGACTCAGAATTTGGAGCACTGAAAAAATGGTTAATTAATCAATCAGCAAGAATATTCAGGACTTCTTAAATCCTTAGAAGGTTGCGAAGTATCAGTGAAGGAGTTCCCAAACTGGAGTTTCCCAAGCTGATGAAATCACAGATCTTTCATACATTAAAATTAAAATATCATTCTCCCTGATTATTCTTGGAGAAATGCAAACCTATTGCAAGCTCTTAAGCTGTGACCACACTCTGGATACACAATTGGAATAGAGCTGCGTTGTACTAATGCATTTTTCTTTTTTAGTTACAACAATTCATGTAGATGATCTACTCAGGCAAAGGAGGGCAATAGGTCTCAAGATCATAGACTTATTACTGATAAGGGCCCAGAGTTCCCAGTGAAAAGAAGGGACTTCCCCATGCACACACAGGTGATAAGGAGAACACGTCAATGGAATCATAAACCCCGGAATTGTGCAATAACTTTGATCTCCACATTCTGAATCAGTGCACTTTTTTTTGGGAAGGGGGGACAGCTCTGACCCATGATTTTACCAGTATCGGGAGTTGCTGTTATGGAAACCTTTTCTGTTTCATAAAGACCCCTAATTTATAGTCTTTTCAGTTTGGCTAGGCCACTAAGAAGCTAAATTACTGTTCTATGCTCACAAAGCCAATATGAGTTGGAGGCAGGATTTGAACCTGTGCCTTCCACTGATTCATAGGTTGGTCCTGTCAGCCTTTCTCATTCTGCCTTTTGAGACTTGAATTTGTTTTCAAATTTATCTTCTCAGAACTCACAGTATAGTACTTTGGTACTATATATTTTCCTGAGATGAAATTTCTTTGTTATACTCTAGTTAAATTTTGTATCTGTTCTCAGTCATTAATTTAATTGCTTGCCTGCCTGTCAGCTCTTTCCCCAATGATCCTAATGAAAAATAAAAAAGGAACTCTCTTATTTGGCTTTTTAGTATCCATATTTATATTCTCCCTCTGCCTCCATTCCCCCCCCCCATAATCTTCTCTCCCTCTCTCTTGTTCATCTCTCACTCATTCCCTCATCCTCTCTCTCTGTCTCTCTCATCTCTCTCTTATTCTCTCTCTCTCCCTTTCCTCTCCTCCCCTCCCCTCCCCTATCCTCTCCTCCCCTCTTTTCTTCTCCTCTCTTCTCCTCTCTTCTCCTCTCTTCTCCTCTCTTCTCTTCTCTTCTCTTCTCTTCTTCTCTTCTCTTCTCTTCTCTTCTCTTCTCTTCTCTTCTCTTCTCTTCTCTTCTCTTCTCTTCTCTTCTCTTCTCTTCTCTTCTCTTCTCTTCTCTTCTCTTCTCTTCTCTTCTCTCCTCTCCTCTCCTCTCCTCTCCTCTCCTCTCCTCTTCTCTTCTCTTCTCTCCTCCCCTCTTCTCCTCTCCTCTCCTCTCCTCTCCTCTCCTCTCCTCTCCTCTCCTCTCCTCTCCTCTCCTCTCCTCTCCTCTCCTCTCCTCTCCTCTCCTCTCCTCTCCTCTCTTCTCTTCTCCTCTCCTCTCCTCTCCTCTCCTCTCCTCTCCTCTCCTCTCCTCTCCTCTCCTCTCTTCTCTTCTCTTCTCCTCTCCTCTCCTCTCCTCTCCTCTCCTCTCCTCTCCTCTCCTCTCCTCTCCTCTCTCTCTCTCTCTCTCTCTCTCTCTCTCTCTCTCTCTCTCTCTCTCTCTCTCTCTCTCTCTCTCTCTCTCTCTTTCATTCTCTCTCTCCCTCATCCTCTCTCTCTCTCTCTGCCATTTCACAAGAACGTTTTATCGTATACTAGGAAATGTACTGGGAACTGAGGAATTCAAATACAAACACAAAATACTCAGGGCATTAACATAAAACCAAGAGTCATTCTCCAATGGCTAAGTCATCAAAGGATACGAACTAACAGTTCTCAAAATAAGAAGCACAGTCTATCAACAATCATATCAAAGAGTGCTCAAAACCACTGCTTGGAATCCAAGGAACCCTGAGGTTTTCTCTCACATCCATCAAACTGGCAAAGGTGACAGAAGATGGGGCTGTTGGAGGGGTTGTGGGAAAACAACTGCCCAAGAACATTCTTAATGGAGTTGTTGCATTTGGTCCAACCATTCTGGAAAGTACTTTGGAATTATGTCTATGAAGTGGCTAAAATTTTCATACTCTTTGACCCAGAGATCTCATCTCTCAACATATTCCCCAAGAATTTCAAGGACAGAAATAAAGGTCCCAATTCCAACCCCAGCTGCCATTCTTTTTGTAATGAGCCCTCAAAGAGAAGGAGCGGAATGGGGGAGCCATGCCTCTGGCCTCCTTCACAAAAGCTGCTTCTGGAATTCTTCTGGCCCCCTTGGCTCACTCTTGCCCTGCATAACCAATCCGTTACCAACCCTACCTCTACCCATTTCTCTTATCTGACCCCTTGACTGTACTCGCTTGCTACCATCTTAGTTCAGGCCATCATCACCTCATCTGGATGATTACAATAGACTTCTAATCGGCGCTTCTCCCTTCTCTCCCCCTCCTCCAGGCCATCTTCCCAGATGCTGCCAAAGTTTATTTTAATGTAGATTAAAATGCCCATGTCATCCCCCTACTCAGTAACTGCCTGTGGCTCCTACGGTCAATATAAACTCTTCTATTTAATTTTTAAAGCCCCCAATACTCAACCCCAAGTCATATTTTGTATTCCTCCTCCTCCTCCTCCTCCACTCTGTGATCTAGCCAGACTGGCCTTCTCTCTGCTCCTCACAAACTACGTGTCATCTCCTGGGTCTTGGCCTTTTCTCGCTGGGCATCTCCCATGCGTGGGAAGCCCTTTCTCCGATGCCTTTCCCCATTTCCTCAGCGCTGGTGACCCCCCTCTCAAATGACCTGACATTCAAGATCCTGCATTTCCTCTGGATGTGGATCCTGTGTGCTCTACGCCCTGCAGCTGTTGTGGAAACCCAATGGGAAAGAATTATGAAACTACTATAGCTGTGTTCCTCATTCTATTTGCATTATGCATATGTGTGTGTATATATATATAGGTGTACATACCTATATCTCTTCACACATGTGTGTTTGAATAGGTGTGCATACACACACATCTTGGCTACTAGAATAAAAGCTTCTTTTGGGGGGGTGTAAAATTAGATTTATTTATTCATTAAATATAATTTTTATTTTATTTATTATTATTATTATTTTTTAAACTCTCACCTTCCATCTTGGAATCAATACTGTGTATTGGTTCCAAGGCAGAAGAGTGGTAAGGACTAGGTAATGGAGGTTAAGTGACTTGCCCAGGGTCACACAGCTGGGAAGTGTGTGAGGTCAGATTTGAACCCAGGACCTCCTGGTTCTAGGCCTGGCTCTCTATCCACTGAGCTACCCAGCGGCCCCCTATTTTATTTATTTTTTAAATATTTCCCATGGTTCCATGATTCACATTCCCTCCCTCTCCCCTTCTGGAGCTGACAAGCAATGGCACTGGGTTATTCGTGGATTATCACTCTACCTATCGCCATATTGTTAGCATGAAAGCTTCTTAAAGGGCAGGACTGTTTCAGTCTTTCTGTTGGGGGTCCAGCACCTAGCACCGCGCTGGGCACATAGACTCATCAGGGCCCTTTCTGGGGTAGCAGAGAACTGGAAGCCCAGGAGGCTCCCTTCAGTTGGAGAACCAGTCCTGAAGGACCTGAAAGGAATGGGATATTCCCAGGCTGTGAGCTGTGCCTGCTGAGAAACGTCCACCCCGAATGGAGGCTTTCTATGAATAGATGCTCAAGGAAGGAAAGAGAATGAGAGGCATAGAGACCCACTGAGCTCGACCCATTGGAGCCAACAATCAGTGGAAACCAAAGCTTGGATGATTATAATAAGGAAGCCTGGTCTTGGAGAAGAATGGAGACAATGTCCTGCCAGAGGCATTGGAGTCTGAGGCCCTGGGTTCAAATTCTGTCTCGGATCCTTTATTGCACATGAGAACCTGGACAATTTGCTCATGGTCCTGGTGCCTCAGTTTCCTCATCCTCAAAATGTAAGGATGACCAAGATCCCTCCCAGCTCTAAATCTGACCATTTTATTCTCTTTAGGACAGCAATCCTAAAGGGTTAGAATACCTTTCTATCTTCATTTCCCCCCCACAAATTAGAGCCTGGCACTCCTGGCTTAGCTGCATACAGACTGAGCCTGATAATCCATCTGATTTCTTCCACCATTCATGGAGGAAGCCCAGGAGGACCTTGCGATGACCTCCTACCATTTTACTTGGAGTCGATCCAAGTCCTCCCTACAGTGGCTCCTTTTTGGGTCATTAAAGTAGGACACAAGCAGGTGACAAGCTGTGGGCTGGGAACTCGCTGCCTTGTGCGTTGGGCTTTGGGTGAGTCAATGGGGAACGTTCGTGGACTCCGACGTGGCACCGACGTGAGCGCCGACAGGGTGAATCCTCCCAGCGCGCCGCTACCGAACTGAAAGGAGACCTTTCCCGACTCGTTCTTTCTCGTTGAAGACAACTCTCCCATTCCAACGCTCCTGGATTCTGAAAGTCTGTGCAGAGGGCAGCACCTGCCCTTGGAGAGAGCGCCTCCTCAGTGCCAGGCGGTGCCGGCGAGGCTACAGGGGTATTTACTGGACAGGACATGGCATCCTCCCCACCCCAAGGTCCCTGCACACAGTGAGGCAGACGCCTAAACCTAGAGAGAGCGCAAGTGGTAACTCGGCGGACGGCTCTGTTCTTGTTTAGTTGTCTTCGGCTGTGCCGGACTCTTTGTAACCCTTTGGGGAGCTTTCTTGGCAAAGACCCCAGAGCAGTTTGTCATTTCCTTCTCTAGATCGTTTTAGGGATGAGAAATTAAGGCAAACAGGGTTAAGTGACTTGCTCAGGGTCACACAGCTGGGAAGTGTCTGAGGTCTGATTTGAACTCAGTCTTCCTGACTCCAAATTAAGTGCTCTTTCTGCCTGGCACCTCACTGCCCAATTTAGGCATATAAAAGGTAATTAAATACAAAGTAGTTTGGGAGGGGGACCCTAATAGATGGGAAAACCAATAAAGATGAGCAGCAGATGGTGCCTGGGTGGTATTCTAAAGGAAGAGTGGGCACCTGGGGGGCCAAATAAAGGAGCAAGGGCCATCTGGACATGGGGCACATCCTAACCCCCACCATGGAAAAGGGATATCTGAAATGAATAGAACGTGAGACTTGTGGAGGTCAGGAAAATCCATGTTCAAAGCCTGCTTTAGATACTGTTTAGCCAGGAGACTCTGCGAGTCACTTAATCACGCCCAGCCTCAGTTTCCTCACCTGTGAAATGGGGATAATAGCAGCACCTCCCTCCCAAGGTCGCCAAGATCAAATGAGACAATGTGGGTGAAGTGCTTTGTAAGCCTTAAAGCCTCCTACAAATGCTGGCTGATGAGGCTGATGATCAGCACCCTCGAGTCATCCAGACTGAGCACTCAACAGTGGCTCTGTGGGAGAAGCCACAATGGCTGGTGACCCCCTGCTCTCATTAGAGGTGCTGCTCAGCGTAGGAATGCCACCCTGATGTGTGCTCCGGAGCAAAAGAGAATCAGATGTCCCAGAATCAACTTGCTCATTGTAATAAGGGACTATGTTGATTGGTAATTGATACCTAACAGATCAGGCAGGTATCTTCTTTCTTTGGTCTTTCCCTCCTCCCTCTATACCTCCCTTCCTCCCTCTTCCTCCCTTCCCCCCTTTTGTCTCCCCCTTTTTGGTGATTCTCCTTCTGGTTTCTCTAAATCATCTCAGGGGTGAGTTTATGATGTTTCAAATGAAATACTTTATCTTAAATAAAGGGTTTATTGGGGAGGGTGAGCAGTGGAGGGACAGAGGGTTTGGGGGTTTCCCGACCACTAGGATGAATCTTAGGTTGGAGGATGGTGGGATATAGTTCAGCTGAGAGAAATGGCGGATAGGTCTGGAGTTCGGTCACTATCACAACAGAGCAAGGCAGAGAGAGACAGACAGACAGACAGACAGAGCTGGACTTGGTCCTTCTTTCTTCAGTCTCCAAATCGAAGAGAAAAAACTCCGGCTTCCCTCTTTCAAGGCAAAAAGGTCCAGCCAACAGTTGGTCTGGCTTCCAACTGCCTTTCCGGGTAGCATTCCAGATAGAACGCTTACATTTGACTGGCAGGTCATCACTCAGCCACTCCAAACTCCTGCTACAGTCATTCTCAATTTCTCACTTGCACATCATCAAGCCTGCTCCTGGACTTGGCTGCTGTTCAGCCATTTTTCAGGCTTGTCCAGCTCTTCCTGACCCCCTTTGGGGTTTTCTTGGCAGAAATAGGGGAGTGCTTTGTTAATTCCTTCTCCACTTGTTTGACAGATAAGGAAACTGAGGCAAATAAGGTGAAGAGACTTGCCCAGGATCAAAAAGCTAGGAAGTGTCTGAGGTTGGATTTGAACTTAGGAAGATGAATCTTCCTGACTCCAGGCTCAGTGCTTTCTCCCCTGAGCCACCTAGCTGCCCCTCCTGGGGACCATCAGGCAAAGATCTCTTTCCTTTCCTCCCAGCTTCTCAGAGGCAGACAGGGGAGATTGAGTCAAAGCCCAAGAAAAAAGGTGGCTTTATTGATAAATAAAAGTCCCTATAGTTATGTTCTACCTCCACAAAAGCCCTCCAGGGGCTTTTTTCCCCGAGGAGCTTCTAAACTCCCATCCAACTCTGAGACTGTATAAAAACTCAGACAAATGGGTTTTCCAGAGACTCTCCCATTGCTCCCTCCCTGAGATATCCTTGTGGGCAACCCCCCTCTCCTTCCACCCCTCCCCAACTCCTTGATGTTACCAACTCAGGATAAAAATGTGTATGATGGCTGTACAGACATGTATGTGTACGTGCATGTATGTGTGTGTGTGAGAAAGAGAGACAGAGACAGAGACAGAGAGAGGGAGGGAGGGAGAGACAGAGAGAGGGAGAGAGACAGAGAGAGAGACAGAGAGAGAGAGAGAGAGAGAGAGAGAGAGAGAGAGAGAGAGAGACAGAGAGAGAGAGAGGGGAGACGAGAGAGGGAGAGGGAGAGACAGAGACAGACAGAGAGAGAGAGACAGAGAGAGACAGAGAGACAGAGAGAGAGACAGAGAGAGAGACAGAGAGAGGAAGAGAGAGAGAGAGAGAGAGGAAGAGAGAGAGGGAGAGCGAGAGAGGGAGAGGGAGAGACAGAGAGAGACAGAGACAGAGAGCGGGAGAGAGACAGAGAGAGACAGAGAGAGAGAGAGAGAGAGAGAGAGAGAGAGAGAGAGAGAGAGAGAGAGAGGACAGAGAGAGAGAGAGAAGAGGAAGAGGAAAAGGGAGAGAGAGATAATAGTATTCTAGTTGTAGAGCTGGAATGAAGTTCAGTGACTAGTCTAATTCCTTCATTTTATAAATAAAGAAACTGAGGCTAAGAGAGGGGAAATGCTTTCCTTAATGAAGTAGAAGGATTAGGATTTGAACCCACATCTTTTGACCCCAAATCCAGCATTCTTTTCCCTAGACCTCCCTGCTACATCAAATTTGGGATTAACAAATCTTTTAAAATGGGGAATTTGTGCTTATTGAGCATTTGTCCTAATTCCTTCCTCCACCAAACATACATGGGATGCAAGAATAAAATGAATGAAAAAAAAATAGGGAGCCCTTAGAGTATGGGAAACAGTTTGAGGTGGTTTTAGTAGAATTCCCATTTCTTACGTTTTGCTGATGGTTACCATGGCAACTGCAGAGGCTACAGGAGTAGCTGTGTTGCTTAAACCGGCTTTCTTAGACTTGGGAATTGTATCCTCTTTCCATTTTAGAATTAGAGAAGCCATATTTATTGAACTTTATGGTCCTCGAGTGGATCACTGCATTTTCCCTGGATCTTGAATCATTGCACTGGCCTGGGCTAGGCCTGACCTGCCATACAATATACCCAACATGCCATTTAATGGATCCATTAAAACCGAATTCTCTGATTCAAAGTTCCGTGTTCTTTCCTACGACAACATGGAGGATGGTAGCATGACTGTGGGTCATGGCGAGTCCATTCTCTGGTCTAGTCAGAGACAACAGAGAAGGGCCAGAGAATCAGAGGACTGGCTCTGCTTCCTTCCCCAAAGCTGGATCTGGGGCGTGTTGCCATCAGCGCCATAACTAGGGAGAAGCTCCTCAAGCTTTGATCCAGGAAACTGAACTTCAGAGCCTGCTTAAAGTAGTTGCAGTCATTGAATTAGGGGCAGAACGCTGGGAGACACCTTTGAAACAACCTCGTCCCACCTTTTCTTTTTTATGGATGACGACATTGAGACGTACAGGCATCCCTGTGGCCACCCCCTTCTCCATCCACCCCTCCTCAGCTCCTTGATGCTACCAACTTAGGATGAAAATGGAAATGATAGCTGTGCAGACATGCATGTGTATGTGATTGGTCAGTGACTGACGGGCCCAACGTCCCAAGTAAGTGAGGCTGGAACCCAGGTTCTCTGATTCCCACACAGGGCTCTTTATGCGTCTGGCTAAGCAGTGTGGAAAGAGCCGAGCTTGGTCGTTAGGAGGACTAACTGGTTAAAGCTCGATGCTCCAGAAGACTCCCACTCTTTGGGGGTTGGAGTCCAAGGGAGCTCTCCTCTCCCCGCCAGTGCCAGGATGTCCCCCAAGTTTCCAAAGCTTCTTCCCTTGGACTCCCAAAATGTTTTACGGTGTTGGTTTGGCTCCTTCCAAGGCATGATGGGAAGAAAGCTAAATAGTACAAAGAATAAGGCTCTTAATAAGAAGTATACGGGGGCAACTATAGATCAGAGAATTTATTATCAATAACTTTTATACGGAACACTTTCAGAAGATCAGGAAGGCATTATGGGAAAAGGAGAGAAAAGCTTTTTTACTGGAGAACCAACATGGGCGGATCTATTGAGAAAAGCATTCTAATTGAACCACAGAGTAAGCCCATAGATATATAATATGCCTATATATTTATATGAACAAATACATATGACATATATGCACATAGATGAACACACACATATATACTTAAATAAAACGTGTGTGTTTGTCTTGAACAAGCCAGTAGAAACCTGCAAGTCCTCTTTGCAATGATCCATTCGATTTCTGAAAAGGCTGGCCCTTATGTCAAAGCCTCAGGACACAAGCAAAGAACATTTTGGTCATTAAAGTGATGGGAAGATGCTCGATAAGATCTGAGCGCCTGCATGGTTGATACAGAGGAACAGGCAAATGGGATTCAGTTTCTTGGTGGAGGCCACTGTCCTTGAGTAATGAGTCAAGCAGCCCGTGTGCCTCCATGTTCCATTATCAGTCTATTCATTGGGCAGGAGTTTTCCACTTTCCCTTCTTCAACAAGCTATTTTTGGTCCTTCCCCCCCAGGCTGCTTTATGAGTAATCATGCAACGTCTTAGCGCCATTAATAAAATCTACGGCAGCACTTATTATTATTGTAAGAGCTGGCTAGAATTACCAAAGACTAGATCTATGGATATGGCGTCCCCGGCATGAAGATCATTTCAGGACATGGAATATGGCTGCTGGCTTTGAATGTAGATATTTCTTCTGAAACTTAGCTAGGCAGCTTGGTGTCAGCCTTCAAAAATGAATTGGGTGGAAGGAGAGAGAACTTCCCAGAGGGGAAAATTTAGCCCCAGCTGCAGGCATTTTGTCTTGGGTACAGACATGGTTCTAATGTGTCTCCCCCAGATGTTAATAGAAGCAGGTAAAATAATTAACCAGGAGAAGTTTGAACACTCTCCCCAAATCATGCAGCCTCCATAATGAGCATCATCGCTTGGGCTATCAGAGCCACTTTGGCCAAGGAGAGTGGATGGGAGAAATGGCCAAGGGAGCGGAGCCCATTCTAACACTTGTGCCATGAATCAAACATTGGCATCGAGGACAGTCCCAGTCCATGTGGGTTTTCTTTCCAATCTGTGCATGGACCCATTCCTTTTCACTTAGACTTTTGAGCCATGCCACCCTCAGGATTTATGGACTAAACTCTAGGTAGTCTCCCAGTCAGAGGGGAGCCTGGAGAAGAAGTGATTGACAAAGTAATCAATACATTAGAGAGCAAATGATCTCTTCTGGCCAGAGGGCTTCATTTCTCCTTGAAAGACCTTCTTCTTCGGCAATTCAAAGTAAGTCACTCTACCTTTCCTGCTAATAGAGATGGATGTGAGCAGTTACCCGCCTCCCTCTGTTGCCAAATAGAATTCCACGAATAATTGGACTTTAGAAAACAATAAAACATTATAGATGTGCATCATTATGCATCTCTACATATATGTCTACACATACACCCAGACACACCACATACACATCCAATACTAGTAATCAGTAAACATTCATTTGGTATGTGTTGGTCCATCTTCAGAAAACTCACTTTTTTGGTTGGGTGAGGTGGAAATGCTAAATAACTATGTTGCATAGAGATGGGGAAGAGCATCGTGATGGGAATGTCTTCTCTGTGAGCTCTGGGTTTATTCTCTCCATCCTCACAGGTTAGATGCTCACAGGAAAATTATCATGACTCCCCGAGAGTCTAAGCGGTGAGCCTGAAAGGGTGGAAGTGGAGTTCAAATACTATTTGGCTGATGAGCCCCCACTGGTGTGCTTCCCACAGTTGATTATCAGTGATATTAAGTAGTCAGCAGACTCAATTAGCTTTTAGAAGTGACTCCCCTAAAAGTCTGTGTCATACTCTCCCACCAGTGCAGACTCCAGGGTAAGGAGGGCAGAGTAGGGGGACCAAGGAAATCCTTTTGCTGGAGCTTTGAAGATGTTTCTTAGTTCTGATTGTAGCTTTTCTATTGGGCTTTTTTGTGGGGGGACCTTGGCTCTACTTTTCCCATTTCTTATAGTCTATCCTTGGATCCTGATGTGGACACTGCTGTCACCTATTCTGATATGCAGCTAGGATGCCAGTGGAAAGATGAGAAATCTAAAACCTTGTGGATTCTCTGAAAAATCTCACATGTCTTCCTCTAGCCAAAGCAGGGGGGCAGGCAGAAGCCTAGGTTGAAGCATCCTCTCAAGAGATTCCTTCTCAAAAATTTGACTAGTATGTGCTCTCTCTCTCTCTCTGTCTGTCTCTCTGTCTCTGTCTCTCTCTCTCTCTCCCTCTCCCTCTCTCTCTCTCCCTCCCTCTCCCTCTCTCTCTCTCTCTCTCTCCCTCCTTCTCCCTCTCTCTCTCTCTCCCTCCTCTCCCTCTCTCTCTCTCCCTCTCCCTCCCTCCCTCTCTCTCTCTCTCTCTCTCTCTCTCTCTCTCTCTCTCTCTCTCTCTCTCTCTCTCTCTCTCTCTCTCTCTCTCTCTCCTCTCTCTCTCTCTCTCTTCCTCTTTCTGTCTCTCTCTCCTTCCCTCCCCCCTCTCTCTCTTTCCCTCCCTCCCTCCCTCTCCCCTCCTTCTCTCTCTCCCTCCCTCTCTCTCTCTCTGTGTCTCTGTCTCTTTGTCTCTGTCTCTGTCTCCCTCCCCCCTCTCTGTCTCTCTCTCTTCCCTCCCCCCTCTCTCTTTCCTCCCTCCCTCTCTCTCTCTCTCTCTCTCTCTCTCTCTCTCTCTCTCTCTCTCTCTCTCTCTCTGTGTCTCTGTCTCTTTGTCTCTGTCTCTCTCTGTCTCTCTGTCTCTCTCTGTCTCTGTCTCTCTCTCTTTCCCCCTCTCTCTCTCTGTGTTTCTTTCTCTGAGTCTCTATGTCTGTCTCTGTTTCTTTCTCTCTGTCTCTCTCTCTCTGTCTTTGTCTCTGTCTCTGTCTCTCTGTCTCTCTGTCTCTCTCTGTCTCTCTCTGTCTCTCTCTCTCTCTTTCCCTCTCTCTCTCTGTGTTTCTTTCTCTGTGTCTCTATGTCTGTCTCTGTTTCTGTCTCTCTGTCTCTCTCTCTGTCTTTGTCTCTGTCTCTGTTTATTTCTCTGTGTCTGTTTCTGTCTCTGTCTTTGTCTATCTGTCTGTCTGTCTCTCTGTCTATGTCTCTCTTTAAACCCTAATCTTCCACCTTAGAATCAATACTGTTTATTGATTCCAAGGCATAAGAGTGGTCAGGGCTAGGCAATGGGGGTGAAGTGACTTGTCCAGGGTCACCCAGCTAGGAAGTGCCTGAGGCCAGCTTTGGATCCAGGACCTCCCCTCTCTAGGCCTGCCTCTCCATCCACTGAGCCACTCATCTGCCCCCTAGAATGTTCTCTCTTGGCTCACCCTTTATTTGGTTCTCTCATACCAATTAAATCCTTGGTTTAATCCAGACTCCATGGGAATAGGGCACATTTTAATCAGGGCTCCTTTAGCCCTGATATCATATGAGAATGCATCTCCATTTGGTCATCAATTATTTGCCAGGATTTTATGCATGCATAGAATACTGGCAAATATTTGATGACCAAATGCAGAAACCAATCAGAGCAGACACCCTTTCAGGCCTTTGTAGTCCAAGCCTTTTTGATCCCTGGTGAAGACAGAGATGCATTCTCATATGATATCAGGGCTAAATGAAGTAGAACAGTTTCAACTCACCTTTAAAGCAGTGAAATAGGGATGAGGCTAAATAATAAGAGCAACAACTCATAGTTTGCTAGCCTGTGAAGATTTAAAAGGTCCTTATTGTCAACAGAAAAGGAGTGCAAGTATTTTCTCTAATTGTATAGACAAAGAAAGGACGGCAGCTTGGTGAAGTGGAGTGAAAGCTGGACTTGGGTCAGAGGATACCAATGGAGGCTGAATGCTGGCTTGAATATATAAATGGATGCTGCCTGTATGAATTGATAGATATATTGCCTATATGACAAAAGTAAATAACATTAACTCTATGGGCCTCTGTTTACCATTTGTAAAATGAGGTGGACTAAATGGGTGCTGAGGTTCCCAAAGGTTCTAAATCTGTGATCAGGTATAGTTTTTGGGAGGTCCATTCTAATCCAATTAATATTTATTTTGTGCCTACTGTGTGTAAGGCATTGTGCTAGACATAAGACACAAAGCCAAAATAACAACTTCTGCCCTCAAGAATCTTCAGTCTATTGGAACGGAGAGTCTCTTCTATGAAAAGACTTTCTCCCTTCAGTCTCAGACTCTGGACCCAGCACTTTGTCCAATGGTCCCCCTCCCTGCCTCTCTAAGGAAGGTGGGAGAGAGAGGGGGAGAGAGAGAGAGAGAGAGAGAGAGACAGAGAGAGAGAGAGAGAGAGAGAGAGAGAGAGACAGAGAGAGAGAGAGAGAGACAGAGAGAGAGAGACAGAGAGAGAGAGGGAGGAGAGAGAGAGACAGAGAGAGAGAGAGAGAGAGAGAGAGAGAGAGAGCGAGACAGAGACAGAGAGACAGAGAGAGACAGAGACAGAGAGACACAGAGAGAGAGACAAGGAGAGAGAGAGACAGAGACAGAGAGAGGACACAGAGAGAGAGACAGGGAGAGAGAGAGAGGAGAGAGAGAGAGAGAGAGAGAGAGAGAGAGAGAGAGAGAGAGAGAGAGAGAGAGAAAGAGAGAGAGAGACAGAGAGAGAGAGACAGAGAGAGAGTGGAGGAGAGAGAGAGACAGAGAGAGAGAGAGAGAGAGAGAGAGAGAGAGAGACAGAGACAGAGACAGAGACAGAGAGACAGAGAGAGACAGAGACAGAGAGACACAGAGAGAGAGAGACAAGGAGAGAGAGAGAGACAGAGACAGAGAGAGACACAGAGAGAGAGACAGGGAGAGAGAGAGAGGAGAGAGAGAGAGAGAGAGAGAGAGAGAGAGAGAGAGACAGAGAGAGAGAGAGAGAGAGACAGAGAGAGAGAGGGAGGAGAGAGAGAGACAGAGAGAGAGAGAGAGAGAGAGAAAGAGAGAGAGAGAGAGAGAGCGAGACAGAGACAGAGAGACAGAGAGAGACAGAGACAGAGAGACACAGAGAGAGAGAGACAAGGAGAGAGAGAGACAGAGACAGAGAGAGACACAGAGAGAGAGACAGGGAGAGAGAGAGAGGAGAGAGAGAGAGAGAGAGAGAGAGAGAGAGAGAGAGAGAGAGAGAGAGAGACAAAGACAGAGAGAGAGAGGGACAGGGAGAAAGAGACACACAGAGGGGGGGGGCAGGGAGAGGGACAGGGAGAGAAGAGTAGAGGGATCAGCTGCTTCATTCTCAAAGCCATACCCCAATGGGGCAATGGTGTACATTGGAAAACATTCTGGATCAGGATGCCTGAGTCCCAATCCTGTCTCCAACACTTTCAGTAGGGACCGGGAGGTTCACTAAAGCTCTCCACTCTGCCATTTCCTCATCTTCTGCTATTGCAAAACAGGGAGAATAAAACCTGGGGTCCTTACCTCATAAAAATGTTGTGACAATCCAATAAGCTAATGTAGACAAAGTCCTTTATAAACTTCGAAGTCTCTCTTCTTTCTCTCTCTGTGTCTCTGTTTCGGTCTCTCTGTCTCTTTCTGTCTGTCTGTCTGTCTATCTGTCACACACAGACACACACAGAACTTCCTTATGTGATGACTAAGCTGCTGCTGATGACGTAGCCTGCTGAACTGACCCTATTTCAAAGCAGGAACACAGTGAGTGGGGCAGTGTGGATAGCAGGCATCTCCTTAGTAAGGCACGTGGCCTCTGGCGCACAGAACTCAAAGGGATGGACCAGGAGGCAAGATGGTGCTTAACCGGCAGAGAGTGTTGAGGAGGCCTGGAACCAGGCACAGTAGGTTCATCATGGCACCGTCCCATCCCGTAAAGAGCTCTTTCAGGGAAGGGGAAATAACAAAAACCCAAAAGGAAGCCTCAGAAAAAGAGAATGCTGCGAGGAGCAGGCAAAGAATTGTGGGAGTGGAGAGAGAAGGAGAAGGCTGCCTTTGAGTGGGCTGAAGAGAGGAGGCTGTATGGAGGAGGGCACCTTGGAAATGGGGCTAAAGCATTAGGACCAAATTGATGGATCTCAAAAATCTTAGTTAGGAGGGAGCTTAGCTGATGTCTTAGAGGACCTCACACAGCCCCATCCAAAGAAAGCCCTGCTGTTAGATAGGGGACAAGCACTTAGGGTGTCTCCACTACAAGCCAGCGTAACCTATTCTTCCTCTGCCTCAGTTTAATTGCTATGAAGTTTCTTGCTGAAGTCTAGTCAGGAAAGAGTCGAAACTGGCCTCCAGCCTTTGTTCTTTTCCTCGGAGGCTGGTCACGTTGGCTGACCACGATGTTTTCTGGCGTTTTTCTCCCCCGCATCAACTGCCAGCGAGGTGGGGCCGTATTTTTAGCCCTCTGACATTCATTAGCTTTTGGGCCGCAGCTATTGTGGAAGAGATTTAGCACTGGTGACGGTCCACGGTCCTCCCGGCAGCGGACGCAGAGTCTGTGCTGCGCCACCTCGGTCCTTCCGCGAGGGGGCTCACACTTAGCCCGGCCGTTCTCTAGAACTCGCCCCGCCACGCTCACTGCTGCAGGGCTCCAGCCGGTGCACGAAGCTGCCACTTGGCTTCAGAAATGAGTTTCTTTGATGACTAAAATGCTAGGATGAGATAAGAAGGTTTGGCGGCTCCACCGCCCACACACGTAGGCCCATTCCTGGATTCCTGCCGAGCAGCACCAGGCAGCCTCCCAGTCGATTCTGCCCCCCAGATCTTCCACTGCAGGCAGGAAAGGCCAGTGCACAGAGCCGGGCGCTGTGCCGTCGCGTGGGCTTCTCGTCTCCTCGGTGCCTCCCCCACGCAGACTCCCTCCGCAGTCATCGCCTCTTGACTCAGATCTAGGCTGGCAGGAAAGGGCAAGGTCAAGCCGTTGGGACGCTTTGTTTGCCTGCCCTATTCTATTCCGACAGAAAAGAAATAGAAATAGAAAAGCATTTCCTCGCTTGCTCCGTGGCGAGTGAACCCGAAGCCTCGATGGAATACTCAGCCCTTTACAAAAGCCAATTCCATCATTTGTGGATGGCAATGGCAATGATGAGGGAAGCGCGTTGATGGGGCCTTCAGTGACCTACAGCATGAGAAAGATGGTGCCATTGTTGGAGCAACGATTTGCTAAATGAGAAAAACTGATGAGAAAACTGGAAAGTAATTTGGAAGAAATCAGGTAGAGATGAAAACCAAGACGCATAGCAGACTAAGCGCCACGTGAACCCACGGCATATAGCAGGCCCCATCATAAACAAATTAGAGACACAAAAAGGAAATCATGCCCAGGATCTGTGGCTAGGGGAAGAGATCATCCATCAGACAAGACGTAGAAAACGTCCTCTGGAGTCAGACAGTTTGCTCTTTCTTTATTATCTGATTCTTTACTATCTGACTTCCCCCAGCAAGTCTTTTGGCCTTCCTGGCTTGTGTGCTCATCCTTAAAAGAATTTGGCTCTTCTAGATGGTCTTTAAAGTCCCTTTCTTGATCTGGATCCATTAACCTATGAGTCTGTGAATTAATGATGGGGGCCAGGGATTGTTTTCTCTCTTGAAAAGCGGATGTTATTGATTTTTTATGCTAAATACACTTGCCAGTGTAGCTCTTTCCTCTTTCCAAGGGAACGTCTGGGGGCAATCTCTTATAACAAAGAATCAAAAGGGAAAAAAATAGTTGTGACTGACATTATTGCAGTGCTCAGTGCCATAGCCCTCCGCCTGTACAAAGAGGGTGGGGGAAGGCCCTTCTCAATTCTCTTCTTGCTCTGTGCAAAAAGCGTGAGAGTCCTGGAAATCCTCCTTCTCAATCCACAGAGTGAAAACAAAGTTCTCCGTCCTTCCTTCCTTCCTGGTCACCAGGCCTTTCACTTATATATAAACACCATCCAGTCATCAATGTGCAGCTGTTTATTAAGTTCCTTCTGTGTGCCAAGCTCTGTGCTCAGGGCTGGGGATGCACATCTACAAAAAAGTGAAACACGGAATCCTGTGCTCTGAGAAAAGTAAAGGAAACCATCCTTCCTGCTTTGTCCTAAACAGACTCTTCCTTCTTCCCATCCTGTCATTACGAATGACAGCGAGGAGTGGACAGCTGGCTCGGCCACTCTCTGGGTCACAGATGGCCTTTATTCCCCTCCAGCGCGATGCTTCACCTCTTTGGCAGCCCTCCGGATGGAAAGCTTGTCAGTTTGATGATCAGAAATGACTGGGAAGGCTGGAGGGCCTGGACTTTATGGGCTCTGCATGGAACTCACGGCATTACGGCAGCCATTAAAATAAGGTTGGACAGAGCTCGGAGCTTGTCATTGTCCGTCTCCATGTCCATCTGGCATCGGCTCTCTTCAGCAAGACCCTTGCGGTGGCCTGTTAGGGCCTGTTTGGCTTCCTGGCTTCCTTTCAACTTCACAGCTCAGAAAACAGAGTTTCTGGAAATAATGGCTGGGCTGGGCTGAGCATCGAGATCCACTTGGCAGTAGAGAGAAGTCCCGGGAAGCAGCTGCTGATAAGTCAGTGCGGAGACAATCCATTCCCACAGTCCTTGCAGCAAGCAGAAAGGATACACTGGCATCGCCTCCAAGGGGGGCAAGCCGTCCAAAAACAACTCCAAAGTAGCTGTTTCAAGGACTTTTATCTTTCTGAACTGTGAGTAGCCTCCACTATGTTCACGTCTCTTTTGGACCGGAGGCTGCGAGCAAGACCTCAAGCTGAGGAAGCTCCCAGGACCGGAGAATTCTGAGCCAGCAGCAGGGACTTTGGAGACCCGAGAGTCCCTCCCGCCATTTTGCTAAGGAATAATCAGAGACAAGAAGAGTGATGGGACTTGTCCAAAGTAATAAATTAACCTTCCTGATATAGTATTGCATGAACTTGGCCTCAGTTTCTTCAGCCATCAGATGGGGGGAACTGGATTTAAAGATCTCTAAAATCATCCCAGTGATCTCTCTAAGATCATTCCATCCCCTGAGGATGACTGTCTGACTCTAACCATTGGAACAGGAAAGCTTTTCCTTCTAGGATGACAAGGCTTGTTGGCACCACAATGGATGTACCATCATTTTAGTAGAGAAATAATGGAGCTTCCAGATAAAATCTGATCAATGTTCATTTTCAGGAAAATGGTCTAATACAGCATTAATTTTCATTGCATCCTCCATGCATGGATGGTAATAACAAAAAAGAAATTAAAAGACTGACTTGTATATTGATTTACTGTTCTTTGCAGCAATTTCTAGCAATAAGCACGCGTCAGGATCAGACTTTTCCCCGAGATATCATTGACTTTTCCTTATCGTGGCATATCCCAATTAATTACAATAAATAGGCCAATATAAATGGTAGGGCACTTTAAACTCTGACCTCTTGCCTAAGGATTGCCCTTCATTATGCATACAGGGAGAGCTAAGTGAAATAGATGTTAACAATCAAGGAAAGGCATCCCTCAGACAATAAGTAAGAACTGGGTCCCTAAGAGGAGTGTGAGAACAGGGGAGGAGAAGGAAAGGGGAGCAACACGGTAGAATCGTAAGATTGTAGATTTAAGGCTGAATGGAGCCTTCGTTCATCTTCTACATGAGACGACGACGAGGTAGTACAGTGGATTGGATGGCCTGGAATCAAATCCCATTTCAGACACACATTAGCTGCATAACCATGGATCTCTGGTCTCAGTTTCCTCCTTTTAAATCATACATAAAAATAATAGCACATCCCTCCTAGGGTTGCTGTAATGATTAAATCAGATAATATTTGTAAAGTCCTTAGTCTACCTTCCAGCATGACGTGAATCCTAATTATTGCTATTTAGTCCAAATCCTTCATTTTTTTTTTTTTACAGATATAGAATTGGATCTAAAGAGATTATCTGATTTGTTCAAAGCCAAATAGCGGAAAATATCAGACCTGGGATTTGAAACCAGTTCTCCTGACTCCATAAACAGTTCCCTTTATCAGTGCAATAGTAGAAATAGCAGTAGATTGTTGATTAAAGCACGCATTCTACTATAGACTACTAGAATGTCATTCATTCTTCATTCACTTATTCACTTATTTAATGAATAACTTGACTTCTCTAGTCCTCCTTTTTCTCTCTCCCCTTCCTCTTCTCTCTCTCTTTCCTTAGATAACAAAGGATATTCAACTACATATATATTTATACACTATATACTCCAAGTCAAATATAAGTTCCATAAGGCAGTGGACTGATTACTTTCTTTTTCTCCCTGGAGTGCCTTGCCTATGGTAGTCACTCAATAAATGCTTGTGTGGTGGCATTAAGACCAATAGAAAAAGTTACAGGGAGCTAAATTTCTGTGCTCTAGAGTTGTCCAAAAATAGAATGAACTTCTTCATTAGATAACGAGATCCATATTTTTCAAATTGTTGTTCCAGAGATACATGCTTTAGGCGGGAATCTGGACTAGATGACTATTGAAGTCTCTTACAACTCTGAGCTTACTTATTTTAGGGTTTGGTTCATCTTACCTTCTACTCATTTTTATGCTCCTTCTACTCATTTTTATGCTTTTCATCAAATATGTGGATGAGTTAATTTATTCATGATCCTTATGACAACTATTAGTTTTTTAAAATGACTTTGCTTGGATAAATTCGCTCCTCTAGTTGAAATCGCTTTCAAACTAAAAAGGCAACTTTTCGAAATTCCAGTCTAAGTATGCTCATCTCCTTAAAGTCAGTTAAGATCTTAATGTTGTTTTTGTTTTCATTTGATTCTTGCAATGGAATTTCTGGATTTTCATTGATTTAAGAATTTTAGTGGTTTCACATTTTTCAGCTTCCCCCCCTACACATTTTAATAGTTTCTCAACTTTATCTTTTATTTTAGCTAGTTCAGCCTAAGGATGCATTTGCATCTTACTCTGCATTGGTTAGCAACACATTATTAGGTGGCTTAGAGATGTCAGCACCATTGACAAAAAGTCAGGGTTGCCTAATCTATAAGATGGTGATAAGAAGAACATTTGCTTTCCAAGGTTGTTGGGAGGGTGACCCTCAGAGAGGATGGAGAGGTTAATCTAAGTATTTGAAGGGTTATTGTCTGGACAAAGGATGAACTTCATTCTGCTTGGTCTCAAAGGACAATACTAGACAAAATGGCAAAGAATAGCTTTCCAACAATGATCATTATCCAAAAAGAGAATGGGACGCCACAAAGAGAAAGGGGTTCACTCTTCACTATCACTACAGGTTTTTAAGGCAAGACAATTCCTTGTCAAAAAGTTTGATGGGAATTTGGGTTTTGAAATGGATTAGACTAGATATCCTGGAGGGTCCTTTCTTACTTTGAGCTGATATAATGAGGTGAATTAAGTATTAATCAACATCTGTGGAGTTTCCTATGTGCAGAAAAGCTCAGGAATTAGACAATCCATCACTCAGTTGGTCTGTAAGTATTCATGAAGTGCTTCCTGGTTGGCTTGTAAGAGCACTGTGTTAAGTGATGGGTACACAAAGAAAGGCATAGACCCAGGTAGTCCTCACTCTCAAGGAATGGGGGGAGAAAAGATGAAATGATCTATGGCCTACCTACAAGACAAGATGGAGTAGAGGTGAAGCAGAGTACCAGCATTTGGCACAGAGCAGGAAAGGCTTCCTTTAGAAGATGAGATTTTGGCTAAGTTGCAAAGGAAGAAAAGGATGTTAAGAGGTGGCAGTAATGAGGAATTAAGGACAGCTGGTACAAAAACATTGGGAAGGATGATGGATTTTCATTTTGGGAAACAGCAACTAAGTTAATGTAGTTGGTATCTGGGACTCTCCCATTTCCTTGGGGCATAGCCAGTGAGAAGCATCTTGATGTTGTGGGTAGGGGGCAGAATCAACAAGTAGCAGCATTTTTTAAGTTTGATGGCTCTTACACAAAACAACTGGCTACCATCTGTAAGACAGGGATCTATGATTTCACTGATTTAGGAAACTTCCTCTACCAATTGAGGTGGAATCTTTTTCAGGAATTTATGGTCTTAGAGAATTTCCTAGAACACTCAAAGACTAAATGACTTATGTATGATTACACAGCCAGTATGTGCCAAAGGCAGGATTTGAACCCAGTCTTTGGGTATTCAAGGTCACAAAGAGAGAGAGAGAGAGAGAGAGAGAGAGAGAGAGAGAGAGAGAGAGAGAGAGAGCTCTCTAGCCACTTCTTTAACCATGTTGTCTCCACACATTAATATCTAAGAAGGAAAATATCCCAGGCATCTAAAAATCAAGCATCACTAAAACATGACTCTGCCTATTGGGGCAGATCTCCCTTACCAATTAAGTCACTAAATCTGAAAAGGTAAGATCCAGGCATACATTAGCTCAAGATGGCTATAAGGTACATAGAGCTTTTATATTGGGGATTCAACCAATGCACATTGTAATAAAACCCCTAGAGTTTGTCCATCAGACCATTATCCTTCAAGATCACAATTTCAACGACATATTAATTTATTGGTGTCTCTAAAATGGGACTAAGTTCTATCTGAATATTCAATCTACAGCTTTTCTACCTTTGATTCCATTTCAAAGCACATGTACCTGATTCTCTGGGCTGTGGCAAAACAATTTGTGAAATCTGCCTAGAATTTTGAAATTAGTAATGACTTTTTCTTTTCTTCTGAAAGGTCATGGGTTTCAACATGGAGGAATTCCCAGATATCTCCAACTGATTTAAAAAACAAACACCCCCTCCAAAAAATAAATCCAAAAGGAACTATCCATGGTTCTCGGAAGGCTATTCTGGCATTTAAAATTTTTATTTCTGGCACAGTGTTTCAGAATTTCATCATGAACTGTTTGACTATAAAAAGTTAAATACTATTTTTAGACATTTATTATTCTGTCCTTTCCAGTTATGTCACTGATATAGATGGTAAATAGTAAAAAGGAAAAGTTATAAAAAGCAATAGCCTAAACATTTTTCTTATTCATATTTTTATAGTGTACTCAAAATAACAAACTCTAAAAGATTTCTACAATAGTTCCAGAATCAAAAGTCTTTTTCAGGGGTAGTAGCCAGATAAAGGCATCATGGTATAGGGGTCAGAGAATAGGCTTTGGAGTTAGGAAGCCATAGATTCAAGTCCTGCCTTTTGCTTGTATATGAGCTTAGCAAGCCACTTAATCTCTTAGTTCCCAGCAACTGTCCCACACTTGAAGTGATGGCCAAATTACCCCCTTTACAGCAGTAGGGAGAATTCCCACACCCAAGAGTTATCCACCCTGATAAAATCCCAAATCCAAATAGTTTGATAGATTTTGAGTTAGGATGTCCTGGGTTCAAATCCTATATCTAGCTATATGACTAGTTGTAGGACCCTGGGTAAGTCTCTTATCCTCATTCAAGCTTCTGTTCTCATATCTATAAAAGGAAGTGAGTATACCCACAGGATTTACCTCACAGGGCTCTCATAAGGCTCAATAAAATAATGCCTGCAAAGAGCTTTTCAGCTTGAAAGCAGTATGACCTGGTACAGGAAGAGGAAGCCTGGGATGGTGGGATGAGAAATGGATTTGGGGGCAGAGAGCCTTGAGATCACATCTCGCCTCTGCCCTATACTCCCTTTGCATACATCATGTAACTTCTCAGCTTTCACCTGCAAATGAAGGAGGCTGGCATCGAGGGTCCCCTCCAGCTCTAAATCCTACATAAAGGTCAGCTATAATCATCTACCAAAAAAGTAGCCAGCATGACCTGGAAGAAAATAGGAAGAGCCTGGGATACCGTGGGAAGACTAGAGTTCAGAGGACTCTGGCTCTGCTACTTAGTGGCCTTCAGACTTAAATCAGCCCTTTGGGTATCAGATTTTTCAAATCAGTTTCTGACAAATAGAGGTTGGATGAGGTGACCTGTGAGATCCCTTTCAGCTCTAGATCCAAGACCTCACTGAGCCTCCAATCCTTAATTTACTCCGAGGAACTGGCTTCCTGCCCACAATTAGCATGACCACTGTTGTTTGTCATATACTTATCTCATTAGGCTTATCCACAAGAGAAACACAAATTCAATTGAAAATGAAGCAATAGAGAATTAGATTCCTCTCCTCTGTAATTCTTGTCCATCACAATCAAGAGAGCAGAGCCTTTACGAGAGAATCATAGAATGTGATTGCAAAGAAAACACTTCAAGATCATTGAGCCTGAACCCCTCAATGTACAAATGAGGGAATTGAGCAGAGGACAAAGGGAGGGACTTGTTGGAGGACCAAGGACCTCCATTTTCTGATTTGAAGTGTTCATTCTTCAACAACCTTTCTCTCTCTCTCTCTCTCTCTCTCTCTCTCTCTCTCTCTCTCTCTCTCTCTCTCTCTCTCTCTCTTTCTCTCTCTCTGTGTCTCTCTCTCCCCCCCCCTCTCCGTCTCTCTCTGTCTCTCTTTCTCTCTGTCTCTCCCTTTCTCTGTCTCTGTCTCTCCCTCTCCCCCTCTCTCTGTCTCTCTGTCTCTGTCTCTGTCTCTCTCTCTCTCTCTGTCTCTGTCTCTCTCTCTCTGTCTCTCCTCTCTCTCTCTCTCTCTCTCTCTCTCTCTCTCTCTCTCTCCCCGTCTCTCTCTGTCTCTCTCTCTGTCTCTTCCTTTTTCTGTCTCTGTCTCTCCCTCTCTCTCTCTGTCTCTCTCTCTCTGTCTCTCTCTCCCTGTCTCTCTCTCTGTCTCTCTCTCTCCCTGTCTCTCTCTCTGTCTCTCTCTGTCTCTCTCTCTCTGTCTCCTCTCTCTGTCTCTCTCTCTCTCTCTCTCTCTCTTTCTCTCTCAATGTGTCTCTCTGTCTCTGTCTCTGTCTCTTCCTCTCTCTCCCTCCCCCCCATGCCCCATCTCTAATTGTAAACATTTTATAGTCATGCAAAACACACATCCACATGGGTCATTATTGTTAGAGAACACTCATACAGAACCCCCCCCCCCCCCCAAATAAGACTAAAGATACACTGATGTGAAAGATGACTCCAACAGTTCTTCCTCTGGAGGTAAGTCTTTCAGGATTGTCCCAGATCGATGCTTTGCCAAAAGTAGTCAAGTTTTTCACGGGTAATCATTGTACAGTATTGCTATTATTGTGTATGACATCCTCCCAGTTCTACATGTTTTGCTTTGCATCAGTTCTTGCAGATCTTTCCAGCTTTTTTCTGAAATCATCTTGCTTATCATTTCTTATAGCATAATATTCATCACCAACATGTACCACAATTTGCTCAGCCATTGCCCAATGGATGGACATCCCATCAATTTCCAATTCTTTGCCACCACAAAAACAGCTGCTATAAGTATTTTGGTACAAGTAGGCCCTTTCTCTTTTTTATTCTCTCTTTGGGATATAGACCCAGTAGTGGTATTGCAGGATTAAAGGATATGCACAGTTTTATAGATCTTTGGGCATATTTCCAAATTGCTCTACAGAATGGTAGGATCAGTTCACAACTCCACCAATAATGCATTAGTTTCCCGATTTTGCCACATCCCCTCTAACATCTGCCACTTTCCTTTAGTGCCATATTGGTCGATATGATAGGTTTAAAGTGGTACCTCAGCAATGTTTTAATTTGCATTTTTCTAATCAAGACCAAATTTAGAACGTTTTTTCATATGATTATTGATGGATTTGATTTCTTCATCTGAAAATTGCTTGTTTATATCATTTGACCATTTGTCAGTTGGGAAACAACCTCTTCACTTAAGGCAGTTTGAAGACCTTTCAGCTAGGGCTTCAGTTAGAAAATTAAATGCTAATCAACAAACATTTATTGAGCATCAACTACGTGCCAGGAACTAAATGAAGCATTAGGGATACAATGACTAAAATAAAATGGTCTAAAATAAAAAGCCGATATTCAACAGACAGTTGCATAATAGTATTTAAGCAAAAGTATTTGCAAAATATTTATAAAATAAAGATAATTAGCTCAGTCTGTCTGGCATTTTTTCAAAACATCATCTATGAGGGATAGAAGACTTTCCATTCCAAAGTAAGAACATTTTGATCAAAAGAATATCAACTCCTTGAGGATATGGCTTTTTGGTTCTTTGTAGCCCCAGTATGTAGCACATTAAGTACACATAGAAGGCATTTAAAGAATATTTTGGTTTTTTTTATTTGATTGGAGCAAATAACAATGTTGATTCCAGTGAAGGAATTTTAATATTTGAATAAAAACTTCTTGAGGGCAGGAACTGTTTCTGATTTGTCTTTCTATTCCAAGAATTTAGTAGAAATTTAAGAAATACTTGCTAATTAATTGGCTGATCTATGTTTACAGAACTCAGAGGGAGTAATTTAAAAAATCTGCTAGTTAGGTAATTAGGGGGAGGGAATTGTTTTCATTTTGGCAGATGACCCTAAGCTTTGGCATGCAAAGAAAGAAAAAAATAATAATTCCTGCCCTCAAAGAGCTTTTAGTTTAATAAGAGAAAAAACATGAAATGACTATGTTAAAAAAAAAAGCTCTGAGGGCAGCTGGGTAGCTCAGTGGATGGAGAGCCAGGCCTAGATATGGGAGGTCCTGGGCTCAAATCTGATCTCAGACACTTCCCAGCTATGTGACCCTGGGCAAGTCACTTCACCCTCATTGCCTAGCCCTTACCACTCTTCTGCCTTGGAGCCAATACACAGTATTGATTTCAAGATAGAAGGTAAGGGTTTAAAAAAAAAACCAAGCTCTATCCAGGGTAAATTGAAGATAATCTCAGAGGGAAGACACTAAGATTAAGGAAGACTGGGAAAGATTTTTTTATAGAATACAGGATTTTAATAGAAACTTAAGGGCAATTAGGGAAGCCAGGAGGCAAAAACGAGGAGGAAGAGCATGTCAGGAATGGAAGACAAACTGCAAAAGTTCAGGGAGCAGAGAGATGGAGTGTTTGTATGAGGAACAGCAAGGAATACAGAATTTGATCCCAGAATGTGTGTGGGTGGAAAAAATGGCAAGAAGACAGGACAGGTAGGGAGGGGCCAGGTTATGAAGGGTTTTAAAAAAGTGGAAGAGAAAATTTGATATTTGATTGTGGAGGCGATGGGGAGACACAAGAGAGTCTATTGAGTAGGAGGTGACACAGTCAGACCTATGCCTTAAGAAGATCACCTTGGCATCAGCATAGACTATTGGAGTGGGGAGAGTCAGGAGACAGGGAGGCTGACCAGCCTATCACCACTTTATGCAGGGAGTGATGAGGGATGATGCCAGGTTGGTGGCAACATCAAAAGAGGATAAAGCCAAGTATGGGATGTCTTACTAAGGGAGAAACGACAAGCTTTGACAACTTCCTATATTTGGATGATGAGAGAGGATGAGAAAGAGAAGAGGACAGCTGGCTTTTGAGCCTGGGCAACAGGGAAGAGAGAATCTCCTCAATAATAGTAGGGAATTTTGGAGGATGAAAGGGTTTGGGGGTGAGGAAGACAATGGATTCTGTTTTGCACCTGTTGAGTTGAAGATGTTTATGAGACATGAAAGCACAGATGTCAAAAAGCAGTTGGAGATGAGAGAGAGAGGCTGAGAGAAGTTAGGGCTGGACAAGTAGATTGGAGAGTCATATTGGTAGAGATGATCAATGACGCCATCAATCAGAGCCAATTTGACCACCAAGTAAAGTCATGGATAGGGAGAAGAGAAGGGCGTCAGAGCCTTGGCAACACACACACACACACACACACACACACAGAGTTAGTGGACTTGGGTAAAGATCCTGCAAGAGGGCTGTTGGAAAACCAGGAGAGTTCGATGTCAGGAAAACAAAAGAGAAGAAAATGTCAAGGAGGAGTCCAAGGCTACAGAGAGGTAGAGGAGGATGAGAATTGAGAGGAGTCCATTAGATTTAATAGTTAAGAAGTCATTAGTAACTTCCATTACAGAATGAGATCAGAGGCAGCTAGGTTGCACAGTGGAGAGAGTACTGGGCTTGGAGTTAAGATGTCCTGAATTCAAATAGAGCATATATATTACATAGTACATATACATGCATACATCCCTATATATAATACTATATGAAGTAGGGAGCTTATATACTATATATTACATGCATATATTATACTATATGTAAAAACTATAACATAAAGATAATAATAGCAATTATTATCCACAAAAAGTTGTAAAGATTAAATGAGTTAATATTTACAAATGCTTAGTATGGTGTCTGACACATAGTAGGAGCTTAATAAATGTTTACTTGTTTCCTTCCTTCTTTACCACAAAGAGTTAAGATGAGAGTGAGAGCCCAGGAAGATGATTGAGAAATTGAGGACTTATTGGGGACCTTGGAAGCCCTAACTAAGGAACTGTTCTTTAAAGGGCACAATGAGTCTTCAGTAGTCTCCCACAAGTGAATTCTTTTCTCCTTAATCCCTGAGTCCTAATCCCTTCCTGAGAACACTCAAAGGATCCTACCTTGGAATGTATGATGAGCATGGTAACTTCTCTGGTTTCTCTGGATGACTTGAAAGATGGAAGCCAAATAGAATGCCCTTTCCAAGATGAATTACTGACTCATGCTTCATCCTGATTGATTCATCCATCATTAGGTCATTCCCTTAACTCATTGTGAGTCATCATCATTAGCCATTCACCATGTTTAACTTTCAGGGCCAAATTCCATAGTTGGAGCTGACACAGACTAGGTCTAGCAGACTCCTGAGACAGAAATGCTGTGACTGTTTGGATCTGACTTGTGATCCAAGAAGAGAATTATCTGATATTCCATGAAATTATGAACCTAAGGTCATAAGTCAAGGGAGCGGGCAGAGGGAGTAGTAGCTCCGAGGTCAGGGAGAGTTGGAACCAGTCATGCAAGATAGCTGAACTGCTGCCAGGTTACAAGCAATTGCTGGGATATGTCCACATAAAGCCAGGATCATTCTGGCCCCTCATGAAGGAACCTTGCTGCCTGAGCTGGGGCCCTGAATCATAGTTACAATTTGGCTTCATCTCCCATTGAGAGGATATGCTGAGATTTTTATGAAATCCCTGGGATTAGAGATCTATTTTGGTTCTTAGAGTTCATCTAGGGTCAAAGATGCATCCATTTAGAACTAGGGGATATCGGAGGCTATCTGGTCCAACCCCTTCATTTTACAGTTAAGCAAGTCCTCTTAGAGTCAGGCTAAATGATTTGTCTAAGATCACACAGGTAGCAAAAGGAAGAGATGGGATTTGAACCTGCATCATCTAATTCCAAATTTCATATTCTTTCTACTGTAACATTCTTCATTTCTCATCCCAGTGCCCAATTTTATAGATGGGGGAAACTGAGTCCTGGAGGTCTCAGGAGGTCAAAGTGACTTATACAAGACTTTGAGCTCCTTGAGGGCAGGGACTGCTTTTTGCTTCTTTTTATATCTCCAGTGCTTAGCACAGTGCTTGGCACATAGTAGGCACTTAATAAACATTAATTGACTGATTGACTTGAGTAAAAAGTGGCAAACTTGGGATTTGAACCCAACTGATCTGACTCTGAAATCTAGTGCTCTTCCCTATACAAAACACTGTAAACAAAATAGCATTTGCCTAGGAAATAAAGCTCCTTAGGATTAGGGACTGTTTTATTTTGTATGTGTATCTCTATAGCAGTTTATTGATGGAGTAAGAACTTGATCAGTGCTTATTGAATGAATTAGTAACTAGTGACATTTCTGAAGATTCCCATTCTGACTCCTACGCTCCTGGACAAATCAGATTAGTTAGGTGGACATTTCTACTTCACTGTCCTAAGGGTACCCTTGAGGAATTGGACTGATTCTTTAATGTCATGGGCTTGAGCCCCTACCTTGTTATACCCTTTTAAGATTCTCAGTCCAGAATTAATTTAGTCATCTGGCATTTGATGTTATTGTTCAGTAATTTTAGTCATTTCCAACTCTTCCTGCTCCCATTTGGAGTTTTCTTGGCAAAGATATGAGAGTGGTTTGCCATTTCCTTCTTCATCTCATTTTATGGATGAGAATGACTTGCCCAGGGTCACACAGCTAGTAAGTATCTGAGGTCAGATTTGAACTCAGATCTTCCTAACTCTGGGCCAGTATCCTAACCACTGTGCCATGTACCTGGCTGGCTAGCATTAAGTAGCTTTAGAAGGGGGTGTTTCTTTCCTAAGATGGTACAATAATGAACAGTTGGTACAAAGTATTGCATGAATGGAGATTTTGGACCTTTGACATCATTCCCCAGAAGTCCTTGGTATTTCCCAGAATTCCCTATAATCTCTCCTGCATCTCCATGTTGGTGAGATCATTTTATTGGTATTTAACTGGCAGTAACTTCTGACTTATCCTCTTCTTTTGGGATGATGCAGTAAGTATGGTGGTAAGCTAAGCTTAAGGGGATTTTAAAATGGGCTCACCAGCCATGGGCACGTGGTTTTTATTTTGTATCCTCTTTATTCCTTGATTTCTAATGATCTTTAATAAACTTCATAAACTATAATATTTTTATTATTAGAGATTATAATTTAACTTTTACAGTATCCTCTCAAAGGCTGTAGTAGCACACTCCTACTCAATCCTCATGCAGTCCAAACTCCTTTTAAAGGAGAAGATGCCAAGTATAGAAGAATTAATGAGTTTACTGAAGATAACAGCTGATTAGCATAAGAGCTAGAATTACAGTGCAGGTATTCCAGTTTGGCATTTTGGTGATTGTTGATGCCCAGCCTTCTGGACAGGAAGCTTATTCTCAGAATCTGAAAGGACCTCAGTAGCCAGACATCAAGTCCAAACCAATGCTCTCTCTCCTCTCTCTCTCTCTCTCTCTCTCTCTCTCTCTCTCTCTCTCTCTCTCTCTCTCTCTCTCTCTCTCTCTCTCTCTCTCTCTCTCTCTCTCTCTCTCTCTCTCTCTCCTCTCTCTCCCTCTCTCTCTCTCTCCCTCCCTCCCTCTCTCTCTCTCTGTCTCTCTCTCCCTCTCTCTCCCTCTCTCTCTCTCTCTCTCTCTCTCTCTCTCTCTCTCTCTCTCTCTCTCTCTCTCTCTCTCAGTCTCTCTCTGTCTCTGTCTGTCTGTCTGTCTGTCTGTCTGTCTGTCTTTCTCTCTCTCTCTTTCTATCTCCTGTGCATTCACATTCTTTGATGCATGGTTACCCCACCTCTTTCTAAAGACCTCCAGGGAGGTAGATGAAGTGTGCCATGTTTATGTTCTTCACCACTGGTTCAGTATTTGGAAGGAAAATCTTCTCCCCATTTGCTTTCAATTCAGTTCAATTCAACTCAACAAGCATCTATTAAGCATCCACTAGATGCTCATCACCATGCTAATAATTTTGGGGATACACAGACAAAACCCAACTATCTCCACCCTCAAGAAGCTGACAATCCACTGAGGGGAGGAATCAACATGTATATAAATAAGTAAATATAAAATATATACAAAGGACTAATAGGAAGGGGAATTTTGAAAGGAATGATTTATAGTTTTGACTCCACTGGGGAAGTAGAAAACATTTTGTTTGTTCCCAGAAAAATGAAACAAGTAGGCTTTTTATTTTTACATACCAGGTGGCCTGGATTAGAGTGTGGCTTTAGATCTGAAGAAACTAAGCTGTCTCTGAATCATAAAAATTAAAGCAGGGCTGATGGTGGTGGAGGGTCAATAATGGTAACTCTCTTGTCTGCAGCCAGTGAGAGGAGCCACAAGAATGCTGATGGACAGTGACTGATGAGAAATGGTGGGCTGCACTGGAAAGAGAATAGATCTGGAATTTGGAGACTTACAGTCTAGACTTGACTTTGCTACTGTGGAGCCTTGGGTGAGCTACTCCCTTTTCAGGATCTTATGAGAGGGGGGAATTGATTAGATGAGGATGGCCTTTTGAGATCATTGGAAATACCCTGGGGTGTTGCAAAATTCATGTTGTGTCTTATACAGACTAGGCAAGACCTTCTTCCTTCCAGGCCTATTTAAAAACATTTTAATTAGTGCTACAATTGAGAAATCTTTCAGTTTGTTGATGAGGATGGCTATTTTCCTGGCTCCCATTTCTTCTGGGAATTTCTCGGACTTTCTCTGTCTCTCATATCTCTTTTCTCATACAGTTTCTTCCTTTTTCTTTTTTTCCTCTCCATTGCCTACAACAAACAACACTTCACCTGATCCTGCCTTTCTTCTCATCAGGATAACATCTTTCATCTCTCCTACCTTTTACTGCAAGAGGTATGTTAGCATGACAAGATCCTCGGCTCTGGAAACAGATGATGGCTTGATTCAATCTCTGACACATATATCCTGTTTGACTTTGGACAAGTCATTTAATCTCCATGGCCTCAAGTTTCCTCATCTATGTAATGAGGGGGATAGACAAGATTGTCTCTCCTAACGCTGAATCTACAATTCAAGTGGCGCCCAGCTTCATTGGCTGTCTTGACTTCCCCTGGTGGGTGACTTTTCTCAGCCACATGGAATCTCACTTTGGACCACATCTTTCTTTGTCAACTTTTTTGTTGATACCTCTACTTTTATATCACCTCCATTTCTCTACCAGAGAGACATCCCTTATACCAAGGAATAAAAATGAAGAGAAAAATAAGTTTCACAAGACTAACATGTTTGGGAAATTAATATTGACTTGTACTCCTCTTTTTGCTCCTCCCACCCCAGAATCTTTTGGTTTTTAAAGCTGTTGTCTCTGAGGCTATGTTGGGCTCTCCCTTCATTTGTCTGGATGTAAAAACCGGCAGGGTGGAGACCAGCTCTTTGTTTTATGTGTAAACAAGAACTCCCTTGGGTGGTGAAGTAATTAAATTAGCTAGACAAATGCCAAATGAACAAGAATTTGGCCATTCTGGATTGCCACATGGGTGTCTTGGCGTCTACAGGATGTGCCTCTCATCCTGATTGAGGTCTGAGTCTTCCAATCAGAGAGATTCTAGAAAGGGACTTCACACATAGCATAAATTTGCTGAAGCCACAGGAAGTTAAGCTTTTTCTGGAACCACAGACTTAGGAGGCCAATCGGTCTGGTTCTGGGCTTTTGGGCTGGAAGCATGTAGAAGCAGTGGCTAGACAGGTGACCCTGGGCTCTGGCTTTCCCAGATAGCCAGCAAGCAGCTTATGCTTCTCTCTGTGTCTGGCCTACTTTTTGCTATTTAATAAATAATCATGATAAAATTAAGTTATGGTCAGCAGAGAATTTTAATTATTCCACATGTCAACATCCAATGGTGTATGAAATACACTATATTCCTAGTCTCCAGACTCTGCAAAGAGGGAAAGAAGATACATTCTTATGCCTTTTGCTTGTGTCCAAGTTTGCTAAGAATAATTTCATAATGATTTTGATTTTGATTATATTTTTATTGATATTGTAGTCATTGTATATATTATTTCTGCTTCTGCTTACATTTTGCATCAGTTCATATGATTCTTCCAATGCTTCCTTGCAGTCTTCATATTCTTTGTTACTTGTAGCCATTTTCATTTTCATTTTCCCTCATTTTCATGCTCACAGTTTCTAATCATTCCCCAACCAATGGGTATCTATGTTGTTTCCAGTTCTTTGCTACCCCCCAAAGTACTACCCTTTACTTCAGTGTGTTTGGGTACTTTTTTCTATCCTTGATTCCTTACAGAACATATTTCACAGTGAAATCTCTACCAACCTCACCATTCCACTGAAACTTTTTGTCAAAAGTTACCAATAATATATTAACTGCTAAAGCAGAAAACCTTTTCTCAAACTTCATTCTGTTGTGGGAGAGTTGGAGAGAAAACCTGGACCGGGAAGAACACTCTCCTCCAGAATGACAGGCTCCAACAATTAGCTGAAAAATAGACAGATGTATTAAGTTGAATACAAGTTGAATTATTGAGCTGAATGACCAAGAGGCAAGTGCAGGTGGAATTCTGCCTCCCAGAAGAGATGGGGATTGGGATTCTTATACCCTCTTGACAACAGGGCCTATGTGACTTAGAGATGGGGTGATGGTGGGGGTGATGTGTTATGAGGCAGAGAAGGGGTGAACTCTACAGGTTGGGGGATAATCATATGACTCAGATACAAAACAGATGCTTATCAGAAGCAAATTGGGAAGTGCCTATCTGTGCTCTTCAAAAATGAGGGGAGAGCCCAAAGGGGATGTTCCTTTCAGAGATCTTTCTTTATCATGAGTTTCTGTTGCTTAGGGTCACCTTTCTTCAGTACTACAGGAATGCAAGGAAAGAAAGAATTCCTTGTGTACTTTTATACCTTTGGGGTTTTGGGGTGTCTAGGGGAAGTCCATACCCCCATATCAATTCTACTTGACACCTCTATAGTTTTTGACACTGCTAATCATCCTTTCCCTAAATAATCTGATCTACCTTAATTTCTGCACCTTCCAAAACTCTTACTATATGTTTGACCATTCTTCCATCTCATTTACTGGCTTTTAATCCACTTTTCACCCCCTAACATATATGTCCCTCAAAGAACTTTCCCAGAGTCTCTTCTCTTCTTTTTTTAAAATTTAAATTAATTTATTTAGTCAATTTATAACATTATTCCTTGGTTACAAGAATCATATTATTTCCCTCTCTCCCCTCCCCCCACCCTTCCTGTAGCTGACACACAATTTCATTGGGTATTACTTGTGTTCTTGATCAAAACCTATTTCCATGTTGGTGTTTGCATTAGGATGTTCACCCAGAGTCTACATCCCCAGCCATATCTCCATCAACCCATGTAATCAAGCAGTTGTTTTTCTTCTGTGTTTCTACTCCCACAGTTCTTCCTCTGAATGTGAGTATTCTTTCTCGTAGATCCTTCCAAGTTGTCCTGGATCACTGCATGGCCACTAATGGAGAAGTCAGTTACATTGGATCGTGCTACAATGTATCAGTCTCTGTGTACAATGTTCTCCTGGTTCTGTTCCTTTCACTCTGCATAACTTCCTGGAGGTTGTTCCAGTTCACATAGAATCCCTCCAGTTCATCATTCCTTTGAGCACAATAGTATTCCATCACCAACAGATACCACAATGTGTTCAGCCATTCTCCAATCAATGGACATCCCCTCATTTTCCAATTTTTTGCCACCACAAAGAGCGCAGCTATGAATGTTCTTGTACAGGTCTTTTTCCTTATTATCTCTTTGGGGTACAAACCCAGCAGTACTATGGCTGGATCAAAGGGCAGACAGTCTTTTATCGCCCTTTGAGCATAGTTCCAAATTATCCTCCAGGATGGTTGGATTGTCTTCTCTTCTCTTCTTGTACTCTCACTTGTAGCTAAATTCTCATCCTTTCCTCATGACTTTTATTATTCATCTCTATGTAGATACCTTACAAATTTATACATTCATCCACAGTCTCTTTATCAAACTCCATTCTCACAGCACCAACTATCGACTAAACATCTTCACACAACTAGCCTATTTTCCTCTTTACACCAACCTATCCACAATGGAATTCATTATCTTTTCCCCTAAATCTGGCCTCCTTCCTTTTCTGTTTTATCTTGTCATCCTCTTTGTCTCTCAAGTTTACAACCTTGATATAATTTTTGACTCTTTCCTCTCCTTTATTCTATCACCACTGGGCTGTCAAATATTGTCTATTTTTACTTTCATGTCTCTCCCATATATTTCACTCACACAAGCATCACCTATTACTCCAGGTCTAGACTATTTCAATAGCTTCCTACTTCCCTGGGTTCCAGTCTCTCCCCATTGGGAACCATACTATGCTCAGCTGCCTAAATGATGTTCCTTAGTGCAGATCTGACCAGGATACTCTCTTGATTTAAAAAATAACCAAACCAGCAAAATCTTCACCCCTTAGTGGCTCCCCATTGCTTTTATAGCAAAATCTAAGCTGGCATTTAAAACCTATCATATGGCTCCATTCTCCCTTTCCAGCTACATTTCATATTTCTTCCTATAATGCATCTAGATGTTTTCCAAACTCAACATGTTATCTCCTTATTCCATGCATCTCTATAACTCCCACCCCTCCCAATGTGGAAAGATGTCCCTCCTCCTCACCACCACCACCACCACCACTTCTACTCCCACTAATTCCTTTAACAATAAATAATTATTTGAGGATTTGGGAGCACATTCTCATGAAAGTCTTAGCCTAGTGCCTCATTCTGGAATGGAGGGGGCCTTTTTGTCTTTATGACTATGCTGAAGGGTCACACAACCTTGGAGGTTCTACCAAGCTAGAGAATCTTCAATGTGGGTCCACGATAAATTCTGGGCTTGAAGTCTAGGGCCTGGCTTGGCCAAGTTTGGTGCCTTGTTGGCAGAAGGCTGGCCACCCAATAGATTGTTTGACCAAAATATCTCTTGAAGGAACTCCAAGGTATGGAAGCCTTATAATTTGCCCTGGTTGGGGAAATACAATGAAGAAATTAGAAATCAAAGAGGAATCTTGGCAAAGAGGGCAGAATGCTGGATTTGGAGTCAGGGAGACCAGCATTTAGCTCCTGCCCTCAAATATTTTCAAGCTGTGTGTTTTATAATCTCTATGTGCCAAAGGATTCTGATCTATCAAATAAGGGAGTTAGAATTGAAGATTCTCAGCTCAAAATCTATGATCCTCTTAAAGGATCACAGAATTTGAGAGATGGCAGACAACTCTGTGGCTACCACATCCAACTGATATCTGAAAAAAAGATTCACTTTACAACATTCTTGTCAAGTACTCATCCTGGCATGAAGCCTCTAGGAAAGGCCCAACTTCTTGAGACTCTCTTCCCCTGGCTGGGGCTTAGAAATTCTAACTGGTATCAGAAGAAGCCAGAGTTCTCTCTCTCTCTCTCTCTCTCTCTCTCTCTCTCTCTCTCTCTCTCTCTCTCTCTCTCTCTCTCTCTCTCTCTCTCTCTCTCTCTCTCTCTCTCTCTCATTTCTCAGTAACTTCTTTCTATTGTAAATATTATAAATAAACTACCATAAATTCCATTTACTTTAGTAATTCATTTTGAGATTTAGTAATTAAATCCCTGGTGACCACCTAATTAATAATATATTTAGAGTCCAACCACAATTTAAATTTAAAAAGATGTCATTTTTGCTTATTGAAGGCCAAGGAGTCAATTTCTTCTATAAGGCAGCCTTCTGAGTATTTAAATATAATTATTGGGATCCCCCCCATGATATGATATAACAAATATCAAGCACTGTTTATGTGCAAAAGAGAAAGTCACACTGAATAAATGAAAATAAAATCTCCTTTAGGAAAAGGAAAGATGAAAATGGATGAATAGGAAATGTCAGACTCTCCAGACAGATCCTAGAGTCTGCTCTGAAGAGCAGCAATTTCAGCTCCATCTGGATCCACAGGGAACACATTGTCATTTCTGCAGCAGAAGGTGAGTGGAATAAAGGTTTACGACCTCAGTGGGATCTCTAGGAGAATTGAATACATCTTTCAGATCAATCCTGTTTAGCATTACAAATACCAAAAGAATTAAAGAGCTACTAAACTTCAGCAGGGAGAGTCTGGAATCAAGGCATCATGGAATTGAATAGCTGAATTTAGAGATCGTTTAATTCAATTCCTCTATTTAAAGGATGAAGAAGCCATCAGAAAGTGTGTTAGGTCCTTTCCTTATCAGATTAGATCTCACTCCATGTCTGTGCATGGTAAATCCATCTTTGTTATGGCAGCCTTTGCTATGATCTCTGCCAATGTGTCTATCTAAAGTATTTAAATATATATATATAATATATGAATTATTATTATTATTTGTGGTAGTAGTAGAGTCTGATTCTGAAAGGCAGAGATGAGGAGGGACAGCTTTTCTGACATGGGAGATGTGGTTTAGGGAGATACATGGAGGAAGGAGATAGTGTGTTGAGCTTGAAGAACGTCTAGTTTTTGGGGAATTGTTAGAGGAAGTAATATGAAATGGAGCTGAGAAGGAAGGTAGATTGAAGCCATATGACAGAAGGTGTTAAATGCTAGCTTAGATTTTACTCTAAAAACAATGGGGAACTACTGAAAGTTGGGGTTTTGGGTTGTTTGCTTTTCTAAATCAGGAAAGAGTGGTGGTCAGATCTGCACCTTAATTAGTTATATATATGCATTGGGACCTCCAACTACCCTTTGCCAACCCAGATTGTATAAAAATCCAGAATCTGTGAACTGGAAGGATCACAGAGGCCATCCCAGTCTAATCCATGTCTGAGCAAACATTGTGCCTACCTCATAGAGGCAGTTTGGGAAGCAGGAAGAGCTTTGAAGTTGGAAGTTCAGATCTCTTCTCTTCCATTCATTAGTTCTAATTTATTAGCTGTGTAATCTGGCCCATCACCTCCCTGATCATCACTCTCCTTATCTGTAAAAAGAAGAGTCAATACTAATTCCACTTTGGCTGGTACTCAAAAGAAACTCAGAGAAATTCTGGTTCAGGTTGACTTGGACCTCGATTTTGATCTTCTTTCTCCAGAAGAGGTTCTCCCCTTTGCTGTTCTCCAGCTAAATTCTGGTAGTTGCCTCAATCAGATCTGAAATACGGCAACCTCTAAAGTCCCTTTGGTTTAGAAAGGACTTTGAGAAACTGGGGTGTACTCAGAGCAGTACAAGCAGGATGTCTGAGGAGCTAGAGACCATGCTGTATGAGGCTATTGAAAGGAAGCATAAATGTTTAACCTGGAGTAGTTAAGAGTGAGACAGTATGGTCAGTTAACCAAACAACATTTATTAAATGCCTACTATGTGCCAGGCCCTGGGCTGGGTGCTGGGCTGCCATCTTCAAGTATTTAAAGGGAAATCCAATGGGAGAGAGATCAGGTTTGTTCTGTGTGATCGAAGACAGAAGAACTCAGTAATCTGAAAGTCAAAAAGGAGTGGCTGCAGACTGAGGAGTGGAGTTCTCTCTTCCCTGGGGTCTTTAAGCACAGGCTGGATCAGCGCTTGGGGGGGCCATGTTAAAGGCTATCCTTGCTGAGATCCAGTTGGAATAAATGACTTCTGAGGACATTTTGAGCTCTGACATCCATCCATTTTCTGGCATCCTAACTCTTAAGCTCTGTCCATCTATGAACTAAAACATCGTCAGGTCTTCCAGCCCAGCGCTTTTCCCAACAGAGCTTAAAATACGATCTTTAGTTTGTTCCTTAGTTTTGAAAGTGCCCTGGAGGGGCCTGTGGAGGGAGAGGAAGATGAGAAAGGCCCGGAAAGGGGGTGGCACAGAGAACTAGGGCAAGGAAGACCAAGAAAAAATCTAGCGTGGAAGCTGGGGAGACGCCTCCAATCTCACAGGACTAATAGCAATGCAAGAAAGAATGATGGGACTTTCCCAACCATAAAACTGAGAGAAGACAGACAGGTAAGAGTCAGCCCTAACTCTCCACTGTCATTTATCTCCTTTGTAAGCTTTATTTAATCCCCAAATTTACTGAGTCTGGATGCTGTGTTTTTCTTGTCTCTTCAGCAGTGAACCTGGTCAGCCTCCTAAGAACCACTGCAGATGAGGGTGGTCCTTCAAGAGGCTCAGCGATTACGCAGTGTTCTCACAGTGTACGTTACCATGCACAAATATTATCATTTAAGGTGCTTGTTCCCTCCTAATATACCCAGGGGAGAGAAGTCAATTTATGTTATGGATAGAATCCATGTTTCTGTTTAGATGTATTTTTTAGAAGTTACAATCTGTTGAGAGAGAGAGAGAGAGAGAGAGAGAGACAGAGAGACAGAGAGAGAGAGACAGAGAGAGACAGAGAGAGAGAGACAGAGAGAGAGAGGGAGAGAGGGAGAGAGAGAGGGAGAGAGAGAGAGAGAGAGAGAGAGAGAGAGAGAGAGAGAGACAGAGAGAGAGAGACAGAGAGACAGAGAGAGAGAGACAGAGAGAGACAGAGAGAGAGAGACAGAGAGAGAGAGGGAGAGAGGGAGAGAGAGAGGGAGAGAGAGAGAGAGAGAGAGAGAGAGAGAGAGAGAGAGAGAGAGAGAGAGAGAGAGAGAGAGAGAGAGAGAGAGAGAGATTGTTCTTTTAGAAGGGGGCCACGGATATCCAGAAAGTGTTTAGAAATTTGTTAGAATAGTTTGGAGCAAAGCACATGACTAGGAGGATGCTTGAAGCAAGTTTCTATGAAAAAGATCTGGAGATCTTGGAGAACCACAAGTTTAAAACGAGGCATTATAACGTTGTAATGACAAAACCTAATAAGAGCTTAGGTGGCATTGAGGGAAGCAGAGTGCCTAGGACAAGGCAGCCAGGAGTCCTGCTTTTCTCTGCTCTGCTCATATATGATGAGTGTCCAGAGGAAGACAACTTGTTTGGTGGGAGAACTGGAAAGAGCAAAGCATAAAGGAACTGGGAATGTTTAAAATGAAGATGGTGGCCCCAATTGGCTCAAGATCTTTCCCACGTCTCAAATTCTAGGTCCCTCCAGCTAGTAGAGCCTATGGAAAGAGGAGGGTAAATGGAAACCTGCAGAGAAGACAGGCTGTAGGGTTCCTGACTCTGGGCAAAGCCAGCCAGCCCTGACAAGGACAGAATGATTCCCAGCAGTGAGAGCAAACCAAGCCATGACAAAATCGGTGCAGACCAATTTTGTTGAGTCAAAAAAGTACTTAATTATACTATGATTTTTTTTTAATCTGATCTTCGGGAGCCAAGATGGCAGAGCAGAAGCTGGGAAAGCTCGTGCACTGTGAGAATCCTCCCAACCAATGTTAGAATAATGCTTCAAACAAATCGTGGAGTGAAGGAACCAATCAAGAGGCAGAGGGAAGCCATTTCCATGCAGAGAACAACTTGGAAGGTAGGCAGGGATCACCCTGGGCCCTGGGGTGAGAGGGGAGCACAGCCTGCAGGAGGCTACACCAAGGAATTTGGTACAAGCCAACAGCAGGACCCCCTTCCCCCACCTCTCCCACATCTACTGAATCTGGGCCCGAGCCAACATGGAGACCTGCCTAAGCCAAGTGCCAACCCATGCCCAACCTTAGCATTCCAAGATCCAGTGCAAGCCTGCAGGGTGGCACCAAGCTCTAGGACAGGGCAGCTTGTGGTGTGCCTGGCTCGAGAACAAAAGCCCCTGCTGAAGCCTGGAGCTGGACCCTGAGCCCTACGAGGCATCTGCAGTCCTTGGCATGATGGAATCAGCTGTGGCAGGTAGCTTTTGGAGCTCCCAGTCCACAGGCCATCATTCTGCCTTGAGAGAACTGAACTTGCAGAAACCCAGAAATAAGGGCAAGGGCAGCACCAGGGAAAAATGGAAGCTTAAGAGAGCACCATCTCTACCCCGCGTGCAGAATTCATGGGTAAGATCAAAGTAAGCTGATCAGGATGACACGGTAGGAAAAAAACAATCAAGGTTTGAAAAAGAGGATTATATTGAGAGAAAAGAGAAGAGAGCGGTGGAACAGGCTAAATGATCTCACCTAAAGAGGTGGAAAAAACCATGACAGTGGAGGACAGGAGGGGGAAGCTGATGGGCAATGCTTAAACCTTACTCTCAATTGTACCTGGCTTTGACCAGGAATTACCACTAGGCTTGTCTGGGTCTGGAATTCTACCCACCCTACAGAGAAGTGGGAGGGGAACCAGACCAGAGGGTTGGTGACTGAAGGAAAGGAGAAGCAGGGAGTGGTGGTTAAAAGAGAAGTGCTTGTGAGGAGGACCGAGTGAAAGGAGAAAGCAGGATCCAAGTAAGATGGAGAAGAATGCACAGCCAGTAATCATCGCTATGAAGGTGATCAGGATGAACTCACCCATGAAACAGAAGCAGGTAACAGAATGGATTAAGAAACAGAGTCCTGTGATATGGTGTTTACAAGAAACATATTGGAAGCAGGAAGACCCACACAGAGTAAAGGAAGGAGCTGGAGCAGAATTTATTGTGCATCATCTGAAATACAGTAGTAAAAAGTAGAAGTAAAAAACAAAACAACAGGAGTAGCCATCATGAACTCAGACAAAGCTAAAACAAAAATGCATCTAATGAAAAGAGATAAGGAAGGAAATTACTTCTTGCTAAAAGGTTCTAAGGACAATGAAGTAATATCAGTATTAAATATACACACACTAAATGGTATAGCCCTCCAGATTTTTAAAGGAGGAATTAAATGAGCTTCAGGAAGAAATAGGCAATAAAACTGTTCTAGTGGGGGACCTCAACTTGCCTCTTTCAGATCTAGATAAATCAAACCAAAAAATAAACAAGAAAGAAGGAAAAGAAGTGAATGAAATTTTAGAAAAGTTAGGTCTCTAGATAAAATTTAATGGGAATATAAATGAATATAACTTCTTTTCAGCAGTACAAAAATCTGATCATATATTAGGACATAAAACTCCACAATCAAATGTAGAAAAGCAGAAATAATTAAAGCGTTCTTTTTATATCATAATGCAACAAAAGGGTAATCAATAAGAATCCATGGAAAGAAAAATAAAAAAAATAATAAGAAACAAAATAATCTAATGCAAAAATGGGGTGAGTCAAAGAAGAAATCAATAATTTCATTAAGAAAAATGACAATGAGGAGACATTTCAAAATTTATGGAATGCAGCCAAAGCAGAGCTTAGGGGAAAATGTATATCTCTAAAAGCTTATGTTAATTACATAGAGAAAAAGCATGTCAATGAACTGAGCATGAAACTAGAAAGAACAAATTAAAAATTCTCAATTAAAAATCCTAAAAAATTAAAGAAGAAGTTAATAAAACTGAAAGGAAGACAACCATTGAAGTAATACATAAGACTAGGAGTTGGTTTTATGAAAAAAAAATAGATAGAACATTGGCTAATTTGATTAGAAAAGGAAAGAAGTCTAATCAGTATCAAAAATGAAAATGTGAACTCACCACCAATAAAGAAGAAATTAAAGCAATCATTAAGAGCTATTTTGCCCAAATATATGCCAATAAATCTGACCATCTAACTGAAATGGATGCATATTTACAAAAATATAAATTGCCTAGATTAACAAAAGAGGAACTGGAATACTTAAATAATCCCATCTCAGGAAAAGAAATTGAACAAATCATTAATTATCTCTGTAGGAAAAGATCTCCAGGGCCAGATGGATTCACAAGTGAATTCTATCAAACATTTAAAGAATAATTAATCCCACTACTATACAAACTATTTGGGAAAATAGGCATAGAAGGAATCCTACCAATTTATTTTTATCTTACAAATATTGTACTATTTCCTAAGCCAGGAAGAGCAAAAACAGAGAAAAAAATAAAGGCCAATTCCATCAATGAATATAGATGCAAAAATTTTAAAAGAAAATGCTAGCAAGGAGCCTATAGCAATATATTCCAAGCATTATTTGCTATGACCAAGTGTAATTTATACCAGGAAGGCAGGACTGGTTTACTATTAGGAAAACTATCAGCATAATTGACCATAATAATAACCAAGCTAAAAGAAATCATATAATTATCTCAATAGATGCAGAAAAAGCCTTCAATAAAATAAAATACAACATCCATTCCTACTAAAAACACTAGAAAGCATAAGAATAAATGAGCCATTCCTTAAAATGAAAAATAATATCTACCTAAAGTCATTGGCAAGTATCATCTGCAATGGGGATAAATTAGAAACCTCCCCAATAAGATCAGGAGCGAAGCAAGGATACCCATTACTACCATGATTATTTAATATTCTATAAGGAATTATAATCAAAATGATTTCAGAAAAAGCTGGAGAGATCTACAGGAACTGATGGGCAGTGAAATGAGCAGAACCAGGAGACTATTATACACAGTGATAACAATATTGTATGATGATCATCTTTGGAAACTTGGCTTCTCTCAGCAATACAATGATCTGGGACAACACTATTATACACTCCAACTTTGGAGCCAAGAAGCTCTGGATTCAAGTGTCATTTTTTACCCATATTGCTGCTTTTCTCCTTTGGAGAACATACGGAACTCTCAATGTTCTCTTAAGATTATAAGTTTTAGGGAGGCAGCTGGGTTGCTCAGTGGATAGAGAGCCAGGCATGGAAATGGGAGGTCCTGGGTTCAAATCTGGCCTTAGACTCTTCCTTGATGGGTGACTCTGGGCAAGTCACTTAACTCCCATTGCCTAGCCCTTACTGCTCTTCTGCCTAGGAACTGATATACAGTATTGATTCTAGGATGGAAGTTAAAGATTAAAAAAAAAGACTAAATTGTAGAGAAGCTGCTAGCCTGCACTGATTGATAAAGGAAATTTGTTCATCCCATAGTTCTCTACACCAATGAAATCACAGGTCTAGTCTTTGTCTTGTTAATGTCACCATCTCTCAGTGATTTGATAAAAAAAATTATGGCAACATACATTTTGCTTTATTTATGTATTTCAGACACTTATTTTTTAAAAGTTGAGTTCTAATTCTCTCCCTTCACCCATAACTTACCTGATGTGTTGGTAGACCTGCAATAGAATCCCCATTTAGACAAATGGAGTTATGCAAAACATTTCCATTTTAGCCAGGTTACCAAACAACAGCAGGAAAAATACAATGAAACAAGTCTGCTTCACACTGCACTCAGACTTCGTTACTGCTCTCTCTGGAGGGGGAGAGCATTTTTCATCATGAATCCTTTGAGTCTTCGACCCTGTCTTGGTCAGACAAGCTGTGCCTTTCACAGTTGACCATCATACAATATTGGCATCCCTATACAGTGTTCTGGTTCTGGCAATTCCCTTTGCATCAGTTCTTCTGAGTCTTCCCAAGTTTCTCTGGAAACATTCTGCTCATCATTTCTTAGAGCACAATAATATTCCATCACAATCTTTTATCACAGCATTCAGCTATTCCCCAATGGATGGGTAGCTCAGGGAACCCTGGGCTTAGGTGCTTTTGGGGCTCTAAAACCTGGTGCTTAAAAAACAAGATTAATTCTGGGGCTGGTAAAGTTAATGGCAGAGGACTGGCACTTTGCAGACTTTTCTCAAGGAGGGGCTGCTCAGAATCTGAGCTTGAGATCACTTATTACAATTTTAGAGACTGAAATCCCCCAAATCTCAGATGGCAGGTAGAAATTAGCTGTATGATTTAGCAAAGTCACTTTACTCTCAGATCTGCAATTTCTGATCTATAAAATGAGGGATTGGACTATATGATCTCTTCTCCTTGAGATCTAATGATCCATGAATTGATAATAGACTGGACTGCACAAAAGGTTTTGTTTCCTGCTTGAAGTTGAGAAAGGAGACTAGAAATATATTCATTTTGTACTCATTAAATTTTGCTTTCCCTGGGGGTAGCCTTAGTTAATGAGGGACTCTGTGAAGGTCACTGTAAAGAGTTTTAAGATTGCAAAGATGTGTGGAATGACTACTTATTACACAGAGCTTCCATGCTCTTTGGCCTTTCCCACTCTGTCTGATAAGCAAGAATTCTGTAGTCTAAGAGGAGTTCTAGATATTGTTATACATCGATCCTGCTTTGGAGAGAAAAGGTACCATTTCCTTCATAATTTCTACTCCCTGATCATTCATTTCTGCTTTCTAGCTTTATGATTTGTTCCTTATGTTACAGGGGTGCCCTATTCCTGTTTTAATTATTACTCCATCTGTGGATTAAATGAATTGGACTCTTGAAATGGCATCATTTTAAATGTCAGTCAGTTGGCCCCAGAAATTCAAGTATTTGTCCCTGGAGTGCAATCTCTAGATTTCCTTTAAAGTTGAACTTAAATGCCATCTCCTCCCTGAAGCCCATCTTGATTAAATAAGTACCCACTGTGTATAAAACACATTGCTTTCTCCCCTCTACTAAATGAGAGAACCAAGGCTCAGAGAGGTAAGTGGTTTGATTAAAGCCATCAGTAATGACTAAATATCTGGGGTGGTCACTTAACCCTGGTCGCCTCTCTTTCTTCATCTGTAAAATGAGCTGGAGAAGAAAACAATAAACTTCTCTGGGATTTTTGCCAAGAAAACTCCAAATAGGGTCATGAAGAATTAGGCATGCCTGAAAAATGCTTGAACCACAACTCTGTGTGTGTGTGTGTGTGTGTGTAAAATTTATAAAAACTGAATAACTGAACATGAACAATTGGGCATGTAGGTTTTAAAACTTTTTTTAATAATTGAGCTGAGAAATCAAAATGGTTGGAGCCCATTGCAACTAGCCATGAGCCATTGTGTTGGTGACCTCATCCATATGCATCTTTCCTGCAATGGCTCAGAGAGCAAACCTCCAGACCTCATCATTCTATGTGATTCTTGTCAGTGCCTTTTTGGGAGGCCACCCAGCATGCTCTAGAGCTTCCTCCAGATCTCTTGACATTGTACCAATACCAATGCAGTATATGAGTCGTCCATCAGTTATTACTCACACTTACTATAGAATGACATAAATGTTCTCTGCCCTTTTATGGTCACACATATTCTGCTGACATGGTTTAGGTCCTTCTCTGGGGCAATTTTTCATTAATAATAATTGTCTCTGGCAGATACTCACTGACTGTGCCTGAACACACCCTCTCAGGGCTTTGGATAATTTGGAGTCTTAACATTTTGGGTGAATTGTATATGTGCATTGGTGGAGAGAGACTATTCTCTGTTAATGAAGCCACAGGTCTGAACAAAAACGTAGGTGATAGCTAGCTGGCAAGATAGACTGATGGATCAACAAAGTGATAGATGGATGGATAATAGATAAATGATACATAATAGCTATCAATCTAGATAAAGAGAGATGGCAGGTCAGTAGGTAGATAGGTAGATGGATAGATAGATAGATGATATATTGATAGAATGACAGATAGAAGGATAGGTAAATAGATAGATTGATGAATATATGGATGAATGGATGGATAGATGGATGGATGGATGATAGATTGATAGAATGATAGAAGGATTGGTAAATAGATAAATAGATAGATTGATGGATAGATAGATTAATTATTGTTCAGTTGTGACTGACCCTTCATGGACCCATTTGGGGATTTCTTGGCAAAGATGCTGGAATGATTTGCTAGCTCTTTTGCAGATGAGGAACTGAGGCAATCAGGGTGAAGTGATTTGCCCAAGGTCACCCCACTAATAAGTATCTGAGACCAAATTTAAACTCAGAAAAATGAGACTTCCTTACTTCAGGCTGAGAACTCTATCTATTGGACCACCTAGTCGCACAGAGATAGAGATAATTTATTAACCATTTTCTATATACTAGGAATGCTAAGACTGTCCCTAGCCTCAAGGAGTTTACATTCTCGTGAAGGAATAAAACATGTAAGGGGAAACCATAGATTGGAAGAAGAGGTTATGGTCTAGGGAAGTCTAGTGAGGAGATGACTGAGACATGGCATGGAAGCCTAGTTCTAGGGAAAATAAGGATTATCTCTAAGATCCTGATGGCCAAGGGGTAGAGTCTAAGGTCCCAGCAGAGTTGGGACAGAATGATTTCTGGAGTGTAGCCAACATGGTTTGCAGATGATTGAGAAGATAAGAAAGCTCTAGGTTAGGTCTCATAGAAAGACAAAAAATAATCTCTCTTCTCTAAGAAGCTAATATTCTGCTGGGTAATATATGTGAACAGATCCAGACAGCTTTCTTTGTACTCCAAGCACAGCATAGAGCCTGGCATGTAGTGGTCATTTAGCAAATGCTTGTTGATTGACTACCTGACTCTTGGAGTTCATTATCCACATCTCTATTGACCTCTGGGTGACCAGAAATCCTAATTCTTTGGAGAATATGATATTCCATGACTCATAGGCACATAGCATTGCCAGAAGAATGAGAAAGTTTGAAAGATGAGTCTTTGGTTACTTTACAGAACTAGACAAAATAGTAACAACATTAATTTGGAGGCTCAAGAGGTCGAGATCACAAGGGAAAAAAAGAACTCAAGGAAATGTAGCATTACAACATCTTAACTTTATTATTTAGTAGAATCCTCAAAACTTTTTGATACTAGTTAAAAATAGAAAAACATAGTAAAGAAGGCTAGAAAAGCAGGATAAAGAAGCTGAGTCCAACAACAGAATAGACTAAGGTAAAGACTTTGACAGGAACTACTTGAGAACCTGAAAGGTAATTTGATAGAAATTAGATTTAGACTTGCATTTCACACCATTTACCACAACAAAATTTAAATGGATAGGTGACTAAAAAATAAAAGTTGACATTATTTAAAAAGTAGAGAGCAATAGGAGGAGGCCACATTTGGATCTATGGATATTATAGGGGGATCCATAATTAAGTAAAGGACAAACCATTTAAATGATAATTTAAAAATTATAGGAATAAAAGGAATGCAGTTAGGAAAAGAAATTATCCATTGTGAAAACTTTTGTGTGAATTATTTATGCTAAAAGTAGGGAATTGGTTAAAACTTATAAAACCAAGAATTATTAGACTGATAACATGTCAAAGATTATGATCAAGCAGTTTTCAGAAGAAGAAATGAAAATTAGTTGGTAACCATGGAGAAGGATGAAAGAAAGAAAGGAAGGAAGGAAGGAAGGAAGGAAGGAAGAAAGAAAGGAAGCAAGGAAGGAAGGAAGAGACAAGGGAGGGAGGGAGGAAGAGAGATGGGAGGGAGGGAGGAAGAGAGATGGGAGGGAGGGAGGAAGGAAGAAAGAAAGAAAAAGAAAGAAGAAAAAGATCTGTGACTATTCTGAAAAGCAATTTTGAATTAAGTGAGAATAAACTACATCATACTCCTTTTCTCATTGCTACTACTTCAAAGAGGTCGACAATAGAAAGAATGATTTCCTCTATATAGTGACATTTACATTTTGCTACTCTTAGTGGCAGGGAAAAACTTAAAACACAAAGGGTTTCTATCCATTAAGGAATGATTGAACAAATTATGGTATACAAAGGTTATAGAGTATAGTGCATAAGAAATGATGAATATGAGTAAATCAGAGAAAGATAAGAAGATGTATGAAGTGATATAGAGCAGAAAAGAACCAAGAGTACATTAATTCACAATGACTACAGCAATGCAAATGCTAATAACACTAAAAGGCAGTCAAAATCTGATCAATTATGGTGATCCATCTTGATCCAGGAGACTACAAAGAAGCACTTATCACTGCACATTGACTATGATGTATGGGGTTTTCAGGGAGGACTTTATGACTACCTGCCATCCAGCTCTCACCTGTGGCTCCAAAAAGCTGTAGCATGTGCAGTGGCCACACGCCAGTAAAACCATCTTAGCAGATGGACTGGACCAGGGTCAGGGGTCTCAAACCCTGAGTTGGGGTGGGGTATATATATCCAAGTATGCAAATATTTCTACTCCTTGGGAGGATGGGGAGGGCTATGCCTAGAAAATAAATTCCTCTCTTATACTCTCTTTGAACTAACTAGTCATTTCTGTTTTATAATATGAGCCAAATTGTGTGTCTGAGATAGTGGATGTTTAAAAAAATCCTCAGGCCTCCCAGACTCTAAGTGAAGAAAATGTTACTGGGTGTATCTTTTGGCTTTGGATTGCTATGCCTATGTAAGGAACACCTTTGTGCAGAAAGGTAAGATGGAGTTTGTATTTGAGGAGAATAAAAACTGGATTATTGGGGAAAGAGCCAGCCTATAAAAATGTTATAATTGAAAGTGGCAACAATACTGCTTAAAGGTGCTTCAGTGGTCCAGAGGAAAAAAATTAATAAAACATTAATTTAGCAACTTAAAAGAAACAAAAAAGCATGTGAAGACTTCCCCCAGTAGAATGGGCAGTGAACAATTTGTTCCGATGGCCATGAAGACAGCTGAAGTAGGTTCTGGGGAACACTTGGCTTTGGCAGACATCAAAAATGACAAAGTCATCCTCTGCATCTTTGGCTAGTTGTCCTGACTTTTGTCTTGTCCCTGAATGTGACTTTGTTCAACTTTGCCTCACTCAAATCCAATTCATGAGCAGGTCAAGACATCATTTGTCATGACATCATTGGTCTTCATCAAAAACAAAGGATGGACAACAACTTTATGCCATTCATGTTAGATTTGGGGGATGTAAGATTTAAATTTGGGTTTTATAGTACATAAGAGTTATAGAGTAATATTGTGGTCACTGATTTTTAAACATTATAGCTTAAGTCAAAATGAGTTTTAGCAGCTTTTATTTACAAAGAGGTGGAAAGAGTAAAACTGTAAAATGTAGATAAAGAGACAGATTCCTAACAAGCCTGCCAGTCCTTCTCTGGTGAAGTCAGGCTCAGCCCCAGCAAGGGGCTTCCCCAAGTCTGATCTCCACATGGATTTCCTGGTAAACCTCAGCCAGAAGTCCAGGTGGTGTCTTCAGCCAGAGTTCCACCAGCGCAGCCTCCTCCAAAGCTAAGGCAGGCTCTCAGCCACTCACTCCAAATGCCAGGAAAGGAATCATGCTAGACCATGCTAGTCTCTTCTTTTATGCTTCTTTTCCCACATCGCTTCCTGTCACTCCTCCTCCTTCTTCACAAAAAACCAATGACAGTCTTTCAATTTGCCTAGCACTGCCCAAGGCAGGGGGCAGTGGCCTTTGGAGTGTGAGCTCACTCTAGTAAGTGACTCGTGAATGTTCATACTTAATGGTAAATGGGGGTTAATCCTATTTTCACAGGGATATAGATGAAAATGAAGTAGTCCCTTCCCTTAAGGAAATTTCCTTCAATTGATTACCAGGAGGTAGGTGTGTGTGTGTGTGTGTGTGTGTGTGTGTGTGTGTGTGTGTGTGTGTGTACAACATGAAAATGCACACACAATAAATATAAGATAATTTGAGGGGAGGGGAAGCTCTGGCAACTGAAGGGCTCAGGTCAAGTTTCATGGAGAAGGCTGCCCTAGAGTTGATGCTGGAAAAAAGCAAAAACTTCTCAGGGGAGAGAGAGTTCATTCTCAGTCATAGAGGTGTATAATTAGGACTTACTCCCCAGGACCCTAAATCCCAGCTGCCCATGTCCTTTCTCATGTTATGTGCCAATGTAGGGAGGATATAAATTGTGTGTAGCCCCACCTCTGGCACTCTTTTTCCCTGATCATGTGGCTGGAAAAGCTGGCTTTTACTCAGGCTTTTACTTTTGTCCTTTTATTTCTTTACTTCAAGTGATTATTAATAAATTTTATAAAATATAATACTTGGAGTTATTGGATATTAATTTAAATTTTACATAGGATGACATCAAGAGCAACGTCATGGAGATCAGAGCTGAAATATGTGGGTGAGAGATATTAAGAATGGCACTTTGGTTGGAATGTAGTTTGAATGGAAGAAAGTAATGTGAAACAAAGGACAGAGGGTGGGTTGGAGCTAGGTTGTCAGGGACATTAAATGTCAAAGGGACAAGATTGCAACTGATGATGAAATGCATCTTCTTCCTTCTCAGTGAAGAGATAAAGCTCCCTTCTCATCTGACACTGCCATTATCGCACGCCTGGACTATTACAATAATTTGCTGATGACAGCATGCTCCAACTCTCTCTCCATTCTGGCCTATCCTCCATTCAGCTACTAAAGTGATTTTCCTAAAGCTAAAGTCTCATCATGTCACCTCTTCTCACTATCACCTCTAGTGGCTCCCTATCACCTCAGGAATCAAATTCAAAACTTCCTATTTGGCATTCAAATTCATTTTCTTTGATCTTCAAAACTACCCTGGGAGGTAAGTACTATTATGATGCTCATTTTATAGGTAAAATAAACTGATGTAGACAAAATACAAATGACTTACCCAGGGTCACACAGTTTAAGGTATATGATATTGGATTTGAACTCAGGTCTTATTGACTTCAGGCCTAGAGATCTATCCATTGAGCCACCTAGATGCTTCCTACCATTGTGCCAAGATGCCTCTATTCTAGACATGCAAAGTGTAGTGTGTTTGTGGATCACCTAAGGCAGTATATTCTAGAAATGAGAGAATATTGGACTTGGGATGGTTCAACTGTATGGAGTGAGAAATTCATATCTAACAATTAATTATTATTTTAATTTAGATTTCAAGATGGAAACATCCAATGATGAGACATTTCCTCAAGGGAAAGAGGCAGAGACTTCCTGACCTTCCTGGCTTCATTCTTCCCTTTTCTCCTTCAATATACATTCATATGAGCAGCCTATAACCTTGGAGACATCTCTGTTCTCCCTTTGTATTTTTTAATTATAAAGATATTTTATTTTAACAATTACATGTAATAAAGCCTTGTGACCTTGGAGATGCCTCTGTTCTCCATTTATATTTTTTAATTATAAAGATGATATTTTATTTTACCAATTATGTGTAATAACAAATTTCCACATGAGTTTTCTGAAGTTATATGATTCAAATTGCTTCCTTCTCTCCCCCTTCCCTTTCATCTCTCAGAGCTATCAAGCAATTCTTTCTGAGTTATACATGTATTATCATGAGAAACATATTTCCATACCGATCAATATTAAGAGAATAATTATATAAAACCCAAACCCCAAATAAACTAAAATGAAAAATCACAAGCTTCTATATGCATTATGACTCCACCAGTTCTTTTTCTGGAGGTGGATAGCATTCCTTGTCAAAAGTCTCCTTTTGTATTTTTTCCCCAGAGCTTAACAAAGTGCCTGGAATATAGTCAGCATTTAACAGATGCTTTAATCTCAGTCTGTTTAATCATCTACTTGATTATCTATCTATCTATCTATCTATCTATCTATCTATCTATCTATCTATCTATCTTTCTATCTATCTATCTTTCTATCTATCTATCATCTATCTATCTATCTATCTATCTATCTATCTATCTGTCTATCCATCTATCTGTTTATCCATCTATCTATCTATCTATCTATCTATCTATCTATCTATCTATCTATCTATCTATCCGTCTATCCATCTATCTGTTTATCCGTCTATCTATCTATCTATCTATCTATCTATCTATCTATCTATCTATCTATCTATCTATCTATCTATCCTTCTGTCTGTCTGTCTGTCTATCTATCTATCTATCTATCTCTCTATCTATCTATCTATCTATCTTTCTCTCTCTCTCTATTTCTCCCCTTTCTCTCTCTTTTCCCACTATCTGTTTGTCTACATTGTCTGACATTCCTCTCCTATCCCCATGTGATGGTGAGAGTGGAAGACAAAAATATGGAACACCTAGCAGGCTCTGGCAGTTGTAATTGCAAATTAATGTGTAGGAAAATGTGATCTGTATTTGAGTCCTGCTTCTAAAATTCACCAGTTTTGTGGCCACAGGCAAGTCAGTTAGCCTCCATGGCCACAGTTTTCTCATCTTTAATGGGGACACCAAGACTTGCAGTGCTGACCTCATAGGGATGTTGTAAGACGAAGGTGGAGGTGATCATGATGATGTTGGGAAAGTGGTTCCCAATTTAAAGATCTATCTGTCAGTTATTCTCCTGGGCAGCATTTATTGTAATTTATAAAGTTCTTTCTTGTCAGCCTCTCCATTTTGTCATTAATGAATCATTAATTTAAGAATATAAGCTTCTTGAGAGCAAGAACTATTTTACCTTTTGTCTTTTTGTCTCCTGGCATGGAAATATTCACATTGTTTTGGCCCAAACCTATGATTTGACTGATGCTGAAATCTTGGTGAGGTAACTTCCTGTATTAATTTAGTTCTGACATTTTCCTGCATTTTCTATTCTGATGGAGCTGCATGGGCACTGAGAGATTGAGTGCCTTTGGCCACCTGCAATCATACACCTAGTATGTGTCTGAAGGGGGTTAGGAACCCAGGCCATCTTAACCCAAAGACCAACTCACTGCCCATTACCCCATAGTGCTTTTCAGAGTTGTATGATTTAAATTAATGACCAATAATTCAAAGTATTTTATTTTATAAGATTTATTAGTAATCACTTGAAGAAGAAGAAATAAAAGAACAAAAGTAAAAAACACAAGTAAAGCCAAGTTAGTAAAAATTCTTCTGCCTGGCTCTCACCCAACCTCCAAAACCACCTTCCTGGGAGCAGAGAGCAAGGGTGGAGCCACATCCACAACTTTATCTTGAAAGCATAAGCATGTAATGTGAGAACAAAAATGGGAAGATGGGAAAGAGAATTCTGGGGAGAAAATTCTAATTTCACAGGGTAGATGCTTCATAAACATTCAGTTGAATTGGATTGAACATACCCTGAGTATGCTTCCCTAATTGGCCACATCTTGCCGTTTATTCTTCCTCTCTCATTACTGGGTTTAATTACACAGTGCTATGAAGCTGAGTAATTAAACAGGACAGTAAATTGCTACCATGTCTGTTTATTTTATAAGACCATAAACCTTTTCTTCACCAAAGCAGTCATATTTATAAGAATGTAGAAGTATCACATTGGAGAAGGAAATGGCAAACTACTCCAACATCTTTGCCAAGAAAACCCCAAATGGGTTTATGAAGATTGGATTGAAACAGTGGAATAGCAACAGCAGTCAGGACCATGGTCAGGGTAACTGTCAGGTTTCTAGACAAGGAGCTGTCTATCAGGTTTATATTGGCCTTTTATTTAGAAAACAAAGACATTTTATTTGGTTCTAGGAACAAAGACCTCTAGCCCAACCAGGCATGCTTATCATTGCACTAAAATCTTACTGTTGAATTTGGCGTGTTCCAAGGCAGGAAACTAGAAGTTCCCAAAGCACAAAGCAGGGAAAATGGTTTTGATTTCTCTGGAAATCAAAGGAACTGCTCATTTATGAGGCATCACCATTCCATAAATCTAAATCCTTTTTATAGAATTTTGATAGAAGCACTTAAGCGGAGTTAGGGCTGAAATTGATTATGGGCCCTTGATAGCATCTTAGAATTTAGGGTAGGAAGGTGAGGTTCATATAATCAGAACTAGAAGGAACCATTGGGTCCCCCTAGTACTATAGAACTGGAAGGGATATTAAAGATTATTAAATCCAACCCTTCATTTTACTGATGAGGAAACTGAGGCACAGGGTTGCTTTTTATATCTCTCTATTACATACAGGAAGGATGTAGAAAGTAGTAAGTGTGGTAGTTAAGAGACAGGGATGGTATTTGTACCTGGGTACTCTGACTCCAAGTCCATTGATCTCTCTATTTCCTCTTCCATTTTGCTATCAATTGGTCTTAATAGAACTGATATGCAAGGAAATAGGGATATAGGTCAATCAGGTAGAAAATCATGCCTGCTGTTTCTCCAGTCCATCTGCTTGAACCAGCAATCCTCACCTCTCTCCACCCAGCTTGGAGCCTCCTCTTGCTGAGACCAGAGTCACCACAAGAGCCTGCCAATCCCAGCCATTTTTTTCCACAGAGGATGATGTATAAAAATCTTTCTGCCCCAATCCCTTTCCACACTCCACGTGTGTTTCTAGGCTGCCATAGCCATTTTTCAGCATGGAGAAAAGAACCCCAAACCTTCTAATTTTCAAGAAAAAAAATTTTTAAGCTGATCCTAGACTCCTAGTTTAGAAGGCTATTACTAAAGGTTTTTCACAGGGAGGGCAGTTAGTTCCAAATCAGTAGATTTAAAGTCAGTTTTGGAGAATAAGCCTGTTTTATCCCTTCTTTCTCTTGACCCAAAACACCAAGGAGAAGTATTTTTCCTCTCATATACAAATATGCTATTGTTTTCCCTCTAAGTTTTGCTTCTTTCTGTTTACTCTTTAAACAAACTCCATTCAGCCTCTTTCAGGAAAAAATGCTATTGCAAAGCATGCTTGAAACTCTGAAACAACATTTTGAGTTGGTAGAGCTAAAAAGTGGAGTTTGGATCTGCTTAATTCTTATCCTGGGACTTTTTATTTTCATTGGAGATTTCCCACTTTATTTCCTTCTCTTAAAGACTATACCACAAGCTAGGCTGCTCAAACTACAAACCAACCTGAAATATTTTGACTAGGTTCTAAAATTCTTAAATGCTCTCAACATGCAGAGTGGAGATTCTGCCCTGTGCTTCTATGAGGAAATTCAGACCTCTGACAAATGAAATCTAAATGGATAATAAATACTGGGGGAGGGGAAGGAAACTTTAAAAAAGATCTGGAAGCTTATTGCAAACTATTTTGAGTTTATTCTTCTCCTATAATATAGAACAAGTCTATTGGGATTGGTGAAAAGAATTTTGACTACACTGCCTGTCTACACCTTCTCATTGGTTTATATTATTCTATTTACTGATTGCTTTAAGGTTTACATTTTTAAGTTTATCTGTTTTAATTTAATCAATATCTTTCTGTTATACCGAATCATTTTAAGCTACTATGTTTTGCCTATATTGATCTTTAATTTGTACCTTTACCTCTGCTGAAGAACAAAATAAGCCCATGAACATCTTGCCCAAAACCCTTGTCACTAGATCTATTGAAGATCACATGTTGCCTTTGTTCATTGTCAGACAGATGATGATGGATAGATTTCAACAAAACTGGTTAAATTGTGAGCTAACTTTGGAGAATTTAATAAGCTAAGAATTTAATTGTAATTTTAAGGGGTCTTCAGAAATAATTTAACCTAACTAGTAGTTTCTGAATGAATGATTTAAAAAAATTTATATATATATACATATATTATAAACAATGTTGTATTAAAGGTAGAGAAACAAAGAAATGTTCCTACCAACGTGTTTCTATGAATCAGGAAGCCAAAAAAAAAAGAACTCCTGAAAAACTCTTCATTTTAATTCACTTCCACCAGAACAATCTAGATTTTTTGAGGATGTTCTAGACCCAAATAAGTTTTACTTTGTTTAAAAATATGTTTGCCAAGGTTGAAATATTTGCTACATCTGTAAAAATTGTGACAAATATCCATCAGTTCATAGGTCTTTTATGTCATACAGCAACTTAAGTGAAATATGGTAGCGGGTTTGTTTGCTATTGTAATTAACTGGGATATTGTGAATTTTGGGGACTTTGGCACTTCTTTGAATGTACATTATCTACTGCATTACACTTTTATTCTGAAAATCATTTTACACACACACATGGCTGACACAGTGTGTCACTGATTTTAAGCTATATATTTTTTATTTTTTAAACTTTTTTAAAAATCTTAGATTTTTTTCCCTTGCATGTGCAATATAGTATCTGAGTTTTGTTTTTTTCTCCTTTTTGTATTTGAAGCACATGTCAACAGTATTGAGATTTTTCTTTAATTTTTTTATTTTGCAGTAATATAAGTTTTAAATACATTTGTTCTAATATTAATACATGCCAAAAAAGTTTTAGACTATAAAAATGATGCCATTTATTGTTTTAAAAAATTCATGGGACTTTGCCTAATGATTCTGTCTGATTCCAGGACAAGAGAATATACAAAAGAGCCATTGTACAATGCTAAAGAAACACAGAGCAACTACATAGTGCCAATCAAGTACAAGGTCAAAGAGATCAACCAATCCTGGTGGGATTGATGTAATTTTGAGCCAAGACAAGAGGACTTGAACTTGTTTGGGGTTCAAGGTTGTGGCTAATGTGTTAAAGGTAGGTCTTCCTTGTCCCACATTCTACCAAGTATCTCAAATTTGGCTCCTACCTGACTCCTATAATCTAGTCCCTTTTCTGATTTTCATGGTGTGGCAAACTTTCTGTAGTCCTGGCTACTGATTGGGTAAATGCATAACTGCTTAAATCATTTTAATTGGGCCCTGATTCAAGGACCTGTTATATATTTGTTTTTCCTTTACTTAGAATTTTTTAGACATAAAACTTTTACATTTTGTATTTCATCCACAAGTTATTTTTCTCTTTTATTTGGATTTTTTCATGGTTTTGATTTTCTTTTGTAAATTGACTCATATGCCTCATAACTCAGTCATGCATCCCTGAGTGATCTCTATGTTTGTTATTATTCACCTCAGGGGGACCAAGTTATTGTTGTGAACTTTGATTTAACTTTGAGCAACTTTAGGATAAGAAACTTGCTACCTCCCAGAATCCAGAATGCCCCATGAAGATAGATGCCTGCAGAGACCACATGCTGCACCAGAAGATCCAGAGTGAACTTTGGAATGTGAATGAAACTGTGGGGAGTTGAAATGCCTTTGTTTTGAATGTATACTCTTATGCCAAAGGGGACTGCCTCCAAATTGGCTTTTTGTCAACCTAGTAATTATTGGTTTTGTTCTCTTCCTTTTATCCACAAATTATTGCAATTTTTAAGTTGATTTATGTTTCCATGATCCTTTTGGGGAAACTGGTTTCTCAGTAGGATCATAGGGGGGAATATATATATGGAGATTTCGAACCTTTGGACTTCATCCCCCAGAAGTCCCTTAGTAGTTCCCCAAATTCCCTTTTTCTGCATCCCCACATTTTGGGTGATTGTATTTAAGTGGCTGTAATTCCTCCCTCTTCCTCTTTTGGACCTGCAACCATGCTGAAGTCTGGCAGTTCTTTGTTTTGGTTATTATTAATAAAACTTTATAAAATATAGTATTTAGTTATTGATTATTCATTTAAAAACCCACAGTTTGGGGCTGGAGTCAGGAAAATTTCTGTTTGTAATAGAAAATACAGTCAGAACACTGCCTGGCTGGGTGACCAGGGGCAAGTCATTTAGGATCTCAGCTTCCATTTCAATGACCTGAGGCAACCATAATGCCCACAGACCTATGCCACAGGGTGACTCTTAAAGGCTCAGAGGGAGAAAGAGCTGCACAGAGAGATCTCTATAGAAAATGGCAGTTATTCTTACGATGCATTCTTCTTGCTTTGCAGAGGTGGGGACTATGGCTATATGGACCTGCCAGTTTGCTGTGCTGATTCATTTCACTTAATTACCTGTTCCGACCCCCCTTTCTTATTCTGGGCTATTGGAAAATGGTTCTCTGAGTAAGGAAGGGGATACACAAACACACACACACATACAGAGTGTGAGAGACCAAAAGGTGATTGATCCAGCCATTGAACTCAAGAATGTTAGAGGTAAAAAGAACTTGAGTCCCTCCTCAGTCCATGCAGAGCCTAGTGCAACGCTCTCATTGTGCAGATGAGGAAACGGAGTCCCAGAAAACTGACATGACAGCAAATAGAAGAACCAGGACTCGAAGCCTGTCTTCTCAAAGTCTTCTGACTCAAAATCCAGTGGCCCTTTAATTATATTGAACTGCCTTTCATGGTTATAGCTTTATAGAAGCTTATTTAATTTATGTCCTGCCTTTTGTCAAGATTTCATCTAAAGTATCCAGGTTACTAAAAATGACTTCTGCTTTCAAATCAATTCAATGAAATTCAATGTAATGCAATTTACAGGTTCCTTACTAAGCAGGTCCTAAAGGCTCCTGGGTTATATGAAAGGCCCACTTACCAGAGTAGGGAGATGAAGCTTTCCCTGGCCCGTGTCCTTGACAACACCTGAACTATTGGGTTCAGCTCTGGAAGTCACATGTTTCCATTTATTGTAATTATAACAGCAGCCAGCATTTGTATAGGGCTTTGCAAGCCCTTTGCCTCTGTTATCTGGTTTGCCTCTCCCAACAACCTGATGAGTCAGTGCTACTCTGATTTGTTCCCCATGCTTTTCATGGTGGCGCTCCCGACTCCTACTTTTTCTCTACAATGTCCCAGAAACTTCATCCCCCTGGAAGTTCCCAAACTGGAAGTACCTCTGCCCCCGAATCCTCTCCCAGGACTTCCATTAAGAAGGACATCCAGGGAAGCCACATCTTTATTCTTCTCCAGGCTATACTCCTGCAGCCCTGGACTTGCCCTTCTAGGTTTCTTTCCCCACCCCACTTTTTATCTCCCTTTCATTTATTTCTTTCTCTATTAAAATCCAAGTTCCTTGAGGGCAGAGACTCTCCTTTCTCTCTGCTTATTTGTATTCCTAGCACTTAGTAAGGTACCTGCCAAGCATTTAATAAATGCTTGTTGCCTGGATCCTTAATGAAGGGTAACTCTAGCTAGAATTAGCTGGGTGGTGCACTGAAGTCAGGAAAACCTCCTCAAAAGATACTTGCTAGATGTATGACCCAGAGCAAGTCATTTAACCTTTGTTTGTCTCAGTTTCCTTACCTGTAAACTGAGGGGAAGTAATAGTATAAGCCTCCCAAGGTAGTTATGCAGAGCAAATGAGATCATATTTGTAAAGCACTCAGCATGTGGTACATAGTAGGTCCTTAATAAATGCTTGTTTCCTTCCTAGGTACAGCTAGTATCTGAAGGAGGCCTGGTCTTCCCAACATCAACACTTTAGCTAGCACTGTAATAAGCTGACCAATGTCCAGAGGAGGAAAACCAAGATGGTGAAGGACTGAATTCATGCAATATAAATCTATTGAAGGAAAGGGGAGCATGGTTAGCTTGGAGAAGAGAAGAGAGGACTGCAGGTAAGTGGTGTGGAGGAGAGTGTTGAGTATTTTAACTGTCTTTAAATATTCAAAGGGCTGTCCAATGGAAAAGTAATGGCCAATTGTTGGGTTTGGCCCCAGGGGGCAATAGTGGTTGAAGGGGCAGACCTAAGTCTCTTCAGAATGACTAGGGTGGTGGGACTGGGTTTTTCCTCTTTGGAAGTTTTCACTCAAAGTTTAGAGGACTGGAGGTCATCCTTGCTCAGCTATGGGTGGGACTTGGGGACTCCCCAAGTCTCTTCTCTGCTTCTGTGACTGAAGGGAAAGTCTCTGACTTCCTCCCACATCTCTAAGTCCCATGTCTAACAACTTTCCAGAGATTTCTTTTGACACATAATGAAGCCATCATACCTTGGCCATGAATGCTCTAGGCAGGATACAGGAACCTGATCATTCCAGGATGAATATACATACCTGTGAGCTCTCTCTGAGAAGGATGAACAGACAGACTGAAGTTTGAATCTTGCCTCTGACACTGATTATGGACAAGTTATAACCTTTGTAAGTCTCAATTTTCTCATCTGTAAAATAGGATAATAATGGCACTCACCCCCACCAATCAATCAACTCTCGTTTATTATGTAACAGGTAAATAGCTGGGTGGTGCAATGGATAGAATGCTGGGTCTGGAATCAGGAAGACTCATCTTCCTGAGTTCAAATCTGCCTTGACACACTAACAAATAATTTTACTCTGCCTCAGTTTCCACATCTGTGAAATGAACTGAAGAAGGAAATGGTAGACCACTCTAGGATCTGTGCCAAGAAAACCCAAAATGGAGTCATGGAGAATCAGCTACAACTGAAAACAGTTGAACAGACTACTATGTGCCAGGCATTATTCCTTATGAAGAACATGCAAGTTCATATCTGTATACATATGTATAAGCCTACATAAAGTGTTTCAACAACTTAAGGCATTGTGTAATGCTAGCCATTAAATATTGTTATTGCTTCCTTTATATATAATGGTGTGATAATAGTAACATTTCTGTCAGGTCAACAAGCATTTATTAAGCACCTACTGTGTGCTAGGCACTGTGCTAAGCCCTGGGGACATAAAGGCAAAAACAGTCCCTCTATGCCTAGAAAGCACTGATAGATAGAAACAAGTAAGACCTAGTTACACACACACACACACAGAGTTCCTTTGTCAAATGATGCCTTCTCTAATGGGGAAAGGCAGGGAGGGAGTTAACTGGGTATTTTAAAGTAACAAACAAATACATTTTAAAAAACCAGTCCCTGCTCTCACTGGGCTCTCAGTCTAGGGTGGGGGAGACAGCACCCAGAATCCATGTGCAAATAAGACATAGGCGAGATAAACTGGAGAGCACCCCAAGGGAATGCATTAGCATTAGACAGGACCAAAAAAAAATCACTTCCTACAGAAGCTGGGATTTCATCTAAGACTTGAAGGAAAGCAGAGACACCACCAGTTCTGAGACCTCAGGGAAGGCAGCTGCTCAGTTAAAAAGATTGAGAGCAAACAGGCTCTCAAAGGAGTCTGTCTGCAGGAGAGTGCCAGAGCTCCAGCCAGGAGGCAGCTTGCCATTGACATCCCCATTACTCTCTCCTGAAAGTTCATGGGTACCACAGTGGGCCCCAAAGGGGCCCAGGAGTCCTGCTGGAAAGCCCGAGAGAAGATTCTTTTTCTGAGCCCAGAATGTGGGCTGTCTGAAGGCCCCCTTCTCTGTGGACATTTTCTGGAGAATTAAAAGATGTCATACAGGGCTGGGAGTTAGTTTAGGAAGAATTGCTTTTCTCCCACATTCTTTCTCCTTCCCCAGTCATTCCAGTGAACATTCCTCTGCCCTGAATGCCTTCCTAGTTCTTTCTAAGGGAAAGCTCACCATTTCCCACGATGGCCCATTCCTATTTTGAATTCTTCTCAGCATTTGGTGTTTTTCCTTATATCAAACCTAAAGTTGTTTCAAAATAAAATGAAATCACAGGCTGCAGGGAACCAAGAAAGCAGCGGCATTTATTAAACGCCTACTATGTCAGCTGCAACATTTGTAAGTGTGGGATTAGTCAGGACCATGGAAGCTTGCTTTAATTGTGTTCTGATTAAAATGATCCCAAGAGACTTATTTTGGGGAAGAAGAGAAATGTTTTGATTACATCAGTTTATTGGTTAGGTCAGGATCATAACTGATAAAGTGATGTGGGTCTCCATGGCTCTCTGGGGACCAGGGATGACCCAAGCTGGGTCAGACAGACTAAGAATGGCTTTTTAGGGACATCCTTCCTTGACCACAATAAGACATCTTTAATTGATGATAGATAAGTAAGAAGTAGCCCATCAATCTATTCACCCCTTCCGATCCCCACATGCATATGGGTCACAGGTGTTGAAAAAGAACTTTTATCCCCTTCATCTATTAACCAAATTTTGTTCAAAAGAAAGACATTTCTAGGATTCCAAAGGACAAAGAAAAGGCATCAGACAAGATGGCATCTCTAACCCAGATCCTAGACACAGGAATACATAGTATATATAGGAATTAATGCAGCATAAGAAAAATAAATTCTCAGTTGTTAGCAATATTTATTCTACATTTATAAATTTAGGGGAGTATAGTATCTCATTTAACCATCAAAATATCCTGTGAAGATAGCTAGGTTAGCCTTGAGAAAAATATTTTTTTTCTCTCCAGGTCTCAGTTTCCTCATCTGTCAAGTGGATCAAGCACTGATCTGAGAAAGTGAGGCACAGGGATAAAGAATGAGCTTCTGGGTTAAGATGGACCCAGAGTAGAAGCAGGACTCTTCCTCTCCTCTCCACCAAATGAGGCACAGTACCTCAAAATGACAAAAACAAAGTCAAAAGAGTGAAGGAATACCAGGGTAGGGCACAACATGGAAGACAGGCAAAGTTAGGGCATTTCCATGCTAAAAGGGGCCAAAATTACTCCCACCAAGGGGCAAGCTCATTATTCCTCCTCCACTTCACCTATGGTGCCAGAGTCAGAGTGAGCATGGGACAAACTTCTAAGTTCTAGGAGGGAGGTTGACTGAGGTCAACACAGACTTACTTCTAGGAGAAATGAGACTTGGGACCCTGGGAGGCTGAGGAAATATGGAGATAGGGCATAGAGCTTGGGCAGAGAGCGAGGGATCACAGCAGACACTACAGAGACCCAAAAAATAGCCTCTGGGCAAAAAATCTCTCCAGTTCTCAATACAGAGACTTGCTAACACTCCACACCCAGATCTCTGCAGGGCAATCTTTAAGTTCTCAGGGGCTGGACCTGCCCCTAAGAGCATCAAGACTCCCCAGGAGATTGACGGACATGGAGCTCAGATGAAGAGACTGCTGAGGACTGGAAAAATATCCTCAAGGCAAAAACTTCTTGGGAACCCAATACAAGGATCACCCACACTCCTCACCTAGACTTCTGACCAGGAAGAAACAAGTCAATGGCCACCAATTCCTAGGAGTTGCAATCCACAACTACCAAAAATACAAGAAGAAAACTTTAACCCTTGATAATTTTTATACAGAAAAATCCAGACTAAAGAGGAGACAGTCAAAGATGAAAAACAAGTAAACACACCCAAACCTTCCCCCCCAAAAATGGAAATTGGTCACAAGTTCTTGAAGATTTCAAAACTGAGGTTATAAGAAAGACGGAAGTGATTTCTCAAGAAAAGTGGAAAATAATTAAAAAGAAAATAACAGTTTAAAATATAGGATCACCCACTTGAAAATTGAAGCCCAGAAAGAAAATTAAATAATAAGCAAATTGAAGACCAGAAATGATCTGTTGGAAGCCATGAAAAACATGATAGATCAAACAGAAAAGGAAAATCAAAAGATCTAAGCTGAAAACCAGTCTTTAAAAACTAGAATTGGGCAAATAGAAACCAATGATCTCACAAGACAGCAAGAATTAATAAAGAAAAGTCAAAAGAATGACAGATTAGAATATTGGAGAAACAATTTGAGAATCATAGGCCTACCTGAAATTCTGGAAACAAATAGAAACTTTGACATCATACCACAAGAAATTATTCAAGAAAACTGCCCTGATGTTCTTCAACAAGAGTGCAAAATATTGAAAGAGTCCATAGATAACCTCTACACTAAGTCCTTAAAACACAACCCCGAGGAATGTAAATGCCAAATTCAAAAGCTTCCAAGCTAATGAGAAAAATTATAAGAAGCCAGAAAGAGACAATATAAAGGAACACCAATCAGGATTACACAGGATCTGGCAGCCTCCAAACCAAAAGACCGTAAGGCTTGGAATATGATATTCAGAAAGGCAAGAGAACTGAGTCTACAACCAAGGATCACCTACTCACCAAAAATTACTATATACATCCAGGGGAAAGTATGGGCATTCAACAAAATAGAAGACTTCCAAATATTTGTAAAGTCCATAACTAAACAGAAAATTTGATATCAAAACACAAAAACCAAGAGAACCATGAAAATGTAAATAAGAAAGAGAAGGGTCTTATTTTTTTTTCTTTAAGGGCTTCAATAAGGTCAAATTGTTTATATTCCCATGTGGAAAAATATTATTTATAACTCTTAAAAATTGTATTCACTAGATTACCTAACAGTAGTTAGAAGAATTATTCATAGTTAGAGATTAGGGTGCTAAGTGCTTTAAAAAGATATGCAAAAAAAAGAAAGAAAGAAAAGAGGGGAATAGAAGACAGCACCAAGAGAAACTTGAAGGAATAAGATAATTAGGATAATCTATAACAACAAAAAGTGGCACATGGGAGGGGGAAGGGAAGAATACTCTTATAAGAAGGAGAGAGAGTGCTGAAAGTTAATACTCAAATCTTACTCTCCATGGAATCAATTCCAAAAGGAAAGAGCATCTTGATCCATTGGTGTATTGAGGTCTATCTTGCCCGATAGGGAAGTTAAGAAGGGAAAACTAAGGGAGAGGGGTAGAGGGGGGAGTTAAACAAAGGAGGGAAAGAGAGGGGTAAGGGAGTTTTATAGACCCTAAAAATATAAGGAGAATAAAAAGGGAAGGAGTGGAAAGAGAAGGTGGGGAGGGATACAATACTAGGAAGGGAGAGTATGTGTGGTAGCTTAAAAAGATCCAAAAGAAAAGTAAGAGGGGAATAAGAAGGGAGGGGGAGAAAGGAAAGTAAAATAATGGTGGGGATTAGGGGAACTGATTAAAAACAGAACACTGGTATAGAAGGAAATAGTGAAAGAAGAAAGGTCAGGTCAAGGAGAGAAAATTAAAATGTTGGGGGAATAAATAGGTGGTAATCATAACTCAGAATGTGAATGGGATGAACTCACCCAGAAAACAGAATCAAATAGCAGAGTGGATTAGAAAGTAAAATCCTACCATATGTTGTCTACAAGAAACATACATGACACACCCAGAATAAAGATAAGGCTGGAGAAAAATCCATTGGGCATCAACTGAGAAAAAGAAGGCAGGAGTCGCAATCATGATATCTGACAAAGGCAAAGTAAAAATAGATCTAGTTAAAAGAAATAAGGAAGGTAATTACAGCCTGATAAAAGGCAATACAGACAATGAGGAAATATCAGTACTCAACATGTATGCACCAAATGGTATAGCATCCAAATTTCTAAAGGAGAAACTGGTGGAGCTCAAGGATGAAATAGGTAGAAAATCTAAACTAGTTGGAGACCTGAACCTTCCTTTATCAGATCTAGATAAATCAAATAAAAAATAAATAAGAAAGAGATAAGAGATGAGAATGAAATCTTGGAAAAACTAGAATTAGTAGATATGTGGAGAAAAATAAATAGGAATAAAAAAGATTACAACTTCTCAGCAGCACATAGTACATTCACACTGATTGACCATGTAATAGGGCATAAAATTATGGCAAACAAGTGCAAAAGAGCAGAAATAATAAATGTTACCTTTTCAGATCACAATGTAATAAAATAATAATTAGTAAGGGTACATGGAGAGACAAATAAAAAATCAATTGGAAATTAAATAATATGATTCTCCAAAATCAGTTAGTTAAAGAAGAAATCATGAAGCAATAATTTCATTGAAGAAAATGACAATGACAACATCTATAGGATGCAGCCAAAGCAGTACTCAGAGATAAATTCATATCTTTGAGTGCATATATCAACAAATTAGGGAGGGCAGAGGTTAATGAATTAGGCATGCACATTAAAAAACTAGAAAGTGAACAAATCAAAAATCCCCAGATGAAAACTAAATTAGAGGTCCTAAAAATTAAAGAAGAAATTAATAAATTGAAAGTAAAAGAATTATTGAATTGATAAATAAGACTAGAAGTTTGTACTGTAAAAAAAAACCAAATAAAATAGACAAAGTACTGGTCAACCTAATAAAAAAAAGAAAAGAAGAAACCAAATGAACAGTATCAAAGATGAAAAGGGAGACCTCACCTCTAATGAAGAGGAAATTAAGGCAATCATTAAAAACTATTTTGCCTAATTATATGGCAATAAATATGGCAATCTAGGTGATATGGATGAATACTTACAAAAATATAAATTGCCTAGATTAACAGAAGAAGAAATAGAATACTTAACCCCATATCAGAAAAAGAAATTGAATAAACCATCAAAGAGGTTCCTAAGAAAAAATCCCCAGGACTATATGGGTTCACAAATGAGTTCTATGAAACATTCAAAGAACAATTAATTCCAAAACTATACAAACTATTTGACATAATAAGCAAAGAAGGAGTTCTACCAAATTCCTTTTATGACACAAATGTGGTACTGATTCCAAAGCCAGGTATATGAAAAACAGAGAAAGAAAACTACAGACCAACCTCCTGTTTTTGAAAAAAAAATTAATTCATTTACTGAATTTAGAACATTATTCCTTGGTTACAAGAATCACATTATTTCCCTCCCACTCTTCCCGCAGCTGATGTGCAATTTCATTGGGTATTACTTGTGTCCTTGATCAGAACCTATTTCCATGTTGTTGGTGTTGGTGCATTAGGATGTTCATTTAGAGCCTACCTCCTCAGTCATATCTCCTTGACCCATGTATACAAGCAGTTGTTTTTCTTCTGTGTTTCTACTCCCACAGTTTTTCGTCTGAATGTGAATAGTAGTTTTTCTCATAAATTTCTCCAAGTTGTTCAGGATCACTGCATGGTCACTAATGGAGAAGTCCATTATATTCGATTGTACCATAGTGTATCAGTCTTTGTGTACAATGTTTTCCTAGTTCTGCTCCTTTTGCTCTCCATCAATTCCTGGAGGTTGTTCCAGTTCCCATGGAATTCCTCCATTTTATTATTCCTTTGAGCACAATAGTATTTCCTCACCAACATATACCACAATTTGTTCAGCCATTCCCCAATTGAAGGGTATCCCTTCAAATTCCAATTTTTTGCCACCACAAAGTGCAGCTATGAATATTCATGTACATGCCTTTTTCCTTATTATTTCTTTGGGCTACAAACCCAGCAGTGCTATGGCTGGATCAAAGGGAAGACAGTCTTTTATCACCCTTTGGGCATAGTTCCAAATTGCCCTCCAGAATGGTTGGATCAATTCACAACTCCACCAGCAATGCATTAATGTCCCAACTTTGCCTCATCCCCTCCAGCATTCATTACTTTCCATTTCTGTCATGTTAGCCAATCTGCTAGGTGTGAGGTGATACCTCAGAGTTGTTTTGATTTGCTTCTTTCTGATTATTAGAGATTTAGAACATTTTTGTCATGAGATTATTAATAGTTTTTATTTCTTTAACTGAAAATTGCCTATTCATGTCATTTGCCCATTTATCAATTGGAGAATGGCTTGGTTTTTTTTGAATAATTGGTTTAGCTCTTTATAAATTTGAGTAATTAGACCTTTGTCAGAGGTTTTTGTTATGAAGATTATTTCCCAATTTGTTGCTTCCTGTCTAATTTTGGTAACATTGTTATTGTGTGTACAAAACTTTTTAATTTGATGTAATCAAAATTATTGATTTTACATTTTGTGATTTTTTTCTAGCTCTTGCTTGGTTTTAAAGTGTTTCCTTTCCCAAAGATCTGACCTGTATACTATTCTGTGTTCACCTAATTTACCTATAGTTTCGTTCTTTATATTCAAGTCATTCACCCATTCTGAGTTTATCTTGGTGTAGGGTGTGAACTGTTGATCCAAACCTAATCTCTCCTATACTGTCTTCCAATTTTCCCAGAAGTTTTTATCAAATAGTGGGTTTTGGTCCCCAAAGCTGGGATCTTTGGGCTTATCATAGACTGTCTTGCTGAGATCACTTACCCCAATTCTATGCTACTGGTCCTCCTTTCTGTCTCTTAGCCCGTACCAATTGTTTTGATGACCACTGCTTTATAGTATAATTTGAGATCTGGGACTGCAAGTCCTCCTTCCTTTGCATTTTTTCATGATTTCCCTGGATATCTTTGATCTTTTGTTCTTCCAAATGAACTTTGTTTTGTTTTTTTTCTAATACAGTAAAAAAGTTTTTTGGTACTTCAATAGATATGGCACTAAATAAGTAAATTAATTTGGGTAGGATTGTCATTTTTATTATGTTAGCTTGTCCTACCCATGAACAGTTAATATTTTCCCCATTGTTTAGATCTAGTTTTAATTGTGTGGAGATGTTTTGTAGTTGTGTTCACATAGTTCCTGTCTTTGCCTCAGCTGATAGATTCCTAAGCATTTTATATTGTCTAGGGTGATTCTAAATGGAATTTCTCTTTCTAATTCTTGCCATTGAGATGTGTTGGAAATACATAGAAATGCTGATGACTTATGTGATTTATTTTGTATCCTGCGACTTTGCTAAAGTTGATTATTTCGATTAGCTTTTTGGTTGATTCTCTGGGTTTCTTTTAGTAGACCATCATATCATCTGCAAAGAGTGCTAGCTTGGTCTCCTCTTTGCCTATTTTAATGCCTTCAATTTCTTTTTTCTTCTCTAATTGCTACTTCTAGTGTTTCTAGAACAATGTTAAATAATAGAAGTGATAATGGGCATTCTTGTTTCACTCCTGATCTTATTGGGAAGGCTTCTAGTTTTTCCTTATTGCAGGTGATGTTTGCTGATGGTTTTAGATATATACTATTTTTTATTATTTTTAGAAAAGGCCCTTCTATTCCTATGTTTTCTAGTGTTTTCAATAGGAATGAGTGTTGTATTTTGCCAAACATGTTTTCTGCATCTATTGAGATAATCATGTGATTTTTGTTGGTTTGCTTGTTGATATGGTCAATTATGTGGATGGTTTTCATAATATTGAACCATTCTTGCATTCCTGGTATGAATCTTACCTGGTCATAGTGAATAACCCTTGTGATCACTTGCTGAAATCTTTTTACTAGTATCCTATTTAAGATTTTTGCATCTATATTCATTAAGGAGATTGGTCCATATTTTTTTTCTCTCTGTTTTTGACCTGCCTGGCTTTGGAATCAGTACCATATTTGTGTCATAAAAGGAATTTGGTAGAACTCCTTCTTTGCTTATTATATCAAATAGTTTGTATAATATTGGCATTAGCTGTTCTTTGAATGTTTGATAGAATTCTTTTGTGAATCCATTTCGACCTTGGGATTTTTTCTTAGGGAGTTCTTTGATGGTTTGTTCAATTTCTTTTTCTGATATGGGGTTGTTTAGGTAGTCTATTTCTTCCTCTGTTAGTCTAGGTAATTTATATTTTTGTAAATATTTATCCATATTACCTAGATTGCCATATTTATTGCCATATAATTGGGCATAATAGTTTTTAATGATTGCCTTAATTTCCTCATCATTAGAGGTGAGGTCTCCCTTTTCATCTTTGATACTATCAATTTGGTTTTCATCTTTCCCTTTTTTAATTATATTAACCAGTACTTTTTCTATCTTATTTGTTTTTTTCAAAGTACCAGCTTCTAGTCTTATTTATTAAATCAATAGTTCTTTGACTTTCAATTTTATTAATTTCTCCTTTAATTTTTAGGATCTCTAATTTAGTCTTCATCTGAGGATTTTTAATTTGTTCATGTTCTAGTTTTTTAATTTGCATGCCCAATTCATTGACCTCTGCCCTCTCTAATTTGTTAATAGATGAACTCAAGGAAATGAATTCCCTCCTGAGCACTGCTTTGGGTGCATCCCATAGATTTTGAAATGATGTCTCACCATTGTCATTTTCTTCAATGAAGTTATTAATTGTTTCTATGATTTGTTCTTTAACTGATTTTGGAGAACTCATTATTTAATTTCCAATTAATTATTGATTTGCCTCCCCATGTACCCTTACTAATTATTGTTTTCATTGCACTGTGATCTGAGAAGGTTGCATTTATTATTTCTGCTCTTTTACACTCGTTTGCAATGTTTTTATACACCTAATACATGGTCAATTTTTGTGAATGTACCATGTGCTGCTGAAAATAAGGTGTATTCCTTTTTATCCCTATTTATTTTTCTCCACATATCTACTAATTCTAATTTTTCTAAGATTTCATTCACTTCTCTTACCTCTTTCTTATTTATTTTTTTGGTTTGATTTATCTAGATCTGATAGAGGAAGGTTCAGGTCTCCCACTTGTATAGTTTTTCCACCTATTTCATCCTTGAGCTCCACTAGTTTCTCCTTTAGAAATTTGGATTATATGCTATTTGGTGCATACATGTTGAGTACTGATATTTCCTCATTATCTATATTGCCTTTTATCAGGCTGTAATTACCTTCCCTATCTCTTTTAACTATATCTATTTTTATCTTGCCTTTGTCAGATATCATGACTGCGACTCCTGCCTTCTTTTTATCAGTTGATGCCCAGTAGATTTGGCTCCCTCCTCTTACTTTTACCCTATGCATGTCTACTTTCCTCATTGTAGACAACCTATGGTAGGGTTTTGGATTCTAATCCACTTTGCTATTTGCTTGCATTTTATGGGTGAGTTCATTCCCTTCACATTCAGAGTTATGATTACCAGCTGTGTATTTCCCAGCACTTTGATTTCTACTCCTAGTCCTGCCTTTTCTTCTTTCACTATTTCCTTCTACAGCACTGTTTTGTTTTTAATAAGTTCCCTTAATTCCCACCCTTATTTTACTTCCCTTTTTACCCCTATCCCTTCTCATTCCCTCCTTATTTCCTTTACAGTCTTTTAAAACTACCCCCCACCCTTTTACTGCTTCCCTCCCAACCAGTCCATTTGTTACCCTTCTACTTCCCTATAGGGCACAAATCTATTCTCTGCCCTAATGGATTGGATTGTTCTTCCCTCCTTGAGTCAATTTCAATGCATGTAAGGGTTGAGTATTTTCTATCTCCAACCTCTTTACCCTTCCAGGGTATTGATGTTCCCCCCCCCACCCCCCGCCATGTGCTTCTTTGTGAGATATAAATTTACCCCCTTCAGCTTCTTTTCCCATTTCTTTTAGTATTAACCTCATTTTAAACTCTAATTGTATATATATATGAACACATATATGTATTTATGCATACATATATCTATATACATATTTATGTCTTGTCATTTCATCCTATACAGTTTGTCGCTGTTCCCTCTAAGTGTAATTCTTCTAGCTGCCAGGGGATAATAACACTTTTTAAGAGTTACCAATGACCTCTTTTCTTATAGTGATACATATCATTTTAACTTATTGAGTCTTTTTAAAATTTCCTTTTTGTTTTTATTTTGCTTTGTTTTTCTTTTTCCCTCATTTTAAATTAACTTTTGATAATTTTCTTGAGTTCTGTGTTTGGGCATCAAATTTTCTGTTCAGATCTGGTCTTTTCTTTACAAATGCTTGGAATTCTTCTATTTTGTTAAATGACCATACTTTCCCGTGTAAGACTATAGTCAGTTTTGCCAGGTAGTTGATTCTTGGTTGTAGACCTAGTTCCCTTGCTTTCCATAATATCATATTCCATGCTTTTCAGTCCTTTAGTGTGGATGCAGCCAGATCCTGCGTTATCCTCACTGTGGTTCCATGGTATCTGAATGACTTCTTCTTGGTAGCTTGTAATATCTTTTCTTTGGTCTGATAGTTCTTGAATTTGGCTACAACGTTTCTGGGTATTGTCAGTTGGGGAGTAAGTACAGGAGGTGACCTGTGGATTCTTTCAGTCTCTACTTTTCTCTCTTGTTCTAGAATATTGGGGCTGTTTTCTTGGATAATTTCCTGTAGTATGATGTGCAGGCTTTTCCTTTTGTCATGGTCTTCTGGTAGCCCAATGATTCTTAAGTTGTCTCTCCTGGAACAATTTTCTAAATTTTCTGTTTTGAGAATGAGGTGCTTCATATTTTCCTTAATTTTTTCATTCTCTTGATTTTTTTTCCATAGTGTCCTGCTGCCTTGTGAAGTCACTTGATTCTAGTTGTTGTATTCAGGTTCTAAAAGGCTGGATTTCATCCCTGGATTTTTAGTCATCCTGACTTTTTGGTCATACTTCTCCTTATGGTCTGATTTTCTTTGGACATCATCTTTCATCTTCTTTGCCTCATCTTTCATCTCTTTTGCCTCATTTTCAAGCTAATTAATTTTGTCTTTCAAGACACTATTTTCTTTTGAGTATTTTTTTTGGCAAAGATCTTGGAATGCTTTGCCATTTTATTTTCTAGTTCATTTGACAGATGAGGAAACTGAGGCACATAGGGTTAAGTGACTTGCCTACGATCAAATGGCTAGTAAGTTTCTGAGGTCACATTTGAACTGAGGCCTTCCTGACTCTAGACATGGCAAGCTTTCCACTGTGCCATCTAGTTGCCATCCCTTATTTACTAAATCTTAATAATGTGACTTTGGTATAGGGGAGTCACCTCCCTTCAGGACAGAAAAATATGCTTAAACAATGAATACATCCCTTTTCTTGACCTAAAATCAACAAAGAAGTAATAAACAGCCCATAGGAAAACATCTTCCATTTGGCTGGGTACCCATGTCCTCATTCTGACCCAGGCTGTTTCCAGGCAGCATAAAGGCTACAGTGAATCCAGGAGTTTTAGGAAATGTTGTTTGTTTGACCTCCACATCAAGTCCTCCTGCAAGCTAGCAAGAGGGTAGATTCAACACAAGACACCTCATGGCTAATGTTTGGTTCCCACATCCAGTATGGCTACACATCAGATGAAGGCTCAGGAACTATAAACCTGGGACCTCTTGGCTTGAAGTGACCTAAAAAGCCAAGTTCTTTATTTTATAGATGAGGAAAATGAGGTCAAGAGAAGGAAAGTGCCTCCGAGTCTTATGACTAGGAAATGTCTAAGGAAAGATCTGAGAACAGGTCTTCCTGACCCCACATCCAGGACTCTGTCCACTAGCCATATAGCTTCCTGCAACTAGCTTGGTAAAACTCACTCACTCAATCAATTCCATCAATATTTATTTATTTAGCTCCTATGGTAGGCCAGATATTGTGCTAAGCTCTGGGGATAGCAAACCGGGAAAACAAACAGTCCCTGCCTTCTAATGTGGGAAACAACATGCCAACAAAAATATACACACCAGTTATGTACCAACCATGTAGGAAATAACAGAGAAGGCACTAGAACTAAGAGGAGTTGTGAAAGGCTTCTTGTAGAAGATGAGGGCTTTACTTGGGACAGTACAATCCCATGAATTTACAGGTAAGGGATTGGGATCTCTATGATTTTGGTCAAGCAGTATTTTCTTTGGGTCTGTTTTCTTATTGTAAAATTAATTCCATGACTTTTGGAGTCCATCTGCGATCCTATGAACCTCCGTTTTTGTGGTGAGGACAGAAAAGGATACTCTGAAGCTTTTCTATGAACTCCTTTAGAACTGAGGCTGTTTTTCCATTTCTTTTATCCCCAGCAGTTAGCACAATACCTGGCATAACAGGTGTTCAATAAATGCTTGTTGACTGAGTCACTGATGAAGTAGAGTAAGATAACAGGCACTGATCTGGAGGTCACTGATAACTCAGCTCACTGAGGACTCAAAAGGACCACTTAGTTCATTATCTTATTCTAATTAGGCTAGAACAGAGAATGGCTTTGCTTAAAATCTCTGCATCAAAGGGTGGGGAGAGGCCAGAGGAAGAGGGAGACAGACAGGGAGAGAAAGATAGAGGGAGACAAGGAGAGAGAAGACAAGGAGGAGAAAGAGAAAGCATGGAAGAGAGAGAAGAAACAGAGAGAGAGGAAAAGGGATGGGGGAGGGGAGGGGAGGGAGAGAGAAAGCAAAAGAGCTGTCATATGTCACTCTGAAAAGGAATGGATGATCAAAGCAGCTTCATGAAATCACAACAAAATTTCATAAGAGAGAAAATGCAGAGATACCTAGTAAAAATCAGTTTACCTTCCAGGGAGGAAAAGGATGAGAAACCTCTCCTGAAACCAACATGGTTGTCAGAGACTTAGCATAATTTCAATAAACTCTCCCTTTTTCTTCTTTTGTTGGGGGAAAGCCAGAAAGAATTTTTCATTCTAATTCCATCTTCTATGAATTGTGTTTGGAATTCCTCCAAACCACAAGCTAAGAGACAAGCTTGATTTGGGGTCTAGAGTTTATGAGAATTCTATTAGTCTTCTGTCATCTTCTGAGACTGATGACAGTTATGATGCATCCCAAGATGACTGGTAGAAATATATTTCTAATATTCTGTTCACCAGAACCAGGGCAACAGAGCACTGAGAAGGCTTTAACTTCAGAGGCAGTCAGCTGTCAAAGTGGTTAGAACACTGGTCCTGGAGTCAGGAAGATCTGTATTCAAGTCTTGTCTCAGACTTATTATCTAGGTTGCCCTGAGCAAGTCATTTAACCTCTGTTTGCCTCAGTTTATTCATCTGCAAAATGGGGATATATTTGCACGTATTTCCCAGGGGTGGGAGGATCACATAAGGGAATAATTGTAAATGCTTAGCCCGTTACTTGGTAGGTATAGAGCAGGTGCTATATGAATGTTAGATATTATTATTAATAATAACAACAACATTATTAAATTCCCATGACAAGTGATTTGGGAGAAATAGAACTGAACTATCACATTAGATGCCATGAACTCAGCCAAGTCAAGTGCCAAGCGATGCCTGAAGTGAAATGTTCCACTTATGGGCTTTAGCAGATTTTCTTCAACTTCTGTTTTTTGTGGAAATGATAAACCTGACCTTGACTTCCCCCAACCCCCTCAGCTACGATAAGAGGGATTCAGTGGGTACTGTGGTTCACCTGGTTTGTGCCTCATCAGGTTAAATGGGTATTCTTTCTGTTTTCCTGCCCTTCTGTGGACTGAGTCACCCTATAGAAGACAAGTTCTGGAGCATTATGCTTAAATAAAGGAGAGCAGAAATGGGTAAAGATCCTAATTTTGTCTGTCTTAGAATCTTGTAACTGGAAAAAATACTTTAGAAGTTATCCACTATTCTCTCACTCAATGAGCTCCCTTGACAAAAGGTTATGCAGCTTTATTTGTATATTTCTGGTGACAGATCATTAGTTAGGGAATGAAAGTCCATTCTACTGCTGGTTATAGCAAGAGGATAGAAAGTTATATCTTGTGTTGAGCTGAAATTTGTTTCCTTGTCACTTCCTTCTATTGGTCTGGAACCATGCATCTCTATTCAGAGCACATTCATAGCAACATACAATTGACAACTTCCCTAATCATCCTGTCCTGCCCCCTTCCAGCTCTAGAACCTGGGAACTGTGATTTGATCAATTTTACCACTGTTCCTGAATAGGATGTGCCAATCTACTCCACTATGGCTCCACCCACCATCTTTATAATACCCTAATCCTAATCTATCTATCCCACTCCAAATCTCTGCTAACCTTCACCCTTTCAGTTCTAACTGCCTTCCAGACCTCTTCGATGCAATATGTCAAAATGAGCTGATTCTCTTTCTCCCTAACTACTGTCCCCAACAGAGTCCCAGCTTCCCCTCTCACTGTGGAGGCTATCAGCATACTCTCAATCCTTCAGATTCAGAACCTACTAGTCAGTCAAGATTCCTCTCTCTTTCTCATCCCCAGAATGAGCTATTGCCAAGACCTGTTGATATCAGATTTCATCTCTGAATCGATTCCCCATTATGCCCCCTTTCTCCTCTGACACTGCTCCAACTCTGGGGCAAGCTTTCATCACCTCGTGCAAGGACTACTACAGTATCTGCTGGTGAGTCTGCCTGCCTCAAATCTCTCTCCACTCCAATCCATCCTCCATTCAGCTACTCACTTGGTTTTCCAAAGTACCTCTCACTACCCTACCAAAGAAACTCCACAGTAACTCCCTATTGTCTTAAGGATTAAATCCCAAATGTTCTTTTTGGCATTTAAAGTCCTTCATAAACTGCCCCTTCCTACATTTCCAGTGTTCTTACACTTCACTCCCTGATATGAATTCTTTGATCCTGTGATCCTAACCTCCTGAGTGCTTTCTCTGGCTGTTCCCCACATCTGGAATTCTCTCTTTGCTCTGCTCTGTCTACTGACTTCCCTGACTTCCTTTAATTTCTAGTTAAGATCCTTCACTCTACTAGCAGCCTTCCCCAGTTCCCCTTCATTCTAGCGCCTTTGCTCTACTGTTTCTTACTTATCCTGTATGTGGCTTGCTTTGTATATATTTCTTCTCTTGTTGTCTTCCCTATTAAACCATTGGCTCCGGGAGGGCAGGGACTTTTTGTCTCTTTTTGTGTCCCCAGAATTTAGCACCTTGCTTGCTTTACACTAAGAACTTGCATCCAAGTTCCCTGCCTGGCTCTCATGTCCTTATGAGAATTGTATAAGCTCCTGGTGGGAGCTCCTCTCTGCTTTTCTGTTTGTAGCCACAGAGTTTAGCACAGTACTGGGCACATAGTAAACACATAATAAATGCTTTCTCATTAACTTATAGATTTGGAAATGGGCAAATTTTCAGAATTCATTTAATTGAAAGCAGCCAGTTAGCACCCTGGATAGAGTGCTGGATCTGTAGTCAGAAAGACCTGAGTTCAAATGTTTACCTCAGATAATTATTATCTGGGCAAATTGCTTCACCTCCATGTTTCAGTTTTCTCATCTATAAAGTGGAGATAATAATAGCACCCATGTCCTAGGATTGAGCGTTTGAGATAACATATATGAAGTACTTAAAAAATCTTCAAGCCCCATATAAATGTGAGCTGCTCCCCCTTTCCAAATGATGACATGTCTAAGGTCATATTAGGAACATCTCTCTCTTTCTCTCTATAGTGTACTTTGGACTTCTTTGCCAAGCCCCAGAACAGAATCCTCTTCCTCTTGGAAGATCATTTCAACTCTGGAATTCATACTTTGGAACCACCCTCTGTCCTTGCAGCACCTCCCTCTGGTTGGACAGCTCCTTTCAGAACCTCCCTGAGCTGGCTGTATTCCTCTTTCCTCACTAGGCTGCAGTCCAGATTTCTCCATTCTGCTCTTGCACTGGGCAATTCCCTCCCTCCCCCACCCCTTCTGGTTCCTTTCAAGCCTTATTTTCCCTATTAGAATGGAAGCTACCAGAGGGCTGTCTTTTGCTTGTATTTACAGCCCTAGCACTTACTGAATGCTTGTTTTCTCACTGATTGAAATGGCAAAGGCAGTGTTGAAGAATGAATAAAAAATTCTAGATTTCCTGACTCCCAATCCAGTGTTCTTTCCACTAGATCACCATGTTGCCTTTGTGTTACTCTCCTTTGCCCCTTCAATGAGTCTTCCTTGGCTTCATGTTCAAGACCATCCATGACTTGGATGGCCTTTCTCTTTATAGTCATATTTCAAAGGATTCCCCTTTGTCTGCTCTGTGCCTGAGTCAGACAAAACTATGTTTTGTCTGTGATCTTCCTCCTGCTAAGTAGGAGAGCATCCAAAGGATGGCAGTCAAGAGAGTGAATGGCCTTGAGACCAGGATATGGAAAATGGGTTCTGAGCATATTTAGCTCAGAAAAGAGATGACAGGGATTTCATAGTTGTCTCTGATCAATCAACTGGCAATTATCAAACACATGTGTGCCAATAATTGTTTGGGATTGGCTCTAGAAATACTGAAAATCAAACAATCCCTCCTTTCTGGTGCTTGGTATTCTAGTTGTCTTCGAGTATCAAATGCCTGAGAGGCATTGTGCTTGTTCTTATTGGTCTCAGAGGGTAAGACTAGAATGTATGGGAGTTGTTGCAAAGAGGCAGAGATGGGATTGGCTTCAAGAAACCCCTCAACAACATCCTAATCATTAGGGCTACCCCAAAGTAGAAGAGGCTGCCTCTGGATGTCATGAGAACCTTCTCATTAGGGGGCTCCAAGAAAAAGCCAGAGGATCACTGGTCAGCATCTTGTAGAAAAGAATGTTTTACAGGCTAGTATTATATCAGATGGATTCAAGGTGTTTTCAAGCTTTCAAAGTTTCAAACTAAGATTTGGTAAATTGGGGTCTATAGGCCTTGGGCCCCCCATATTCAGCTAAGTTCTATAAGGGGGTAGGGAGGAAGGAATTATCTGGAACTGAGTTTTCATGGGAGCTTGTGACCAACAGAAGAGCAATTTGCAGCTACAAAGAGACCTCATCAACCCAAAATTAAGCAAGCAGAGACTCAAATTTATCCAGTGGCTATGCCTTTTTTTTGGAAATGGACTTGGGGAAGGAACATTTTGTGGCAACTGCTCTAAGGTGGAAGCTACTCTTCTCAGGCACTGAGACGACAGATAGAAGAGGGTGATGCTTCCTCCCCCGGCCCAGTTATTAAATGTCTGTTTTTGCTGTATCTTTGAAATAAATTCTCTTCAAAAATTTTTAAATTATTAAGTTCAGTCATGAGCAATTTCTTGAAACCATTCGGGTTTGGGGGGGGCAGAAATATTGGAGCACTTTGCCATTTCCGTCTCCAGTTCATTTTACAGGTGAGCAAACTGAGGCCAACAGGGTTAAGTGACTTGGCTTCAAGAAAACCCCCCAACAATTTCCCAACCATTAGGGCTACCCTAAAGTGGAAAAGGCTGCCTCCACAAGGTCACAACAACTAGTGTCTAAGGCTGAATTTGAACTGAGGTCTTGTTGACTCTAGGTTCAGTGCTGCCTTGTTGTCCCCATGCCATCTAATTAATTGATGTTAATTGGCTAAAAGATACTGGGGTGCTATTCACCAGTCATTGACATTGGGACAACACATTGGAATGGGGGCTGGAACATATGGCATTAGGGTACCCCTAGAACCCTGAGGGGGACAGAATGAGGAGCAATCAGAAGTTTGTAATTTCTCATACCCCCACATCCCTGCAAAGAATGTGAATTCCTCGAGACCAAAGTACTGTTCCATGTTTGACTTTGCATCTTCTCCAATACCTAACCAAGTGTCCTGTGCAATTAGGAACTTAATAAACGCCTTGGGAACGGAAGTTATAAGGAGTTTAACCTGATAGAAGGAAAAACTTCCCAGCAATGACCTGTAATTCTGATTCTCCACAAACAGAGGGTCCACATACATGAAGCATTTTCTCCAGAGCCCTGACACATTGGCTTGTGCCATTTCTTATCTTTGGATAAGAGGAGGCCTGGAGTTACGCATTTGTATGCCTGGAGTGTGACTCTGAATCCTTCTACTGTGAGTACACAGGAAAGCTATTTTCTGATAAGCACCCAGAAGAGCTATTTGTTGGTCTTTGGAGATGAAGCCACATTGGGCTCCCTGTGAGTCCTTCACCCTTGTCAGACTGGCAAGACCCACTTAGGATTAGAGAAGGAAGGAACCTTAAAGGCTTCTATTATTCTTTCATTTTACAAATGAGCAAACCAAGACCCAGAGAGATTCAATAGTTTACTTGAGATGTAACAGCTAGGAAGGAAACCATGCTCTTGACTGCAAGTGAGGTGCTCATTCATTGTTTCATAATCACTCTTTACAGACACCACGGTGGCACTTATATATGCATAGACCCCCCACATTCAACTCTGTCTCTATTTCTCTCTCTTCCATTCTTTATTTCTCTCTCTCTCTCTCTGTCTCTCTCTCTCTCTCTCTGTCTCTCTCTCTGTCTCTCTCTCTCTCTCTCTCTCTCTCTCTCTCTCTCTCTCTCTCTCTCTCTCCCTCCCTCCCTCTCTCTCTCCCCCCTTTATCCCCCCTCTCTCTGTCTCTCTCTCTGTCTCTCTCTCTGTCTCTCTCTCTGTCTCTCTCTCTTCTTCTTCTTTTTTTCTCCTTCTCTCTCTATCTCTGCCTCCCTTTTTCTTCCCTCTGTTGCTGTCTGTCTTCTTCATCTCTTTCTCCCTCTTCCTGCTCTCCCTTTTCTAGACACACTCGACAGTATGGATGATGGGGGGCCTTCTGAAAAACGAGATTTCTTAGTTCAGTGAAGCTTTAAAGTGATGGCCACTTCTGATGGTTCTGAGCATGTACAATACTTCCTCTAATTACTTCAGTCTCATCTTTGGTATTGCCATTAGGAAAATGACTGTCATATTACTACATGTGTCTCTCTGCCTGCTTCTCTCCATGAGTCCTATGCCTAAATGCCTATGAATTATGTGTGGGGGATTGGACCCAAAAAGTGGACAATTGAGTTGGGAATAGTTGGTTCTCACCCATATTCCAATCAGTAGGAAGAAGGCCTGCAATATGGGGCAGTGGAAGGAACTTTAAGGAAGGCTGAAATCACCAAACTTGAGTTCAAATCCTGCATGACTTTGGCACCTCTTTGTGTGAACTTTGGCATCTTTTAGCCCTCTGGACTATCTATAAATGTGGGAGTCGGACTAGAGAACCCTTGCAGTCTTTTCTATTTCCTCACCTAGGATCCAATGAGTCTCTTTCTATTTTCCACCTACCCCATAATATAGCCTTTATATTTCAGTAAGAGCCATTTTTCTCGTATCTAGATCCAGTCATGTCACTCCTCTCCTAAAAAATCTCCAGTGGCTCACTGTTGCCTACAGAATAGAATTTTCTTCTTTTGGCCTGACCCCTACAACCCTTCCCAGTTTGGTGCTTCCCTACCTTTCAGCTTTATGACTTTCCTTTCTCTCTGGTAAGTTCAATACTTAACCCACAATCTTCTCCCCATTAATCCCTTTTGTTATATTTTTTTTCTTTATGGTTGTACTTTCTTTATGGACCCTGGCCTCCCATTTTTCAGGTTGTTCGACTTCTTTGCCTTATGTCTCACTTCAATCTACCTCAGCCATGAATGGGCACTGTCCTACCTTAGATTCTGCCCTCTTCCCTCCCCTCCCCAAGTGTATTCATCCCACAGACCAGGATTCTAATTATGGTCTGTTGGCCCCTTCCAGACACCAGGTCCTCCCCTGCCTGACTCCCTGGGATCACTGACAACATTCCCCTTCTAGCTATGGTCTACCCTGGAGTTTGTGACAATATGGCGGCTCATATTCCTTCCAGTGGCCTTGGAGAAGACTGTACCTATCCTTTCTTGCTTTCTCAGAAGCTAAGGGGTTTTCAAGAGTGTAATTAATAGTCATAAAGACTTTCCAGATGAAAAGTACAATCTCTCATAAGTTTTAAGTAGCATGGAACCATGAAAGGCAGAAAGAGACATTAACTCTGAGGCCATCAGGGTCCCTTCAACTGAAACCACCTCAGAAGAAACATCTGGAACATTTGAGCAAGTGTGAGTGGCGACTCTTCTTACATTATCATGTCTGATTCACTTAAACAGGTGAGACTTTAAGGTCTGTAATTGCTGATAAATCACCAGCTCTTAAATCCCAGCTCTACAAAGTAGGCAATCAGATATGAACAAGTATCTTAACAACAAGATCCCTTGGACAAGGTTGTCTACCATATAGAGTGATGGTAGAAGTGGCCAAGGGTAGATTAGAGTAGGAGAAAAGACACAACTACCTGCTAGAATGAGCTGTCCTAAAGTGGAAAGGGGGGCTTCAGTAGAGGGGGGTTTCTTTCTTTTTTTTTTAAACCCTCACCTTCCGTCTTGGAGTCATTACTGTGTATTGGCTCCAAGGCAGAAGAGTGGTAAGGGCTAGGCAATGGGGGTCAAGTGACTTGCCCAGGGTCACACAGCTAGGAAGTGGCTAAGGCCAGATTTGAACCTAGCACCTCCCATCTCTAGGCCTGGCACTCAATCCACTGAGCTACCTAGCTGCCCCCCGGGGGTTTCTTTCTTTTTTAAACCCTCACTCTTTGTCTTAGAATCAATAACAGCTTCAAGGCAGAAGAGCACTAAGGGCTAGGCAATGGGAGTTAAAGTGATTGGCCCAGGGTCACACAGATAGAAAGTTTCTGAGGCCAGATTTGAACCCAGGACTTCCCACCTCTAGACCTGACCTGACTGTCAATTCACTGAGTCACTTAGCTGCCCCAAGGGGGTTATTTCAATGGAGGTTTCTAAGCCAAATATAGAAGATCCCTTGTTGACTATGTTGTAGATGGAGATGGTTTTCAGGTATGGCTTGCTCTGGATGGCCATGGTGGTCCCTTCCAGCACAGAAATTCTGTATTTCTGCAAGATGAGTGGATTGAATTTTTAAACTAAGAAAGAGAATGGATGGAGCTCAACCCATGACCAAACACTTAGACAATAGAAGGACACAAGTTGAAGGACACATGGAAGGATCAAGCTGTGTTAAAGGACACAGAGCCTTTGCACATACCACAGAAAGGAAGTTGAAAGTTTTTAATCCAAAATAATATTATACCTGCTTGTAATTCTTTGTATTGAAAGTGCACTTCTGCATATGAGAGAAATTATGATAAATTATAAAATATTTCTTTTGTCATTTGATCCACTTGACATCCTTCATCTTCTATCTATGATATGCCAGGAGCTGTGCGAGGTGCTGGAGATACAAGGGCAAAAATGAAGCAGCCCCTGTCCTTGGGAAACTTACATCCTACTTGGAGACAACATGTCCATATCTAAGTATACATATAATTTATGCAAAATAAATACAAGACAACCAGAGTTAGGGAAAGGAGTTGTTGGGGAGAATCAAGAAGCCCATAGATAGAAGGTGGTGATTCAACTAAGATTTGAAGGGAACAATGGATTCCAAGAGGAGAGGTAAAAAGAAGATGAAAGGTGAGGGTTTAAAAAATAAGGGTCAGAAAAAGGATATGAATAAGCAGTTTTCAAATGAAGAAATCAAAACTATCAACAAGTATATGAAAAAGTGTTCTAAATCTCTTATAATTAGAGAAATGCAAGTCAAAACAACTCTAAGGCACCACCTCACACCCAGCAGATTGGCCAATATGACAGTAAAGGAAAATAATCGATATTGGAGGGGATGTGGCAAAGTTGGGACACTAATACATTGCTGGTGGAGTTGTGAACTGATCCGACCCTTCTATAAGGCAATTTGGAATTATACCCAAAGGGTTTTTCAGCCATACTACTGCTGGGTTTGTACCCCAAAGAGATGAAAGAGAGAAAAGGACCTGCTTGTACAAAAATATTTATAGCTGCTCTGTTGTACTGAAAGGAATGATGAACTGGAGGGACTCCATGTGAACTGGAAAGACCTCCAGGAACTGATGCAGAGCGAAAGGAGGAGAACCAGGAGAACATCGTACACAGGAATAGCAATATTATGGGACTTGGCTACTCTTAGCAGTCCAATGATCCAGGATAGCTCTGGGGACTTAGGAAACACAATGCTTGCTGTCCACCTCCAGAGAAAGAACTATGGGAGTAGGATTGCAGAGGGAAGTATATGATTTACATGTTTAGTTGGGTTTATGATTTGGGGTTTTGGTTCTGTAAGATTCTCACTTACAAAAATGAATAATATGAGAATATGTTTTGCATGATAATACATTTATTAGACTGAATTGTTTGTCAGCTCCAGGAGGGGGAAGGGAAGAAGGGAGGGAGACAATATGGATCATATGACTTTGGAAAACTTATGTGGAAATTTGTAATAAAAATATATATAAAAAGTTAAGGACCAGAAAGAGTTTTTGTATGTGTAGGTTATATCCATTGATAATTTATTATTAGAAATTAAAGTGGATAACATTTCATAATATTTACTAATTCATTGAAAAGAATAATTAATCCATTGCATGTTAACATAAATAGTATTTTGTGAAACATCATTATTTTCCAACAAAAAACAGTGAGTCGTATTGTTTTCATATTCTCTTTAATGTCTGCCAATAGAAGATGGATGGATTCTCCTATCTGCTTCTGCCTTTAATCTCTTTACTCTGTGTTGTTTTGATTGAAGTCTATGAATAAAATCCAGTATCACACAGGAAAGGAAGGAGGATTTAAGAGACAAATGATTTCTTAGACTTCTTACTGACTTCATGGACCCACTGAAAAGATCTCCTGGAGGCTCAAGGGTCAGCAGCCCACATTTGGAGATCTGCTGGTCTAGAGAATTCCTGATGGGAAAATCCTTCTGCCAATACAGCTAGGTGATACAGCGGATAGAGTGTTGCGCTGGTGTCAGGAGGCCTGAGTTCAAATCCAGCCTCTGACACTCTTTAGCTGTGTGACCCTGGGAATATGACAACCTTTGTTAGTCTCACTTTCCTCAGCTATAAAATGGGGTCCCATAGAAGGAAACAACTCCAGTATCTTTGCTACGAAAACCCCATACATGAGGTCATGAAGTCAGACTGACTAAACAGCTTAATTTGTACCACAATACAGATCAGAGACTGAGCTGTTCACGAAGTTAAATAACTTACCCAGGGTCACCTATCCAGCCAGGGTGTGGGCTAAGCACCAGGAATGGGAAGCTACAAGTAAATCAAGCCTCATCCCCAAGGAGCTTACACTGGACTGGAAGGCTCTGACATGCTGTGACAGAAAAGTAAATACAAGTACTACACAGTACCTTTACTAAGTAATCTGGAGATGGGCAATGGGGAGACCATTGATCTCTATGGAGACATTATGAAAAGCTTTGATCAGTGGTCTTTCTGAATAACTGAGGTCAATGCAGAAGGTCAACATCATGGCAGCCTTCACCTTCTTCCCAAGTCTTGTCCTTCCAAGGACTGAGCAGGACTCCTGAGAAAATACTCCATCAGCAGAGCTTTGGAGAACCTCAGCTTGGAGACCAAACTTGGGTGCAGAGACAGGCCAGCCTGCACACATTCAGTCTGGGTTCCATTCCAGACCTTGCTAGCCTGGGTTTTTAGAGACTTCATCTCTCTCACCAAGATTCTTTGCATAATTCTGGCCCATTTCCTAGGATTATTTTTTAGATGGTCATTTTCTATCAGCAATACTTATTAGTTTTTCAAGATCAAAGCTAGAGTCTTTGCTTCAAACATGGATGTAAAATAGTAATAAATTGGGCCCTCAAATCATAACCCCCACAACTGACCATACCAGGCCACTAGCGCTGCCTGACATAGCAAAGAGCTGAATTTATTGCTACCACAAAAAAATAAAAGGAAGAAAAATGCCTGAAGCTGGCTCCTGGGAAATGTCAAAAAACCCCACAAAACAACATCATGGGAGCAGAGTGGTCAAATTTGGCTTCTCTGGCTGCACTGAAGGTAAGATTCAAACTATTATGGAGTTCCTGTATAGAAACACAGTGCTTTGTTGATAGTAAGCACTTAAAGATCTTATCGATTTGTTCATATTTCATTTTTATGCCATGCAGTCTTCTTGGTCATATCTAACTCCTCATGACCCATTTGAGATGTTCTTGGCAAAGATACTGGAGTGGTTTGTCATTTTTCTCTCCAGCTCATTTTACAGATGAGGAAACTGAGGCAAACAGAGCTCAGCAATGTGCCCAGAGTCACATAACTGGTAAATGTCTGAAGCTGTTTGAACTCAGGCAGATGAGTCAAGAATGCCCAAGTTAAAATCTGGCTTCAAACACTTCTTAGCTGTGTGGCCCCGGACACTTCACTTTATTTGTTTCAGTTTCCTTATCTGTAAAATTATCTGAAGAAGGAAATGGCAAACCATGTCAGTATCTCTGCCAAGAAAACTCCAAAAGGGTCATGAATAGCTGGACCCAACCAAGAATGATAAACAAGAACATATTACATCATCCTGTGATAATATTTATTTGTATATTGTATGATATTACATTATGCATATTATAATTATAATTCTGCCTTCCCCACCATTCCTGCCTTTTGAAATCTTATTCATAATTCAAGATGCTCCAAATGTCATCTCTTGAATATTTGCCAGAAAGAAATGATTTTTCTTTCTTCTGTATTCTAAAATATTCCTTGGTTTTTCTGTCTGTCTGTCTCTGTCTGTCTCTGTCTCTGTCTCTGTCTCTGTCTCTGTCTCTGTCTCTGTCTCTGTCTCTGTCTCTGTTTCGGTCTCTCCATATTCTAATTTCTAAAATAGCTTTGACCCCGCCCTCCAATTGAATCCAATTCAATTCAACAAGCATTGGTAAGTGCCTGTCCTGTGCTAGGTCTGGTGCTAGGTACTGCTGGTCAGTAAAGGACAAGTAGGACCTGCTCGCTGCTCCATTGGGGAAATAAAGCATAGCAAAAGTCAATAATATATAGTTGGGTGAGTTGTTTTTTTAATCTATGGTTTCATTGAAATGGGGAAAGTCCAATGAGGAAATTCCCCATGCCAATGCAAATGGATGGGCATGCATTCTCCAGTTCATTGGGCAATGGAGAAGAGTGACTTACACAGAGTCATGAGGAGAGTGTGTCTGAGGGTAATCTTGAACCCAGGTCTTCCTGACTTTAAGACAAGGTTTCTCCCCCCCACATTTAACTGCCTCTCTATCTTTTTAAATACAAGATCTATAAAAGATATTTGCAAGAGGGAGAGGCAGAATGCCAGTAACGAGGAAGATGAGACAGAGAGGAAGAGAGATGGAAAGATGGTACCAAACGCTTCTTTGAAGGAAGTTGGGCTATGAAGGGAGTATATGCCATCTATGGGAGATAGGAGATGGGATATTTGTCACATAGCAGCAATGGCTAGAAGGCCAGTTTGATTCCAAAATGGAGACTGTAAGCAGGGGATGTGGTAGGAAGCAAGTGGGAGTCAGACTATTACGGGCTTTAAAGGTCAGACCAGGAATTTGGTATCTCATCCTAGAAGCAACAGGAATCCTTGAAGATCTTGGAGAAGGAAAGGATGGGGATACAGTCAGATCTGAGTTTTAGAAATATCAATTTGGCAGCTGTTGTGGATGATAGTAGGGAGAGAAGATGGGATTCATTAGCATAGTCCCTCCTGGAGGTCAGGAACTCTGTCTTCTTTGTCTTTCAGGCTCCTGGAGTGCCTACTCAATAAGGGATTCCTAAATGGATGATGAATGAATGAAATGGGAGCAGACCCCAACACTAACATTCTGGGAAATTTATAGTACAGAGGAGGCTTCCAGGTACTGAGAGATCTTTGTTAACTCAATGGCTTTGGTGCTATAAATTTTACCTTTTACTGACCCTTCTGCTGGAGAGGCACCCTAGGGGGAAAACTGGTTCCCAGTTGGAAATCTGGATGTGCTCAGTAATCTCAGAGTTACCATTCTCGACCGAAGCACAGACTTCTCAATAGCCCCGAGGTCTCCTCACCAACCAATACAAATTAGGAATAGAAACCGTGTAGAATACTGAGGATGCTTTCAAAGATCAAATCTCATAAAATAATCCATTCATGGAACTAACTGTCCTTTCTCTAAATCTCATTATCTTTCATTTGTTTATTGGAATGACTGGTAGCTTAGAAATGGGATGAAAGAAGAAATAGCAATAAACATAATGGTTAACATTTGCATAGCATTAAAAAAACCCTTTCCTTCCATCTTAGAATCGTTACTAGGTATTGATTCCAAGGCAGAAGAACAGTAAGGGCCAGGCAACTGGGATCAAGTGATTTGTGCAGTCATATAGCTAGGAAGTGTCTGAATTCAAATTTGAATCCAGAACTACTTGCATAAGATTTTAAAGTAGACAAAATGCTTTACATATGTTATCTTATTGGATTCTATCCCATTCGATCCTATTTGGTCCTGGGAGGTAAAGGCTAATGTTGCCTTTATTTGATAGCTGAGGAAAGTGAAGCAAATAGAAATTAAAGTGATGTGACTGGAATTCACATAGCTAGTAAGTGTCTGATGCATTTGAACTCAAGTCTTCCTCTCTCTGGGTCTAGTACTCTATTCATTTTACCACTCAGCTGCCTGGAACTTTATGAGACAAAAAAAGGGGAAAAAAAGAAATTGAGTCTAGAGGTAGATAGGACTTGCAGTATATACCTTAGAGGACTGGAGAGAAGTTTGGCTGAAATTATTTACTCTGAGCCTTGTAAACCTTAATGTGTCAGGAAAATGGAAGCAAGTCAATAGACAACATTTTTGAGATTGAATTAAGTCTAAGAACTTTGCAGAGTCACTTAAATGAAGATAATAATTGCTTAAAAGGGTTTGGCACGACTTACTATCCATTCCAAAAAACCAAGTGGATGAAAAAGAAAAATGTCCACTCTCTGAACTACATTGTATGCAGTTGAATGGACATTTTATAAAACTTGTCTTTTAGTGCCTATATCTTGGAGAGACATAAGAACAACAAGCTGGATTCAGTATTGAGCTAATGAAAATTTTCTTTGGGAAGAGGGAAAATTATTTGAATGGTCCCAAGCTTCTCCTTGAAACAAAGGTCTATGCTGATTTTAATAACAGTATTCTTCCAGTGATATCACATGGTTACAAATCCAGGGATGTTATGGTTTCCAAACAATGGTGGTCAAAAATCATAGAATCATAGGGTGAGAGTTGGGAGGGACCTCAGAAGTCACCTAGACCCTCTCTTTCCCTTTACAGATGAGGAAACTAAGGCCAGAGAAGCAAAGGGATATCTAAAGAAGTGTCAGATGTGAGGTTCAACTCCCAGTCCTTGAATTCCAGAGCCAGTTCTCTTTTCACTGTAAGTCAGAGGTACATGATGGGTGTGGGTAGGCTGAAGCTTATTGCAAAGCAGGAACTAAAGGGGGTATAGTAGAATTCATTAGGGAATATGTGATTAGGAAAATGGAACAACTGATGGGTGGTATCCAAATACTAAGAGATATCAACGAAGTGCCCTGGTTTACTGGTTTGATCACCTATTGTGAGTATTAGAGGACAAGGACAAGAATTGCATTGGATGGCCAGCTAGAAGGGTTTTAATCTGCATCACTGGAGAAGAAGATCCTTGTCATTATGTGTGGAGACACTGAAGAATTTGAGCACTAATGGTAGTTATGATCAACGTGGAAAGTAACTAACCTGGGAATAGCCCTTGATTCGATGATACCACTACTAGATCTAAGCCCCCAAAAGATCAAAGAAAAATGAAAGAGTCCTAAATGTATCTCAAGCAGCTCTCTTTGTAATGGCAAAGAACTTTGAGCTGAGGGTGTGCTCATCATCAATTGGAGAGTGACCACATCATGGTGTATGGATGTAATGGATATTATTATGCTGGGTGACAGGATAAAAGGGATAGTTTCAGAGAAACCCAAGAAGAATTGATACATTGATGCAGAGTGAAGCAAGTAGAACCAGGAAAACAACTTTGAAAGTCTTAAGAATTCTGAGCAGCACCATGATTGACCATTATTCTTTTCTTTTTTAATTTGAAATTTTTGAATTAATTGATTTAGAATATTTTTCCATGTTTACATAATTCACTTTCTTTCCCTCCCCTCCTTTCACCCCTCTCCTGTACCCACTGAGTCATTCCACTGGGTTTTACATGCTCGACCATGATTCTTGAGGACTGATGATGAAGAATGCTGCTCATCTTTTGACAGAGAGGCAATGGCCTAAATATTGCCAAATGAGATGATTTTTTGGATGTGGTCAAGATGGACATTTGTTTTGCTTGATTATGTAAGAAAAAGAAATTCCTATATTGGATTATTTTTATAAGGACTTTCTTTGGGGGGAAGAGGGAGAAGGGTGGAAGTGAGAGAAAAGGGTGTTTATTAATTTTAAAATTGAAGAGAATATTTATTATGATGCCAAGATAGGTGTCCAGACTCTGTTTTCCCTTTCATGATGATGTTTTGTATTTCATTCACTGCAATAGACAGAAAATACTTGTGGCTCTCATGCATTTAACACTTACCAAATCTATCTTGATAACCAAGGATATTAGCAGACTTTTATTACAGAAGAAGCTGGTAACAAAATTGTCAATTAATGTCATGACCCAGCCACGATGACTCATCAATGGCAATTGGTGCCATTTTTTCAGATGATCAAAACCATCGTAAAATCGTAACATCAACACCTAACACAGAAATGCTTCTCTAATGCCAGATGGGTTTTATGTGATAATCATCAGAGCTAAAGGATGATGGAATAAGGCAGTGCTTGGTGGGCCTAAACAAGCTCTTCAGGGAAGTATCTACTTTTCTCTTTCTAAGACATCACAGCTAGCACCAAAAGAAGGTTTTATAACTGTCCCAAAAGTTAGCTTTGTGATTTGTCATATGAGTCAGCATTTTAAAAAACATTTTGAATTTTCAGAGTGCTTGGCAATAATATTATTATTTTATAATGTAGTTACTGCCACAGTAGATGGAAAGCTGGACTTATAGTCAGGAAGATCTGGGTCCACATCTTGACTCTGACACACACTGCCTGTATGACCCTGGACAAGTCACTTAACTTCTTAGTGTCTGAGACAACTCTTAAGTCAAGGATCAGCAGACTATGACCAGAGAGCTAAATCCTACCTCCTGTTTCATCCCATCCCCATTCATGGGTTAAGAATGGTTTTGACACTAAAAAACTACCAAGACTGTGGGCTGAACCTGGCCCTTGGGGCAGTAGTTTGTTGACCTCTGCTCTAAGTCCTTCAAAATATTTACAGATCTTCATTGGCAGAGTTTTCTCTCTGAGAATTTCCCTCTAGTGATTATTAATGAAATCTTAGGTGCCATTTTAAAAGCTAATCATGGAATCATCACTTGGCAGACAAAGTCAGAAATCAGGCTAGGAGAATTCTTTAAGATGATCGAATCAAAACCCATTATTTTAGAGATGAGAAAAATGGAGGTCTGGAGAGTGCTGCTGACTTACCAAAGCCCATACCATGAGTATAGCATGGAATTTAGGTGCCATGCCTGGCATTTAATAAGTATTGTCTATTGACTGATTAGAAATGAGATCCTATGGCACCCAGTTCAATGATCTTTCCATGACTCCACATTGTCTGGCAAATGATCTTAATCTTTATGGGACAGTGGGGCAAGTGCTACATTTTGAGCAAGAAGATCCAAGTTCAAATCTCAGCTCTGCCCCTACTTCCCTGTAGGACCTAGGGTAAATTGCTTATCCTCTCCAGATCTGAGTTTCCTAATCTGTACATGGAGAGGATTGGACTAGATGACTTCTGAGGTCCTTCGAGCCCTTAATCTATGAATCTGGGAACTGCACATTGTTCCTTAACAGATATGATAGGACCTGTGCAGAATGGATTTTAGATAAAGGCTTATTCAGTTGGGAATTACAAAGAGAACATTTTGGTCCAAAAGGAAGCATTTCCTAGAAATGGATCTGGGAAACTGTTAGTGGAGACACTCAAGCAGAGATGGCATAGCAACCTGCTGACCAGGCTGGAGAGGGGAATAATGTGGGAACATCAGGGTGGCTGGGTGACCTCTGAGGGATCTCCAACTCCAGTCCCTAGGCTGCCTGCAAATTCAACAGAGGAATGGAAGCCAGCATATACCTCAGAATTCTAGAATGGGAGGGTGGCTATTAGTCAGTTCTCAGCATTGTGCCAGGTCCTCTGCTAAGTTGTGGAGATACAGAGAAAGGCAAATGCACAGTCCTTGCCACCAAGGTGCTTACATGCCAGTGGAGGAGAAAGCATGTAGATGACTATGTTAAGAAATGGAAGGCAATTGCAGAGGGGAGGCACTAGTCATGGGAAGATGTGGCTCCAATCTGTCATTGGATGGGATTTGAGCTCTCCTGAAGTGGACAGAGTGATGGGGAGTAGAGTCAAAGGTGAGACCAGTCAACAGAGGTCATGGATCTTGAGAAGCCTGGGGAGACAAGAGGTGAGAGTTTGCAAATGGTGGAGGGAGGAGTTGAAATGAAGAAGAAGTCTGAGCCAGGTCCTGAACCTATTGGGCACCAGGGCGGTCCATGGCTGGCAGCATCAAGTATCTGATCAGGATGGAAAGAATGTTAAAGATGGCTTCTGAGTAACAATGGCAAAGAGGGTCCAACAAGGAGTGTGCCAGCCTCCCTTAGCTCTGTGTGTCCATGGGGAAGAGTAGAGCAGCCACCCTTAGAGAGGGTGACAAGACATATTTCTCTAGAATAAGTCTAGGTTTCTGTGAGTCCCAGGGGATGATAGATTTGAAGCTGGAAAGGACCCTGGAGGTCATCTGATACAACACTTTCATTTTACTGATTCTCTAAATCCAGAGATCTTCCCAAAATACCACAGTAGAGGAAGGTGCCACAGAAGACTAGACTAGGGACCCAGGAGAAGGAGCATGGAGTTGGAGGGAGGGCAACACAGCAATATGGAAGGGACCAGAAAGATCAGCTAGACCAAGCCCTCTTCCTTCTGTGTTATCTTGGATATATGGAAACTGAGGTCTGGAGAGGTAATGTTTACATTTTAGGGCTTTGCCAGTAATCTGCTAATTATAGCTCAAACACAGCTGAATAAGCAAGCCATGGCAATCAGTAAAAGCAGGAAGGTTCATTCTAGATAAGGCTCGCTTACAGTAGGGACCTTTGGTAACCGAGCAAACAAACAATTCGTTGGGCAGTTATCCTGTGAGTCAGCCATGGGAGCTGGCAGTAAAAGGGAGGCAAGCTGGGCAACTTATTTCCAGAAAGAATGGAGTTTTCCAGTGACCCAGGGAGCGGGAGTCTGGTTTGCTCATTGGACAGTGTCAACTCTCAGTTTCTGTGTATACAAATCATCCTTCCTTTAAGAGCGATGAAAGGCTGGAAGGCTGCCTCCCTACATTTTGGGCGGTCACACAAAAGGACATACAGATCCCTCTCCCCCAAAGGAAGAAAAGAAGCCAGGGGAAATGAAGGAGAAATAAAAAAGATCTAATAAGGAAGGGGAATCCTGAGTGTGTGTGATGGGGAAATGGGGCATAAGGGAAGAGAATATGAAGAAAGATTCAAGCTGTGGACCGTGTGAAGTATAAGAAGGAGGTGGAGCTGGCCTCTGTCAAGAGAAATCTAATACTCCAAGGAATCTTGATAATCATACTCAGATGAGTGAGTGAAAGCAGGGCAGAAGACATGAAGTGGTGGCTGGTGACTCATAGATGCCAGAAGTAGAGGGAGCTTTGGCTAGATCATTGGATTTGAGGCCAGGAAGACCTGAATTCAAATTCTGCCATAGGAACTAACTAGCTGTATGACTCTGGGAAGGGCATTTAATCTCTCTAGACCTCAGTTTTATCATCTGTAAAATGGGTATAATAATAGTTTCTACTACCTCCCATGGTTACTACAAGGTTCAATTAAGATAATATATATAAAGCTCTTTGCAAAACTGAAAGAATTACATGATGTTATTGTTGTCATTACGGTTATATTCTTACCTGATATGAGAATATGAAGATCTATTGTCTCCCTGGAGATATATCTGGGATGTGATAGACATGGTGCCGAGATTCATCTTACATGAGGACCAATATCCTTCATAATTTTATTGAGGACAAATGATGGACCAACAGACACTTAAAGAGCACTAGAGTAGACCAGAGGGGTCAAATATGCAGCCCACAAAACTCCCAAGAATCGGAAATCAGGTTAAAATAGAGATTTAAATGAAAATGAATTAAATTAGTTTAATAATTACTAGAAATATAAATTAATTTAATAATAATTTAACTTAATAGTTTAGCAATGCATTTAATTTAGTTTAAATTTAAAAAATTTAAATTAAGATGTTTAGGGAAATGACTAAAAATACAATATGACATAGATAATGCTGTAGTTTTCCAAGTCAATGGGCTGCCGGCTTTGAAAACTCTGTCTCAGCCAAGCAACTGAAGACCTTGGGGGCACAGTTGGTATAGCTGGCACAACCACTAGGTGAGGAAGGGGCTTCTGAGGAGGCAGATGGGTTTATGGATGGTCAGAGCTCACATTTCTATAGCACCTTCCAAGCTTTACAGAGTATGCAAACATAATTTCTATGATTACATCCCAATAATTCGAGGATGGTAACATACGTATCATTTCCATTTTGTAGTTGAAAAATGGAAACTTTAATGGAAAGCATCTAGATAAGCCCTTTGTCATTTGCGAAGTTCTTTATAAATATTTTATCCCCACAACACACAATTTCAGAAGACAGGTGGTACCATGATACCCATTTTATAGCTAAGAAAATTAAGGCAGCGAGGGATTAAATGACTCAGCCAGGGTCTCACAGTTTGTAAAGTCCAAGGCCAGATTTAAACCTCCATCTTCCCGATTCCAGCTTCAGACCTTCATTCACTGTGGCACAGAGATGTGAAAATTAAATGGCTTGATGTTCTCCGCAGCCAAAGAAGGAACTGTTGGAGCCTGGCTGCAGATCCAAGCACATCATTCTTCCCTTTATTTCCTTCTTGAGTTTTTTATTGTACATGTGATATGTGTGTGGATATAGAAATATGTATTATGTGGCAGCCCTGGAAGACCTTGATGAGCCTAGTTACAGCCTCCAGGAGAAGAGGAGGGTCAGCAGGAGACCATCTGAACCACAGATGCCAGAAAATAATTGTCAAAGACTGTTTCAAGATGTCATTGAAAAATAATAAAATTCAGTGAAAAGAAAAGCACCTAAAAATGTCAAATGCCTTTCCTGGGGCTCAAATATTTGGGTCAGGTGTTCGACGTGCCCACAGTGAGCCCTTTAGACTCTGCCTGAGGTCCAATTCCTCCCCAGAGCTCTTAACACTAAGTGGAGCCCTTTAGCTATTCTGCCGAACGGAGGAGGAAACTGGCTTAAGAAAACCATGTGAGAATCAGAATTGGGTTTCTGGATTGAGGCTGCAGATAACTCTGGACCATCAATGAAGCCAGCCTAAAAGGGCTGATAAAAACCCATTTGGAGAAGAAAATGAGATCAGGGGAACTTTAAATGGAAAGTTAAGAGACAGAAAAACCAACTGCATGGAGCAACCGAGCCAGCCATCACAGAGAGCAGCAGGTATACATGAGGATCCTCTCAGCAGAGCAGGGAGTGACAGGAGCCAGGAAGAAAAGCAGCCAGAGACCCGTGATGCCTTGGAGCAGTGCACAGAGTCTGGATGACAAACAAGGGACACTAGAGATCCTGGTGCAAGAAGGGGAACTGAGCACTCAGGATCACAGATCTAGCTGAGACTTTGTTGGAACTGTGCCACAGTATGGAAGGGAGAAATGAATAAATCAACCAGCATTTATTAAGTGCCTACTATGTGCTGGGTACTATACTTGGTACACACACACATACACAAGAAGGAAACAATGCTGAAAGTCAGCTAATTACATTCTTTTGGTGGCTTTTGTCCATAGTTTTCAAACCTTTGGGGCTCAAGACCCCTTTTTGGTCTTAAAAATTAAGGACTTCCCACAAAAGGGCATCTGTTTACATGGGTAATATCTATTGATTTTTACTAATAGATCTATTAGAAATTAATATAACTTGGTATTATTGTGAAAATAGCTTTGATCTCATGGACCCCCTGTAAGGATCTCAAAGATGTCCAAATGTCCTTGGGTCACATTTTGAGAGAATTGCTGCTATATGCAAAAAGAAAAGAAAAAGGGCATAGGGCACAGCATTGTTTGGTTTTTAGAGGCTATATTCATTTAAAATTTTTTATTGATTAATAAATTTATTTACAAATGTCTCAGCCCCTCTTTCCCCTCTCCATATTATAGAAGGCATTATCTGGGGGCCAGAGTGGTACATAGACATATACATTATGTTTTTCGTGTTTCTGTTTTTCAGTTCATTCTCTGGAGGTAACATTCACCCATTTTCTTCAAGTATTAAATATGTAGCTATGTATAATGTTCTCTTGGTTATACTCATTTCACTGTTTATTATTCCATGTTGTTCTTGCCAATATTTTCTAAATTAGCCTGCTCATTATTTCTTAAGGCTCAGTAGTATTCCATCACAATTATATACCACAACTTGTTTAGCCATTCCCCAACTGATGAATATCCCCTCACTTGCCGGTTCTTTGCTACAACAAAAGGAGCTGTTATGAATAATCTAGAACATGGAAGTTCTTTCCCCTTTTCTCTGATCTTCTTGGGAAGCAGACTAGGTCTCTGGGTACATATTGTTTTATAAGTCTTTGGTTGTAATTCCAAATTTTTGTCCAGTTCACAATTCTACCAATAGTGTATATGCCCCCAGTTTTCTGCATTCCCTTTATTTTATTTTTGATTTTTGAAAACTCTTAACTTCCTTTGTGGAATCAATACTATGTATTTGTTCCAAGACAGAAGAGTGGTAAGGGCTAGGCAATGGGGGTCAAGTGACTTGCCCAGGGTCACACATCTGGGAAGTGTCTGAGGCCAGATTTGAACCAGGACCTCCCATCTCTAGACCTGGCTCTCAATCCACTGAACCACCTAGCTTCCCCTCTGCATCCCCTTTAGCTTTTGTCATTTTGCCCTTTTTCATTTTAACCTATCTAATGGGCCTGAGATGATGTCTCAGACTTGTTTGGGTTTGCATTTTTCTAATCAATAGTGATTTATAGCATTTCTTCCATATACCTATATATGACTGATTTCTTCATCTGAAAATTGTCTGTTCATGTTTCTTAAGGCTATACTCTTATGAAGAAATCCATGTCATGGAGAGAGAAATATATCATGGAAAGCAGTTGGTGAAGATTAATTAATTGCTAATGTAGACCAAGCTCCTCTGATTCTTGCCACTCTTCTCACCATTACAACTTTAGGACTTCTGGGTTTTTCCATTTATCCTTCATTTGAAGTTTCACTTATGTGTGGTCTCTCAATTAGGATGTAGGTAAGCTCCTTAAGGGTAGGGATCACCTCACTTTTTATTTTAATCTGAGTACTTACTCCTCAGAACTTTAATAAATGTTTTTGTTCATTCATATATTCACTAATTATTTTTCATTTAGGAAATTAAATAACAGATACAATATTGTCGGAGTTGACTAGATCTGGTCAAACTTAGCAAATGGATGAAGAGATGAAGAAACTTGGTCTGGAAGAATGATACAATAGTAATGGGGGAACCCAATTATCATTATGATATCTGGAGGAATTGTATCTGTTTAAATAAAAAAAAACTTATCAAGTTGTTCTTTAAAGGGGGAGGAAACAAGGTAGAGAACTGTTATTCTGGATCTCATTATGACCAACAAGGAGGGACCAGTTGATGAAATAGAAATGGTGAGCATCATTAAAGAGAAATGATGACTGCTTTAGAATTTGTGAAAATTAAAAAGAGAAAATCCCCCCAAAGTTGGAAATTCATCCTAGAAAGAAGGTGAACAGATTTCAAAAGAGTTCAGAGCAAGGAAAGTTAGCACTTCATTGACTATAATTATCTAGAAGGAATCAACTTAAGAGAAAAGTAGAGCTGAAGACTGAAATTTGGGTGACAATCAAAATTGATTTTAGTGAGGAAGAATCAGGGTAATTGCACAGATCAAGGATTCTTAAGCTGCAGTCTATAAATCTTTGAAAGATTCATAGATAGATTTCAAAGGGTCTGAGAACTGGGATGGAAAACAAAATGACACCTTTATTTGTATTCATCTCTAGCTGAAATTTAGCATTTCCTCTAGCTGTTAATGTAGGAAATATTTTTTTCTAAGTGGAATTAATGTTTCAGAAGCCTGCAAAATTGTTTCACAGCACATGTGCACACATACACACATGCCCATACACAAAACTTAAGAATTCCTGCTTGGAATAGTGGATGGATATGGATAGATATACAGGGAATTCATCAATCAATGTAGTTTTTAGAAGATGTGCAGAATGTGGACACATATTAGGAAATTTAGGATGATTGGCATGGTCCTGTAATGGAAACCAAGTATCATTTAGGAGCTATAAAATCAGACTTGAATTGTATTCTTCAAATCTGGGTTCTGACCCCATATTTGCAATGTCACTGAAACCCACTTCACTCCTATGTGCCTCCAAACTCTCTAGGTGTTGTTGTTGGTTGTCTCTCGAACCGAGGATGACGATCGTCTTTGTGCGTTTTTGTGCACAAAGACACCTGTGCATGAAGATTTAAGTGGAAAAGTCGATGCACAGAGACTCTCTGTGTCTCTCTAAGTAGGTCCTAAGATATAATGGGGCAGATGTGGGGGCAGGGATCAAAGAAGGGGCAGGATCACTGTTCATGGCACATGGGATAAAGATAATTGAAGATAAGAGAAGACAAGAGTACTCAACACTTACTGGGCTTCAGTTTTCTCTGCCACAATTTTGAGATTGGAAAGAATAGAACAAAAATGGTCACTAGGGAGTAGACAGCCATGAAAAAGAAAGAAAGCCAATAGTTGTCCTGGAAAAGTTCAAGTCACCAAGCAGAGATGAGCTAAATCCTTGTGTGCAATAGGTCAACAAGCCTATTTTCAATAGTGCTGATAGTTCAACTAGTCTTACATGGTATAATGGATGGACTGCTGGACTTGAAATCAGGATGAAATGAGTTTAGGTTTTGCCTTCGACACTTCCTAGTTGCATGACACTGGGAAAGTCACTTAATCTCTCAAGGTCAGTGTTTCCTCTTTTATAAAGTGAGAATAATAAAATCTGTAGTAACTACCCAGAAACTGCCTTTTGTGAGGCTCAAATGATTTCTCTGAGCTGCCCCTAAATAAAAAAAAACAATAGTAATAGTTAGCAATTAGATAGTGCTTTAGGGTTTGCAAAATGATTTTCAAATATTTCATTTTACAATGATCCTGGGAGGTAGGCTGTTATCATTATCCTCATTTTACAGATGAGGAAACTTAGACAGACAGACAGAGGTTAAGTGACTTGTTAAGATCACCCAGTTAGTAAGTATCTGAATCTGGATTTGAATGCAGGTTTTCCTGATTTCAGGTCCAGTGCTCTAACTACTGAGCAACCTAGCTGCCTCATAAATTTAGCATGTTTTCATGTTGCATATGTTTTACATTTTCTGATATATGCCCTATGTTTTTCTCCCTTAATGGAAAGTCAGCTCCTTGAAGGCAGGGACTGTCCCTTTTTGGTCTTGGTATCCTCAGCACCTGGGACAGTGCCTGTAGGCTCCTAATAGATGCCAGTTTGCTTGATGGTACAATCTTTTCAGACTTTCTAGTGCTATATAAATGTTAGTCATTCCAATGATTCTTTACACCATGGCAGGGTCTGCTTGGAGACAGATGTGACTGTCTATCTGCCAGTAATAATTTTTCAGCCATACCAATCAGAATGAGATGCCAGTGAAATAAAGAACACTGAAGCTTCATTCAGTTTACTGAACAAATAGCTTTGAAGCAAAAAACAAGCTCAAATATTGAAATGATACAACCTTCATGATGTTTTCTGTCCAATCCACCAGTTCAGGGATTTTTAACATGGTGTCCATGGACCTGCAAAAGAGTTTGTGAATAGATTGTAGGAGTTCATTAATATGGATGTGGAAAAATGCATTTTTTTCAATATAATAATTTTCCATCATAATCCTGAGTATTTTTTAAATGCACTTAATTGCCAGAGGGATCCATCACAGCAACATTAAGAAGCTTTTATCTAAAAGGAGACTGAGCCCAATCAACCAATCTACCAGCATCTATGAAATACATACTGTGCTAAGAAATGAAAAGAATGAAATGATTCCTTCTTTCAGAAACTCATATCCAATCATCTATTTTATATCTAACTATATCTAAGAAGTATACCTGAATAGACAGAAAGAGAACAATTACAAATATCAAAAAAGTAGTTAAGAAGAAGATAGTTCAGGAAGGAGAGAACAGATACATTTGTGTGGATCAAGAAAGGCTTTGTATGATGCTTGAATTTCATTTTGAGGAAAGAGAAGCATTCTATGAGGTGATGGTGAGAAGGGAAAACATTCCAGCAATGGGGAATAGCCAGTTGAAAGACTTGGAAATGGGAGGTGGAATTCTTTGTGTGAGGAATAAAGAGGCCAGTGTGACTGAGTGCAGAAAGGGTTAATGTCTAATTATACTGCAAAGGTACTTGAGATCAAGCTGTGAAAGGCTTTAAAAGCTAAACTGATAGGTTTTTTTACATATAATTATACAAAATAATACATGAGAGAACATATAAGAAGGGGGCAAAGAAAGTGTAAAAGCTCCCCAAAAGATAAACCTCTTAACTTTTTTGTTTTTATGGAAACCAATGCATCATATTTGAAAGGGAGAGAAATCTGACACAGCTCAGCCCAAATTTTATAGAATCAATTCTTTCTTTTGAATTGTTAGATCTTTTCAAGTGACTATTGTAAATTATAGTCCATTTTCAGAAATTCTCCTAAGAAAGAGAGATGAAATATTATCCAGCTTTCTTCTGCCCAACATAAAATCTGACTGAATTAGTTTGTTGCATTCAAAGAGGAAAAAAGGGATAAATCATGTTTCTCCTAAATTATGAGTCTATGTTAAGATCTCCATTAAATTTATTGCTTTTCAATCTACAGCTGATGGAATTTATTATTTATTTAATTTTAATATACCCCATAATTTGTGTATGTTTATGTCATTTTAGTAATTTATATCCAGCAGTATCTCAGAGTACTTCACAAATGCTTTATGATCTAAGATATTGTAATATAAATGTAGTTCATTATTCAGAAGCACATATATCCAACCCTATTATTTTATTGATAATTTCAACTGCAAATAGTCTTTAATACTGAACTAGATTGAGGTTATTTAGAAACATTCTTCATTAATTGCTTTTTTGCTTTTTCAGAAAGAGATAAAGCTAGACTATAACAAAAACTAGGGGAAAAAGCCAGAGTTTATAAAATGTTTTTATTTGAAAAATGAAAAAGAAAATTTTACACAAATTTCTCTGTTTTGTTAAATTTATTTGTGGTTGAACTCTGAATACATATAATAGGTGGTTACAAGGGATTTAATTTCTAAATCCCAAAATGAATTACTAAAGTAAATGGAATTTATGGTAGTTTATTTACAATAGAGGGAAGATATTATGAAAGAAAGATATCAAGAAAGAAAAGGAGAGAGAGAGAGAAAGAGAGAGAGAGAGAGAGAGAGAGAGAGAAAGAGAGAGAGAGAGAGAGAGAGAGAGAGAGAGAGAGAGAGAGAGAGAGAGAGAGAGAGAGAGAGAGAGAGAGAGAGAGAGAGAGAGAGAGAGAGAGAGAGAGAGAGAGAGAGAGTGCTCTGGCTTTCACTGATACCAGTTAGAATTTCTGAGCCCTAGCCAGGGGAAGAGTCTCAAGATGATGGGCCTTTCTTTCCTGGAGGCTCCACGCCTCCAGAAAGGCAGGGTCACTAAGTCAGCCTTTCACTCACCAATGGTGACCATCTAAAAAGAAAAGCAATCTGAGATCTCCTGCATGAATTCCTCCAGAGGTCCAGTTCCTCCAGACCAACTCTGAGTCAGAGAATCCTCCAAAATCTCAAATTGAATATATGTCTCCTTCTTGCCTTTCATTCTCTTTTTAAAGAATCTTTTTCTCTTGTGTCACCTCCCCTAAATTTCACATCTACCAATTATAGGAGATGCTTTTCTCCAGGACTGCCCACTCTTTAGTTCTCACCTTCTTTGGTTAGATTATATCTTTTTGGGTTACTTAACACCTTTTTTGGTTAGTTCACCTTTTGTAGTTACTTAACACCTTTTGTGGTTAAAATGGGTAGATGTACTTAAAATACTGAGTTATCATCTTTTTGTAGATTAAAATCTAAAAATAGATTGTGGATTACAATTCTAGCTTCACTATAATGGAAGAGCTAAATACCTTCATTGTTACAATCAGGAGATTACAATTTTATCTTTACAATAAAGGAAGAGCTAAGTATCTTCATTATTACAATCAGGAGATAGCTAAATCCAATCTTCACAGTTTCTCAATTCATAAAATAAGATTAATAGAGACCTTATATAATTTAGTTTGCACATTTTCCAGGTCAACAAAAGCTCTTTGGATATTTCCCATCATATGTCCATTACATTGTTCGTTAGTGCTTTCACCAATCAATGGACAAAGGAAAGAGAGTCCATTGGAAAACTTGCCATTTCAAAATGACTTGAGTTGCACAATTAGAGCCATGATACTGGTTTATCAAATTTAGCTCAATCTCAGTCCAATTTGTCCATAAATTCATTTTGTCCTCAACTACTTTTTGCTATTTTGTGAAATGATGGCAGTTTGTCCCAAGAGTATATGTAAATAAAACTGGAGGGGGGGTCAACAAATACATACAAAATGGAATGTATCTTGTGAGTTTCTTGAAGGAATCTCTTCATCAGCAATGGAACCACTGCATTTAAGCTTTATCTGATAGAGTATGTATTTTGTAGTATGTATGATAGTATGTATGTATGTATAGTATGTATGTATATATGTATATATAGTAGTATGTATGTATAGTATGATAGAGTATGTATATTGCATATAAATAATAATTAGCATTTTATAATAAGCATTTGCTATCTACCAGGCACTGTGCTAAATATTTTATACATATGAAGATGACTTTGGGAAAAATGACTGAAGTTGTGATCTTATCAATTCAGAAGTTCCTTCAATGAAGATAGCAACCTACATGTGCCTTCTCATGATATGTGACTCTTCTCCATCTTCTCCCAAATGTTCACCATGGGGATCTTTCCTTCATGTTGGGTGACATACTGGTATTGTTTGGAATCTTGCTAGACTCTGCCCTCATCATACAACATTTGGGGTGCCATTCTCAATTCCAGGAACCATGGTTTAGAGAAGACATCAATTAGTTGGACCATAAAACATATAAATATATGTGTTTGTACATATACCCTAGTATTAGACAAATCACATAATAAGTAAACATGCTTTGCTCTATCTCTGTAAAATTTGAGAAGTTTTTAGGACAATGAAAATCAGGGAACTTTCCCAGGTTGGAGCAGGAAGCTATTCCATGTCCAGTGCCTCTTGGATGTAGTGTCTCAAGGTGGCGTTAAAGCCAATGCTCCATCTCTTGTCTCTATCATGCAAGCACTCCTTTGTTCAGGGAATGCACCTTCTCCTCACTGATGCTAAGATGCTGATGCTGAGAACCCCTACTTTCTCTCAAGGGTCAAATGGGGTGCCACCCCAAGGCAGTGTGATATGATGCCTAGGGTGCTGGCTTTGCAGTCCTGAAGACCTTGCTTTGAATCCTGCCTCTGATATTTGTTAGCTGTGTAATCTAGGGCAAGCCACTCAGTCTTTTCTGAGCTTCAGTTTCCTCATCTATAAAATGGAACTATAAGAAAAGCTGCCTTACAAGATTGTTTTGAAGATCAAATGAGACAAAAGAAACAATGTGCCTCAGCATCCTGAAGTGCCCTCTAAATGCTACTTAGATTTATCATTCATTAGACAGTGGACTTCTCTTTCTTCATATGATTTGGAAGTTGATAGTGATGCCAATGGCCCCTGAGGTTGATTGAAGATCTAAAACTGTGGTCATGAAATCTTTCCCTCTCCCCTTGGTTAGAAATGTTCTTTCTCTTCTCAGATGGCCCCGTATGAAGGATCTGTGCTCGTGTTCTGTATCCTGGGAAGGAGGGGGCTCTTTGAGGACTCGATTGTTTGGATTTAGATTTTGTATTCCCTGCATGTGGCATAATGCCTTGTCATAGCGGGTGCTAAAGAAATGCTGGATGATTTTTAAAGCCTTTGTTGTAAAGGAAAGTTCCCTGGATCCAGATCCAGAGTAAGCATATTAGTTATTAGTCTGGATTAATGTAACACATTAATAGAGGTGCTATATTAATATATGATAGAATATACAATCCATGTTAATACACATAACATACATTAACATATGTAAGATACATTAAGATGTAACATATTCTTATGTATACCATGTATTAATTAATAGAACACATATACAATGGAATGAGTGATAATTATGTAATTATACACAATGTAATTAGATTTTTAAAAGTTCATTTCCACCCTTCCCAGGAGCATCTCTATTGCCTAAAGTGAGGACCAGCTATATTTGGTTAGCCACGACTTGATTTGTAGCAGATGCCTGTTTGTTTGTTTGTTTGTTTGCTTGCTTCTTTATCAGTTCTAGTGAGAGTAAATAAATGCAAAAATAAATAGCCTCTTTGAAGCTTCTGCCACAACTCAAACTAATTAGCAGCTTCCTTCTGTTCAGGAAAATGAGCAGGATTCAGGGGTCCTGACCACCAGGGCAGAGTTGCTGAGCTTTAGAGGGGCTCTGGACTCCCAGGGAGCCAGGACTTATTCTGCTCTGTCCATCACCTAGTTAGTTATCTCTGCCCAATGACCCTGGATCCAGATACCTGTCATTTCTGCCGAGATGCCCTCTGCCTAAGCTGACTCTCCCTGGGTCTAACAACTGGCGTTTGTATTGAGTTTTAGAGACTGGAAAACTCTTTATGGGCCTTAGGTCTTTGGATCCTCTCAATGGTACTGTAAGATCATTTTAGGGGTTTATTTTCCTCATTTTATGTGACAAAACCAAGCCTTAGAGAACTGAAATTAATCAGAAAATTAGCACTTTGGGAGTCCCAACCCAATTTTGCAGACATGAGACTGGAGATTTACAGATTTTTTCTAAATTAAATTAAGAAAAATTTACTGCCCATTGAGTTAGTGTCTTTTGGCTACTCCTTCATACTGGTATGTCCTATGAATTCAAGCTTAAAAGTCAATACTCTGTATTAGTTCCAAGGCAGAAGAGCTGTGGTAAGGTCTAGGAAATGGGGGTTAAGTGAATTGCCCAGGGTCACACAGCTAGAAAGTATCTGAGGCTAAATTTGAACCCAGGACCTTCCATCTCTAGACTTGGCTCTTAATCCACTGAATCACCTGGATAATCTCCCCACCTAACCCCCAAGATCTTTTTAAAGAAACTGCCATACTTCTTGCATCTTATACTTATGAAATAGATTTTTTTTGTACCCCAGCTTAGGATGCTACATTTATCCTACTGAAATTCACCTTATTAGGTCCAGCCCAATTTTCTTGCCTAGAGATTTTTAGTTTTTTGGTCTCAGAAGTCCTTTATGCTCTTAAAAATTATTGATGAACCCTGATCAAGAGTTTGATTTTATGCGGGTTACATCTCTCTCAATTTAACATATGTGAAATTAAAATATATTGGTATTTCTGTGAAAATATCTTAGACTTCACAGACCCCTTGAAAGGGTCTCAGGGACCCTAAGATGTCCTTGAGAACCATTGCACTAACTTGTCTGAATTTTTCTGGAGTCTAACTCTGTCGTCCAATTTGTTGACTATTTCTTTCAGCTTTTTTTCCAGCAAATATGAAGAATGTGCCAATGAACGAATGAATGAAACACTGATTAAGTCATTCAATATATGTGTTCTAAGTACCAGGGATACAAAAACAATTTTTTCAACCAGGTCTTTATCCGAGTTCTTGATAAAAGTATGTAATAGCTGAGATCCCTGGGATGTAACACTGGAGATGCCTTGTAAAACAAATTGAGCCATCATCGCCTGTTCTTTGAGTTCCATCATTCAACCAAGTGGAAATCAATAGGGTTGCATTTATCATCCAGTCTGTGTCTCTGCATCACCTCCACAAGAATAAGGTGCAATATTTGGTCAAAACCTTTGTCAAAATTGCAGTAATCCCGATCCACAGCATTCTTCTGGGCTGCTAGTTTAGAAATCTTGTAAAAAAAAAAAAAACAATTGTAGAAAGCAGGGCACAAACTCGTCTCCTCTAATTCCGAGTTCATTTTTGCCTTCTCTGTTCTTGCTCTGCAGAACAATCACAAGTCCAGCACCTGTGACCCAGGTGATTCATTGGCGAGCCAGACTCACCCACCCTTCAAAATGGAGAGAATTGAATTTGGTTTTTGTAAAGTGCTTCCTACACTACCAGGAACCCTGTGGACATCCCATAAATACTGACTAAATTGAATCCTTTGCCATATTATCTCCCTTCTCTTGTTTCTCCTTATTGTCTGCTTAGTTTCCTGGGGCTTCAATAATTATTACCATCTCCTTCAGATTCTTCCACGAGTCTCTTCTTTGCTTTTGCCTGTACTTAGATTACATTTCCTTCTTTCCTTCTGACATGATTTCTGGTTCTCAGGTCCAGTCTCCCTTTTCTCCCCTGTCCTTTGCTTCTGATTATTTATCTCTCTGTATCTCTCTGTCTCTGTCTCTCTCTTCTCTCTGTCTCTGTCTCTCTCTGGGATGCTCCCTGAAGGGTGCGCTGCAGCCTTGGGGGGCGCTGCTGTCTTCCAGCTTTCGGGGGGGGGGGACCCTGGATAAGTTAACCCCCACTGCCTGGCTCTTACCACCCTTCTGCAATGGAACTGACACTTATAGTGTGGATTTTAAGACAGAAGGTAAGAGTTTAAAAATCAAATGAAATTTCTTAACCTGTTACTTCATTTATAAAATGGGAGTAACAATTGCACTAAGCTCTCATAGTTATTGCGAAGGTAAAATTAGATATTTGTAAAGTGCTTTGCAAACCTCTAAATTCTAAAGTGGCTTCAGACAATCTGGATTCACATGATGGCTCTTACTGTGTGATCCTGGGACACTGATTTCCCTTCTCTGAACCTCTTCTCACTTGCAAATAGAAGGTGGTTGGATGAAAGAGATCCCTAGGGTCCCTTTGATTTCTCCCAGCAGTTTCTCAGGGTCTCCAGAGTGTCCGCAGAGCCCAGCAGAACACCCACCTCTCCCTGGCCACGCTGAGAACAAGAATGTAGCTGATGGAAGTCTGTGGGGCTGACACAGGTATGTAACCAGCCTGCTGGGGTCACTGCCTTTCCCTCCATGTTGTCTGAGAACTACCAAAGGTCAGAAGTGGAGGGGCCCTCAGGGATCACCATCTGGTTCAACATCTTTAAAACATGCCCAAGAAGTGGCCCTCCAACCTTGCCCCAGTAACCACCAGGGAGGGAGACTCCTTACCCTAAGGCAATCCTTTCTGTATTTAGTTGTAGTCTCTCCGTAACCGAGGATGACGATTGTCTTTGTGTGTTTTTGTGCACAAAGACACTTGTGTGTGAAGGAGATTTAAGTGGAAGAGTCGGTGCACAGGGACAGTCCCCCTCTCTCGGCGTTGGAAGCCTGGGTCCAGTGGCATGAAAAGTCGTTACACCTGGAGACTTCCTCAGCTGCACTGGATGGCCGTGTTGTCTTTTGTGCTCCAACACGCCCTGAGCACTCCACAGTGCTTTGCTGCGTCGCCCTCTCAGCCGTTGAACCTTTTTGTTGGTTTCTTCCACCTGTTCAGCCAAAACAGTCTTCACATGCTGGGTGAGCAAAGCCCTGGTTCACCAGGGGTCGACGACCTGATGGCCACCCTCACAAGGTTTGGCCGGCCTGTCGAAGCCGTTGCCTGGGGTGTGGCCGCTGCCACATGCTAGCAGCTACTGGGAGCCACCAGTGAGAGCTGGGTGTCAGGTGGGGGTCAGAGGCTGGAGAGCTGCCCTAGGAGGGCACGACAAGCCTCCATACCAGAGATACTACCCCTCCCTGAACACCCCATACACCCCTGTATTTAGATAGCACTAATTATCAGAAGTTTCCCTTCTGTAAAGCCTCATTTTGTCTCTTTCCAGCACCCATCCATCACTACTGGTCCTGCCCTTCAGAACCAAGCAGAATTCTAATCCCTCATTCAGACAAGAGCCCCCCAGATCCTCAAAGGCAGCTGTCGTGCTCCCCTTCCCCTTCTCCCAAGTCTTTCTTTACCAAGTTGGCATCCCCAAGGGTTTGTTAGAGCCTCACAGATCAAATGAAATAATGAAATAATGTTTGTAAAAAGTGTTCATGAGGTGCCTGGCACAGTAGGAACTTTAGAAATTCCTGTTCTTTTCCCTTTCCCTCTATATGGTAAAGACCATCCTGGTGGCACCCTTCCTGATGCTCTATAGCTGTGGAACCCATGACTGATGCTAGGTAAATAGAGTGAGACCATCACTTTCTCCCCCGATGTATCCCAAGATCCCATCAGCTTTTCCAGCTGCCATATAACACAGTTGATTCCTACTGAGCTAGCTATCCACTAAAACCTTGATGTCCCTTCCAGATGAATTCTTGCCAAAACACCCTCCCCCTATGTACTTGGGAATGTGATTTTTGGAACCCAAGGGTTAGACATTTTATTTATTCCTGTTGGCTTTCATGTTGTTAGATGAGATCCGTTCTAAATCTGGCTAGATCCTTTGTTTGGATTTGATTTTTGAGGTTTTAATTGCTTTACTCCCAGCTTGACAAACCCCAGATAAAAAGAACACTTATTTTTATTTATAGGGAAGAACAGAAGGAGGGACTTCTCCATGAGCCTATGAATCTCAACTATGTCTAGTTTGTCTAGACCTTCCTAGCCCCTGATTCTGTCATCCAGTGAGCAGTTTCTGCTCCTTCCTCACTTTGTGCCCATTAAAAGTCGTGAACAAGTGAAAAAAGTAAGTGAGTGACTCAGAGAAACTCATGTTGATTGACTGAAAGATGACAAACTAGATGTGGTGGCCTCATCCTTTTCATCCAAGCTGCTTGGGGGGGGGGGGGAGAGGAAGGGAAGGAGGAAGAGGGGGAGGAGGAGGAGGAGGAGGAGGAGGAGGGTGTATTCCCTAAGTTTCAAAGTTCTGAACTATAGTTGGGTTGAAGCCAGTGGATGTCTACACTAAGACCAGAACCAATATGGTGGATCTCCGGGAACAGGTTTTACCTAAAGAGGGAAAGCGGACAAGGATAGAATAGCTGGAAGCTTCCAAGATAGAGTGTAAGGTGGGGTTCAGGAATGGCCATTGGTCTTCTAGCCCAGACAAGACAGGAAAAAAAAAATAGCCAAATCCTAGCACATAGTAACCAGGCAGCATCTCTCCCACTACTCCACAGTTTACCATGAGTCAAGAAATCTTTGCTTCTGCATGAGGAAATGAGACATTCTGAGTAAGATTAGACAGCAGAAAAGGAACTTCAAAGTCGCCTAGTCTAGCCTCCTGCCCTTTACAGGGAGGAATGGAAGAGACCAAATTCCCCAAAGGTCATATAAGGTTCCAAGTGGGTCTGAAGTCAAGTTTCCTGCCTCCAGTCCAGGGATCCTCCTGCCATGGCACATTCCTCACTTTGATTTCTTGTTTTTACTAATCAAACAGCCCTCGATAAGTAGGCACTTACCATGTGGCAGGACCTTTGGTAAGCACTGGGGATGCAAAGTCAGTTAGAGTTCCCACCCTACAAAGTAATGTGGGGGCTGCTAGTGATACTAACAGATGGGGAGATCAAGAACATTCTCAGTGGGGAGGGGGCATTTAAGCTGAGCTCAGATGGGAAGCATAGGCAAAGGTTTGGCAGTGGGAAATGAAATATTATGCAAGAGAACCAGTGAGTAGTGAGCCACTAGAAGGAGTGGGGTTTGTGCTTTGTTTCTTTTTATTTTTAGAGGGTAGTAGTGATGTTAGACTTATGCTTTAGCAATATCAATTATTTTCTCCTCCTTCAAGACATGGAAAAGCCCCAAGCTAGTCCTTGGATTTTTCAGACAGACTCCAGAGCCTTCTAAAAGTTGAGTTCTTTATTTAAGGAAATTGATAGACTGGCTCCCCCCACCCCTTTGCCAGTCAGAGAATTAATCCCTATTTTTGTTTTTATACCTTTACCTTCTATCTTTGAATCAATACTATATATTGGTTCTTTGGCAAAAGAGCCACAGGGGCCAGGTAATTTGGGTTAAGGGACTTGTGCAGAGTCACTCAGCGAGGAAGTGTCTGAGGCCAAATTTGAACCCAGGACCTTCTGTCTCTGTCCTAGCTCTTGATCCACTGAGCTGCCCAGCTGCCCCTTTTATCCAGATTGTTCAGAGAAGGAGGTGGGAGCCAGCCATCTGGAGCTCTAAAGAGAAGTTCTTTGTGCTTTCTGTCTTCAGGTGGCACAGCAATGTTTGACAGTGATAGAAACTGCCTGGCTGTAGGAGCTGGCCGGTATGGAGGAGTGGGGCCACATGGTGAGGGATGGGGGAGGATGAGGAGAGTTGGGGAATGGAAATAAGACTCCACAGATCTGGCAGGTGTCTCTCTGAGTAACCTTGCTTCCATCACTGTCCCTGTCTCTGGCTCCTCTTTCTGATGTTGAAAACAAGAATTTAGAGCTGCAGTTTCAGGATTTGAGAATCCCAGGTTGGGCCAGTGTTGACAGACATCCCAGGGGTGTTGAAATGTGGCCAGCCAGAGTGGATGGCTGGGCTTTAGGTCTGCAGTTCTGGGTGTGAATTCACCCTATGATCATGGTTGAGTCCCTTTGCTTCAGTTCTCTTCTCTGTAAAATGGACATAATAATTCTTGCAGTGCTACCTCCCAGAATTATTATATGAAAACCTTTGAGCCTAGGAGGCAAGAGGATTACAGGAAAGAAGATGAATAAAAAATTGGACTTGGAGGCAAAAAGTTGTTCAGTCATTTCCAGGCATGTCTAACTCTGTGACCTCATTTTTTTTTTGGCAAAGATACTAGAGTGGTTTGCCATTTCCTTTTTCAGCTCATCTTACAGATAAGGAAACTGAGGTGGACAGGGTTAAGTGACTTGCCAGGATCACACGACTAGTAATGAGTCTGAAATCAAATTTGAACTCAGGTCTTCCTGACTCTAGGACCCAACACTTTATCCACTGCACCATCCAGTTACCCAAAGATCTAGGCTCAAATTCTAACTCTGACACTAGCTATGTCACCATGGGCCAGTCATCTTGCCTCTCCAAAACTCAGTTTCTTCAACTGTAAAATGGGGATTCCATGGAACAACATTTATCAAGTACCTGCATTGGAAATGCCCTCAAGATAGTGAAGACAGCCTCTGCCTTCATGGACAAGTGGATGTGACCCCAGGGAGCTATTGGGAGACTTGGTGCGATTGTCTTTTTTTTTCTTTTTTGAGATTGTCTTCCAAATGATGTGCTTTGCCAAGTTAGAGTGCTGTAGAAATGCCAGGCATTAGCCTCTATGTTTGAGCTCTGTCCCTGGTCACCAACAAGCACTTCCTATGGGCACCACACTGAGCAGGGGGGCGACTATGCCTAGTGGATGACAAACTCCCTTCTACTTTCCTTCCTGGATTTTAATGGTCTGCGCCACTGGGAATGCGCTATTCCCATCTTTCATTTGTATACAAATGGAGTCTCAGCGGAAATGCACCCACCAGAACCCAAATGCAAAACACTTTCATCTCAGGTCTAGTTGATTTGATTCCAGGCTGCCACCTCATTCATTTCATTTGCTTTCTATGTTCCAGATGTCCTCAGGCGATGATAATGAGGCTCATGATTTCTCTTTGGAGATCTCAGCAAATCTGTGGATGAGGGAAGAAGAAAAAGGCAGCTTATTTCTGTTGGGAATTTCAGGGGGCCCCCTTTGAGCTGGAAAACTATTATCTTTAGATCTCATGCCTTCCACAGAGACTGAACTTCCAAGGTCCTGTCCCTGGTGCTGAGCACTGTGCCCCCAGCATGGTCAGAGCTTCCAGATCGCTTTATACCACCCAAAGGGGCTATTTTTCACCAGCATGGTAAACTTCCAGTGTGGCAAGTCCCTCTTCCAATAGATCTTTGATAAATCCTTCAGAGTTTCCTTAGGTCCAGTGAAGATAAGTGACTTGTCCAGGGTGGCAGAGCTAGAAAGTGGGAGAGGCAGAATAAGAAGCCAGGTCATTCTGATTCCAGATCAGCTTTTTATTAACAATACCAGAGGGCAGAGTCAGGAGGGCTGCTAAGAAGCAGCAGAAGCCCAGACCTCAATGAAAGCCCTTCTACACCAATCAAAAACAAAGTGCTTCAGTGCAATTATCAATAATAGGGAAATAGGTCTTGATCAATGATACATGTAAAATGCAGTGGAATTGTGCATCAGCTACAGAGGGAGAGGGGGAGGGAGAGGGGGAGGGAGAGGGGAAGGAGGGGAGGGAAAGAACATGAATCATGTAACCATGGAAAAATATTCTAAATTAATTAATTAAATAAAAATTTTCAATTAAAAACAAAAAAACCCAAAGTGCTTCACAGGGACAGAAAAACAAATCCAACAACAGGACAGACCTGGGGGACCCTCCTGCTCATTCAACTTAAAAAGATATGCAGAGAAGCTTGAATTCTTGGGTTTAAGGAAAAGGAAGAAGGAAGGTCGAGGACCCCTCACCCACCTACTGTGCTGAGTCTCTGGTGGTCCCAGGAATCTCGGGGTGAGGGCTCCAGCCCAGAGGGAGTGCCTTGCTGCCACAGCTGGGCCAGCCTCAGGGCTCTGACCTCAACTGGCAGAGGGCAGCTGGAGGAGAGGCAAGGAGGGGAAGGCAGCCTAGTTGCAGGCACCATGTTTCTCTGGTTTTAGAGGTTTTGGCCTCAGGGCATGTCCAGCTTTGCAGATCAGCTCTGCCCAGGCTTAATCTAGTCTATCAAAAGGGCAGAAAAGAAGCCTTCAGAGGGCAGGGAAGCTCAATCTCCAACACCCCTCCCTCACCAACTACACTGAGAGCTTCTGTAAGAATCCCGCTGACTTGGATCCCAGAGCAAAGACTGAAACCACAACAGAATGCCTTGATAAGAGAGTGGGAAGCCCAGCTCCCTTCAGCCTCCACACCTTCATCTACACCCCTGATGGTGGACCTATGACACGCATGTCAGCATTGACACGCGTAGCCATTTTCGATGGCACACAGCCCTATACAGAGAAATCTCATGCTGAGAAGGATGTTTCATCCTCTGCTCCTGCATAGGTGCAGTGGCTGAGGATAAAGTATTTGTTGTAGTGTAGTGTAGACACTCTGTGAAGGAGGTCTGTAGGCCAAAACAACAGAACTCTGGCACTTCTGGACTTCCAGTTAGTGCTTAGGGGATCTTTGACCTCACTTCCAGCCATGGAGCAGGGAGCAGCAGAATGCCATGGAGGAGCCATCTCTGGGGGCCCTGTGATCGCCATTACCATGTAAAAATGGAGAGTTGAACCCTGGACTTCAATCCCCAGAAGTCCTTGCTCTAATTCCCGAGATACCCTCTAGTCTCACTGAGATTTTCACCTGGGCGAGATCAAAATTTCTATTTAACTGGCTGTAAAAGCCTACTGATTTCTCTTCCTACTTCCGCTTCCAAGCAGACCTGGCTCTCTACCTGGCAGGCAAAATGTGAGTGGTTGTGAATGGGCTCTCTGGGCCTACCCATGTGCTTTCTTATTTTGTATTTTCTTTATTTCTTAATTTTAAATAAACCTCTAAAAATATAATACTTTTAGCAGAGGAACTAATTTTTACCTGCCACAGTGTGGCGATTTTTAATCTTAACAACCAGCAGCCACATAACCACAGCAACCATCATCCAATCTACTGTTCTGGGGGGTCGTGGATTTCTAATTGACCATCATTACTGAGATAAGTGAGAGGGAGGCTGGGAGAGGTGAGGGCCTGAGCTATGGGTGCTGCTTGGAGAATCAAGAGGAGTGCCTGGAACCCAATACCAGACACTTTTAGCACCCTGAAAAATATAGCAATGGCTTTACTCACATTTTTTCCATCTATGTACTTTTGTGAGACCTTATTCTAAGCATTAAATAATATCAAAACCAACAAAAGTTATATTTTACATTTATACATTTTTGTTATTTAAACTATAAATATCTGAAATCATGGTGTTTTTTTTTTTCTTCCTCAAAGTGACACACTACCGGAGTTATGCTCGGTTTTTTGGTGAATTTTGACACACCAAGCTCCAAAGGTCCTATCACTGACCTAGGGCTTAGCAGAGTGCCTGACACACAGTAGGCGCCTAATAAGTGCTTGTTGGGTGGTTGACACTTCTTCCTTAGTCACTGAAAGAGAAGCAAGAAGTCATTGGTTGCGGTGCCTTAGTACCTTCCCTCTAAGAGATGTCAGTCCAGTTTCTCTTTTCTCTCCTGTGGGGAGGGGATCCTTTGCATGTTTTTTCCTCTTGGAGACATAGAAACCTGCTTGAGGGCAGGGACTAGGTGTGAAGGAACCACTGAAGCAGAGGCCTCCTTCTCACCTTCTGAAGTGAAGGGGGAGGGGGGCTCCCTGCCAGAAGCATTCCAGCCTCTCCCCTCCCCCTTGGCAGGGAATTCACACCTCTTGAAGGCCGGAACTCAGTGAGTTCTCACTTGACCTGGAGAGGTAGAGTAAAAATGGAGACTTGAATCCAGGACTTCAATCCCCAGAAGTCCTTGCTCTACTTCCAGGATGCTTTGTAATCGCACTGGATTCTCACCTGGGCCGAGAGCAAATTATTATTTAAAGGGTCTCCGGCAGGGTCTCTCTGATTTTCTACTTCCGCTTTGGAGCAGACGAGTCTCTCATGAGGCGAGTGAAATTGAATTGGGCCTCTCGGCCCACCTGGCACGTGCCTTTCTTACTTGTATTTTCTTAAATTCTCAACCTTTAATAAACCTCTAAAAATATGATACTCCTTGCAGAGAGAAACTAATTTTTACCTGCCTCAGTTTCCCCCTAAATTTTCACTCTTACAGTATTTAAGGCAATAACTGGAGTTGAGCGTTGGAGGTTTGAGAAGGTGCAGCAGCAGCAGCCAAAGCAGCAGCAGCAGCAGCAGCAGAGCAAGAGCGACCGCCTGGCGATGACCTGAAGCGGTCCCAGCGTGGCACCGGCAAGTTCTCTGAGGATGAGGACGAAGAAAGCAGGAGCGACCCCGAGAGCCAGGCTCAGGGAGCCGCCGCCGCCGTGACAGCAATGGGGAGAGCAGCGACTGGAGTCCTGGAAGATTCAGACGCGTCCCAGTCCTCGGGGTCCGAATCGGAGATGCAGTCAGATGAGGAGGAGTCTGAAGAGGAGGCGAAGAGCTCCAGAAAGAGGCCCAAAAGGAGCGGATTCATCTCAGATGAGGACGAGGAGGAGGAAAAGAGGCCCAAATGCAGTTTCATCTTAGAAGAGGCTGAGGAGGAGGAGGAGGAGGAGGAGGAGGAGGAGGAGGAGGAGGAGGAGGAGGAGGAGGAGGAGGAGGAGGAGGAGGAGGAGGAGGAGGAGGAGGAGGAGGAGGAGGAGGAGGAAGAAGAAGAAGAGAGGGAGGACTCGGTGGCTGGCCCCAGAGAGCCTTGGGCCAGCACAGAGGAAGAGCTCTCATCGTCCAGGCGCTTAGAGAATTCCTGGAGGGAGCAGTCGGTGGAGGAGCTGGCCGGCTATTTCCAGCGGAAGTACGGGCGGGGATGGAGCGGACGACAGGCCCCGGAGGAGATCCCGGAGCACATCAGCCAGCAGAGGCTGCTGCCCGGAATGAAGGACCCCAAGCTGTGGCTGGTGCGGTGCAAGGTGGGCGAGGAAAAAGCCACAGCCTTGACCCTCCTGAGGAAGTTCCTGACCTACCAGAAGACAGACAGCCCCCTGCTGATCAAGTCCGCGGTGGCCCCGGAGAACCTCAAGGGCTACATCTACGTGGAGGCTTACAAGGCCAGCCACGTCCTGCAGGCCATCGAAGGCTTGGTCAGCCTGCGGCAGGGCGGCCTGCAGCAGCAGCAGCAGCAGCAGGTGCCCATCCGGGAGATGACCGACGTGCTCAAGGTGCTGTCCAAGGAGGGCCCCAGCCTGCAGCCCAAGAGCTGGGTGCGCGTGAGGACAGGCCTGTACAGGGGTGACCTGGCTCAGGTGTCTCGGGTGGAGCCGGACCAAAGCAGCGTCTCCCTCAAGCTGATTCCTCGAATCGACTACGGCCTGCTGGCGGGCGGCCAGCAGCCCCCAGAGGGCTTGGCCAAGAGGCAGAGGTTCCAGCGAAGACCCCCGCAGCAGCTGCTGGATGCACACAAGATTCGCTCTCTGGGAGGCAGGCTGACCTTCGATGGAGATTTCCTGGTCTTCGGGGGCAACCGCTACAGCCCCCGAGGCTTCCTGTTGAAGACCCTGAGCGTGTCGCGCGTCCTCCGAGAGGGCGTGAAGCCCACGCTGGCCGAGCTGCAGCAGTTCGAGGAGCGGCCCGAGGCCCTGCAAGCCCTGCAGCTGGCCGCAGAGGACAGCTCCGCGGAGCAGAGCTTCAGGCCCGGAGACAAGGTGGAAGTGAGCGGCGGGGAGCTCGTGCACCTGCGGGGCCGGGTGGTGAGCGTGCAGGGCCCCCTGGTGCGGATGCTGCCCCAAGCACGAGATGCTGCGCGAGGTGCTGGCGTTCCCCGCCTGCGAGCTGCGCAAGCACTTCGAGGTCGGGGACCACGCCCAAGTGGTCTCGGGCCGCTCCCGCGGCAAGTCTGGCTTCGTGCTGAGGGCCGAGGCCGCCTTTGTCCTGCTCTTCTGCGACCTCAACAAGGAGGAGCTCCGAGTCCTCCCCAGAGACCTGCAGCTGCTCGGGAACACGGCCCCGGCGCTGGACCTGCTCATGCAGCAGCAACGCTGGGGCCAGCTGGTGCAGCTGCCGTCCAACACGGTGGGCATCTTCGTGGGCCTGGACGACGCGGACACCTGCCGGGTGCTGGACATGCAGGGCAAGCTGCAGCTGGTGCGCAGCCAGGCAGTCGCCGACAGGAAGCACAACCCGTTGGCCGTGGCCCTGGACTCGGGCCAGAACGAGCTTCGCCCCCGGGCGCTGGTCAGGGTCCTGGAAGGTCCGCACTCGGGCCTCGAGGCCTGCATCCTCCACCTCTTCCGAGGCGTCGCCTTCCTCCACTCCAAGAAGATCATGGACCACGGGGGCCTCTTCGTCTGCAAGACCCGCCACCTCCTGCTCAGCGAGGCCGGCCGGGCCCCATGGGCCAAGGACCTCCCCTCCCGCGACTTGGCGCTGGGCGCCCCGCAGCCCTGCTCCCATCACTGCCAGGCCCCCAGGTGCCCCCGCAGGGCCTAGGGACCCAGCGCTGGGGAGGGCAGCGGGTGCTGGCCCAGGCCAGGGCCGCAGAGTCAACGATCTGGTGGGTCAGACTGTGCGCATCTGCCAGGGGCCCTACAAGGGCTACATGGGGATGGTGAAGGAGGCCACGGACTCCGTTGCCCGGGTGGAGCTACACACCACGTGCCAGACGATTTCCGTGCAATCCCAGAGACTGGTCCGCCTAGGCACCCCGAGCTCCCAATCCCGTGACTCCACCCCTCACGCCACCCCCAGCTATGGCTCCCAGACACCCATCTACAACCTGGGCTCCTTTACCCCCCTGTATGACTGCAGGACCCCCAAGGCCCAGGGGGACCAAACTCCAGATTCCAGGGCCTCCTCTCCTCCCAGAAAGTACAGACCAAGCTTCCTCTGGTAGACTGATATGGAAGCCTCCTGCTGCCACCCCCAGCCTGGGCAGAGCCCTCAGCCCTCCCCCTGCCCCTACTACCTCTAGACTGCTGGACCCCCCTCTTCTCCACAAACCCCTCCCCCTCCCCCTCCCCATCCCCATCCCTGTCCCGCACGACTTTTCCACTGGGCTAAAGCTTCTGAAGTGCATTTGCTTTTGTCTTCATGTGACCCGCCAAGGAAAACCAGTCTTGAAAGACTAGAATCGGGCAAGTAGAAGCTACCCGACACATCAAGAGAAGATAAAACAAAACCAAAAGGATGAAAAAATAGAACCAAACTAAAGATTTAGGGGAAATAATGAACAACTGGAAGTTGCAGGATACAAAGAAACCCACAGAATCATCAGGATTTCTTGATATTGCCACCAAAACCAGGAGCAAGAGTGAGAAAGGGAAACGAGTTCCAATCACTCTGGCCAGTATAAAATGTTTGAGAATCCCTCTGCCCAGAAACACAGCCACAACAGGGGAATTATATGAACACAATTACAAAACACTTTTCACCCGAATAAAATGTGATCTAACCCACTGGAAAAACATTAACTGCTCCTGAGTAGGTCGAGCTAATAGAAGGAAAATGACAACCCTACTAAATCAGTATCCTTGTTCAGCGCCATACCTCTCAAAGGACAAAAAAACGATTTTGTAGAATTAGAAAAAATAATAACAAAGTTCATGTGGAAGAACAGAAGATCAAGAATATCAAGGGAGCTATTGGGGAAAAAATGTGAAGGATGGAGGCCTAGCAATACCAGAGCTTAAACTGTACTACAAAGCAGTGATCATCAGAACTATCTGGTATTGGCCAGAAGGGTGGATCAATGGAAGAGATTAGGGGCAAATGACCTCAGCAATCTAGTGTTTGAGAAACCCAAAGATGGGGGGGGGGGGGGGCTAAGAACTCACTACTTGACAAAAACTGCTGGGAAATTTGAAAAACAGTATGGCAAAAATGAGGTTTAGATCAACATCTCACACCCTGTATCAAGATAAATTCAAAATGGGGAAATGACTTGAATATAAAGAGTGAAATAATACATAAATTAGGGGAACATAGAATTGTATACCTGTCAGATCTGTGGGGAAGAGAAGAATTTAAGACAAAGGAAGAGAAAGACAAGATGTAAAATGAAGAACTTTGATTATATTGAATTAATTTTTTTTGTACAAACAAAGCCAATGTGACCAAAATTAGAAGGGAAGCAACAAACTGGGGAAAAAAAAAAAACTTATGACAAAATTCCCTGACAAAGGTCTAATTTCTCAAATATATAAGGAACTAAGTAAAATGGACACAAAACCAAGCCATTCCCCAATTTATCATAAATGGTCAAAGGATATGAACAGGCAGTTTTCAGATGAAGAAATCAAAACTATCAATAAACATATGAACAAATGTTCTAAATCTGCCTTGATAAGAGAAATGCAAATTAAAACAACTCTCAGGTACCTGCCACCTTACACCTAGAAAATTGGCAAAAGGAGTCACTAGAAACAGAGGCACATGAACTAAAACAAGAAAATAGTGTCTTTGTTTTTTTTCAGCCAATCTGGTCCTGATTTTATTTTATTTTCCATTTGAATAAGTTTATTTAGTCAATTTAGAATATTATTCCTTGGTTACAATAATCACATTATTTCCCTCCCTCCCCTCCACCCACCCGTCCTGCAGCCGATGTGCAATTTCATTGGGTATGACATGTGTCCTTGATCAGAACCTATTTCCATGTTGTTTACACTAGGATGTTCATTTAGAGTCTCCATCCCCAATCATATCCCCATCGACCCATGTGATCAAGCAGTTGTTTTTCTTCTGCATTTCTGCTCCCACAGTTCTTCCTCTGGGTGTGGATAGTATTCTTTCTCATAGATCCCTCCTGGTTGTTCAGGGACATTGCATTGCCACTAATGGAGAAGTCCACTACATTTGATTGTACCACAGTGTATCAGTCTCTGTGTACAATGTCCTCCTGGCTCTGTTCCTCTCACTCTGCATCAATTCCCAGAGGTCCTTCCAGTCTCCATGGAGTCCCTCCAGTTCATCATTCCTTTGGGCATAATAGTATTCCTTCACCAACAGATACCACAATTTGTTTAGCTATTTCCCAATTGAAGGACATCCCCTCATTTTCCAGTTTTTTGCCACCTCAAAGAGTGCAGCTATGAATGTTCTTGTACAAGTCTTTTTCCTTATTATCTCTTTGGGGTACAAACCCAGCAGTGCTATGGCTGGATCAAAGGGCAGACAGTCTTTTAGCACCCTTTGGGCATCGTTCCAAATTGCCCTCCAGAATGGTTGGATCAATTCACAACTCCACCAGCAATGAATTAATGTCCCGACTTTGCCACATCCCCTCCAGCATTCATTACTTTCCTTTGCTGTCATGTGAAAAGAAAATAGTGTCTTGAAAGACAAAATTGATCAGCTTGAAACCGAGGCAAAGAAAGCGAAAGGTGACTTACAAAGAAAAACAGACCAGAAGAAGGATGACTAAAAGGGCAGGGATGAAATTCAGTCTTTACAAATGACTTTACAAGACAGTCTATAAAACAAAATCAAAAGAATGAAAAAATTGAGGAAAATATGAAACACCTCATTGATACAATTATAGATCTGGAAAGTATATCCAGAAGACAAAATTTAAGAATTATTGGACTACCAGAAAATCATGACAAAAGAAAAAGCCTGTACATCATTCTAGAGGAAATTATCCAAGAAAATTGGCCCAACATTCTTGAACAAGGGGGAAAAGTGGAGATTGAAAGAATTCGCAGATCACCTCCCAGGTCAAACCATACCTGAGCAAGACTCTTCTCTCCAACAGATAAAAAAAAAATTCCCAACCCTGATCATCTGGCTTTTCACTGAAGACTTCTGGCAAAGAAAACCACCTCTCTCTGAAAATGGCCCTGTCCACTATAGAAGAAGTCTAATGATCAGGAAGTTTCTCCTTTTAATAAGTCTGAATTTACTTCTACAACTTCCAACCCTTAATCCTAGTTTGCTTCTGTAGTCAAACCATATCTCTCCATTGACCCTGGAGCCGATTTAAAAGTCCCATCTTTCTTAGTGAGTGGCTGTCTAGCCACTCTTACCCCATCTTGTCCTGGAGAAGTTGATTCTTGGCACCCAAGTTTATGATTTTGTATTCATCCCTACAAGTGTTCATCATGCTAGATTTGGTGCAGTGTTATCTAGTCCATTGAGATCATTTTGGACCCTGGCTCTGCCCTCCAACGTTTTAGCTTCTCTTTCAGTTTTATGCCATCTGGCAATTTAAAAATCATGCCAGTTATGCCTTTATCCAAATCACTGATAAACATATTAAATTAAATTCGGGACCTGAGGTCTTGGAATGCATTTGCTGGTGCACAGGCAGGGGCAGTAGATAGTTTTCTCTAACGAAGGGCTGCTTCCCTGAATAGTTAGGATTTTATTATACAAAGTGTTAAATTAGGTCAGGAAAATTCCCTTTTGAAGGCTCTTGCCAAGATTAAATTATCGAAACATTCCAGCAAAAGTCCCATGCACTAATCGGAATCCTCTGTGGAAGGAAACAGGAAAATTCAGTTTCGATGAGGGTAGGTTTCCAGAAAGTTTAATTATGTCTCCTCCCTCTGAAGTCCTATTTATTATTGTGTCCGCTCTCTTTTCTGTAACCCACACTAAACAGTGAAATTAGGGGATGCATTTTGCATTGATATGAAACCATAATGCCTGAAACTCAACTCTCCTACAGTCCAAAGGGAAAAGAGTTCTTCAAGTGTCCAAATTAAATCTGGTTTCTTGCATGATTTCAAGCCTATTAAAACTGCACTGACATTGGGTCTCGCTGAGGTGAAGACCTTAGTTTAGCTCTGTTCCCTCCCAGGAATCTGGAGCCACCTGTGAGAAGTGGAATTCTACTGCCAATTCTTCTGCCCTTTGTCACTTCTGTAAATCATTATTTGTCTCAAGTCCTGGCCACTTGCAGGGTTTTTCATTCTGGTGGCTTATGCTCCAAGTAAACTGAACCCACACTAACAGTGAAATTAGGGAATGCATTTTGCTTTGTATATGGAACAATAATGCCTGGAATGGTCAATGCCTTGAGATCATGCTCTGTGAGGAATGATCCAAGGGACTGGGAATATGGGACTTTAGAAGAAGGGGAAGGTCGCCATGACAATGGTCGTCAGCAACTTTTACGTGCAAGACTAGCTAACATTTATTTATGTTGTGCTTTAAGGACTGTGGCTCAGTGTTTGAGAGCATGAGGCCTGGAATCCAAAGGCCTGAGTTCAAATCCAACATCAGACACTTATCAATGGTGGGATCTTGGGCAAGTAACTTAACTTCTGATTGCCTGACCCCCCCAAAAAAAATCCACCAGAGAAGGAAATAACAAACGACTCCAGTATCCTTGCCAAGAAAACATCTATGGATGATAGCTATGGTCCACGAGGCCACAAAGAGCTAGATATGACTGAATGACAGAACCACAAAGAAATAAGGTTTTCAGAGTACTATTCAAACATTATGGTTTTTGGTCATATAAAAGAGATGCTATAAAGGGAGTTTAAGATACTCTTCCCCTGAGACCATCCTTCCAACTTGTGCCCACATTCATGGACTGGTCCCCACTGGGCAACTTTCACTCACAAGAGTCAAGAGCCCCTACCAGTGTGCTTCCTATTAACAGGCATCCTGAAAAGATTAGCTTTTAACAGAGAAATGAGCTAAGATGGTGGTGGTTAGAAAACATCTCCCCCTTCATCTTTTTCCTTTCCTTGCCTTTTGATCTCTAACCCTATAAAAATGACAAACTGGGAAAGATGAGAGACTGAGGTGTAAACAGTTCAAGTATTTCTTCTAGGAGCCAATTTGTTGCTGTCTGAAGGGAGGCAGACAACAAGTGGTAGTAGCTTCATGCATATGTTAGAATGGGAATTCGCCCCACAGTCTTGGCTTCCATATTGGCTCCAAAGAGGTCATGGATATAGATTTAGAGCAGGAAGGGACTCTGGAGGTCTTTGACTCCAACTTTGCCATTTTATAAATCGAGAAACTGGTGTAGGGGACAGGGAGATCCTCTGAAGTGGAAGCAGCCATGCACAGGACTTGTGAAATGACCCCCGTCCTCCTCCCAAAAAACATATTATCTCTGGAGGAGACAGGGATGCAGGAAACACTTTCTCTTAGATAACAGTCTCAGAAGCCAGATGGTTAATTCTTGGAATATGGAATTTCAACATTAGATAAACCTTCAGCACGCTTTTAATATGGCAGCCAGAGAAGCCAAAGGAATTCTAAGCTCCAATAAGAGCAACATGCTGAGGTGGGGAGATGGGGATAAGGAGGAAAGAGAGGGAGATGGACAGAAAAAGAGACAAATAACAAAGGCAGAGACAGACCTGGACAGATGGAGTTCATCACCCAGCACTTATTGAGCACCTACTCTGTGTGCACTTAGGTTTCCTAAGTACTGGAAATGCAAAGAAAAGCCAAAGACAATCCTTGGAGTTCCCAGTCTAATTCTGTAGAGCCAGAGATAGGGTCTGGAGAGGACTTAGATGAGAGTGCATCTAGATGAGCCCCTCAGCACACCCCATTTGGAATACTGGGTTTAGACTTGGACATCATCATTTAAAAAAGAACACTGAATAGTTAGAGGGTGTCCAGAGGAAGCCCATCAGAATGGAGGCCTTTGCCCATGCTATGCTCAATTAAATCCACATCGGTAAGCATGTATTAAGTACCTACTGTATTCTGGGTATTTTCCTAAGTGCTGGAGATAAAAACTAAAAATATTTCTGGAGTCCCAACCTTAAAGAGTTTATATTCTACTGGACAATTATCGTGAAGATGAGGGGATGTGTACAAAGATCAGGAAATGCAAGATAGAGTCAAAATTACACAAAGGAACAAGAGGATGAGAGTTCTACACAATTGGGTGTCAGAAAAGGTCCTGTGAAGGGAGAGGGATGTGAGTGAAGCTTTGAAGGAAGTCAAGTTTCTATAAGGCAGATGTGAGAAGGGACAACTTTTTCCAATCACTTTGTAAAAGTCTACAGGTAAGAGAAGGAATGTGAGACATGATGGAGGAGGGGAGGGACAGAGAGACACAGAAGTGAGTATGGAATCAGAGGATCTGGTTCAAATCCTGCCTCCATCACATCTTAACATGAGACCCTGAGGGAGGTTTTTTAATTTACTTTTGTAAGCCTTGATTTCCTAGTCTGTAAAGTGAGATGGGCTTACTGTTTGATGAGGTTCCCTAAGATTCTCTGTTCTTAAGGGTTTGTTTGGAAGCATATCAGTTGCAATAACCTTCCTCAAAGGCATTATCTTTAAAAATCTCTTCTGACTCAGCAGAGATAAAACTACCACCCCATTGGGACAACATAGATTTAGAGCTAGAAGTGATTTCAGAGATCATCTCATTTAACCTTTCCTTTCAGAGATGAGGCAACTGGGAGTCAAAAAGATTATTTGATTCCCTCAGGGTCACTCATTCTTTTTTTTTTAATCCTTTGCACAGTGCTAACATGAGAGATGACTAATCAACACATGTCAAAATATCTCTTTGACAGAATCTTTCATTGGTCAGCTCTCAGTAAACATTTGTGGAATGAACCCAATTGGATATATTGGATATAGAAAGAAGAATAAGGAATCCAGGATAATATACACCAGACAAATCTGGGAAGTTAGAAGGGTGGTTTGGAAGTTTGGAAAATGGGAAGGTTTTTTTTTTTCACAGAAAGGTAATAAGTTCTGTTTCAGACATGCAGAGTTTTAGAATGCTCTTTCATAAAACCCTAACGAGTTGGAAAGATGCTTTGAGGTCAATGCGTTCAATCTATGCCAGAGAAAGGATCTCTTCTGCCATATTGTCAATAAATGGGGATACCACCTCTGCAGATGGGGAGTCAGGCCACTGTTGTCTTCCTAGGGCTCTTCTTCTCTTCTTTTATAGTGCTGATTATTGTAAATTATTTCATTCCCAGAAAAATAAGACATCTTTAAATTAATAAGTTAAGTTTGTTGTATTCTTTGAGGCAAAAGCAAGATGTGTATGGCATAGATTTCTCACTGAATTTGCACTCTGCATGTACACTCTTCATTCTGTGCTACTTTTCATGTGGAAATGCGCATCTTACTTGGTGTTTGCTCAGCTTAAAATAACTAAGTAAATAAATAAATATAAATAAAATTTTAAAAAGAGAGTGGCAAGCTAAAATGTACATCTTTGAAAACTATATATTGCCCCTAGTTCTGTCTTTTTGAGATCAAGAAGAAAATTTCTATTCCCTCTTTGGAGTAATAGTCATTTGAACATATTGAGATGGTTGTTATATCTCCCCTAAGTCATCTCTTCACTAGGCTAAATAGTCCCATTTCCTTCAACCATTTGCTATATTGGACATATACTCAATATTGAGTATATTTGGCACATACCCAAAGCCCTTCACCATCCTAGTTGCCCTCCTCTGGATGGTCTCCAGCTTATCAATGTCCTTCTTAAAATGTGACACTTGAAAATGAACAAATGCTCCAGATGAAGAGTTCTTAAAATTTGGGGCCTCAGGACCCCTTTCCTTAACACTTATTGAGGGTTGTGAAGATTGGACTTGGCTCTCCCCTGATTGTACCAATGAAGGTACTTGGCTCTTCCTTGATTGTGAAGATTAAATTGTAATCCCCGGTCTATTTTTAGATTTTAACCCCCCAAAATGTAAGCATAGTACTTAAAGTTGAGTATGGAGATCTACTCGGTTTGGATTTTAACCACAAAAAGGTGTGAACACCCATTTCATACATTGAGGGGAAGTCTGTGACCCATGTGTGAAAGAGTCGGCAGTGGAGGTGGAGGCTTGGCTGTGATTGATAGACATAAAAATTTAGGGGAAGTGACACAAGAGAAAAAGGTTTTTAAAAGTGGAAACACAGACACACAGAGATTCACACTTGGAGTGAAGAGACACACCTGAAGTGAAACCTCTTGTAAGTAGGGGTTCTGCTGTAGTTGAGGCTAATAAAAAATATGCTGATTGAACTGACATGTGGTGAGTGTAAAGGCTGACTTCCTTTCCTTGGCCTTTCTGGAGGCTTCAGCCTCAGGAAAGGCCCATTGTCTTGAGGCTCCTTTCCTCTGGTTGGAGCCTTTGAATTCCTACCTGGCTCAGAGGAAGCCAGAGCTCTCTCTCTCCCCCCTTTTCTTCTCTTTCTCTCTTCCTTAATATCTTCCCTCTATTGTAAATAAACTATCATAAATTCCATTCTGACTTTAGTCATTTATTTTTGAGATGTAGAAATTAAATCCCTGGTGACCAATTAAAAATATTCAGCCCAATCATCATTCTAAAAGGATCCCCTCTGCAACAGCCTTTGTTTATAAGGCATTGGCTATTAGTATTGGTATTGGCTATTGGTAATTATATTATATAATTACAATATTAGAAATGAAAATATCTTAGTATTATTATGAAAATGGTTTGACCTTGAGAAAGCCTCCTGAGAGGGGAGAGATGTATTGTTATTTTCCTAAGGGGGGACTAAGTTATTATTGTGAACTTTGATTTGAATTTGATCTATTTTAGGATAGGAAACTTGCTACCTCCCAGAATCCAGAATGCACCATGAAGATAGGTGCCTGCAGAGGCCACATGTTGCCCCAGAAGATCCAGAGTGAACTTTGGGATGTAAATTGAACTATGGGGGGTTGTTTTGAATGTATACTCCTATGCCAAAGGGGACTGCCCCCAAGCTTTTTGTCAACCTAGTAATCATTGGGTTTGTTCTTTTTTCCCCCTTTTATCCACAAATTATTGCAATTTTTAAGTTAATGATGTTTCCATGATCCTTTTGGGGAGATTGGTCTCCCAATAGGATCACAGGGGGATGTGTATAAATGGAGATTTTGAACCTTTGACTTCATTCCCCAAAAGTCCTTAGTATTTCCCCAAATGTCCTATAATCTCTTCTGTGTCTCCATGTTGGTAAGATCATGTTATTGGTATTTAACTGGCTGTAACTCCTCCCATGTCTTTGACCTGGAACTGGGCTGAGTTCAGGCAGTTCTTTTACTTTAGTTATTATGAATAAAACTTTATCAAATATATTATTTAGTTATTGATTATTAATTTAAAAAACCACAACATTGTTTCTGAAGACTTTCTTCCCCTTAGTCCTCTACTGTGCTTCTACTTATGGGGCCTCAGACTGCAATCTTTTTCATGGCTGGCATAGTCCACTTTTGCCAGTTCTAAAACCCTTTAATCTTTACTTCTATCTGACCATCTATCATCTGCCTATCTGTCTACCATTCTATCTTGTAGTTGTGTCTATTTTTCAAACCCCACAGTAATACTTGGCAGTTGCCTCAGTATTCTGCATTTCCAAATCTTTTGGCATCTTACTCTGTCTTGAGTGGGTGATTTATCTTCTCTGTCTATTAGATCGACAAATGAAAAAAGTTACCAAAATTGGGGAAGGGAAGAGCAAGAGATGACTGTGTTAAATTCCAAAAATAGGACAGAAAAAGCCTTGACACCCCCAAAGCTCAAGCAAAACTCAGAGATGACATACAAGAAGAAAATGCCAAATAGTCAAGCAGCCTTTGCATTCTTTCCCCTTATCCCTCCAGGAATTAATTAAAGTAGACTAAGGGGGGGGGGGCAAGAAACAAGGTACAATGGGAGAGAGGGCAATAGACCAGAAAGAAATTCAGTCAAGAAAAATGTGTTGAAAATAAAAGATACTATCATGGAAGAATAATCCACAAAGTGCACAAAATCCATCATCAGAAGAACAAATCCCAGAAAGAAGAGGAAAAGGGCCACAAATCATGTATTAAGAGGAACACAAAATCAGCAGAGAGAAAAGCAGCCTTTTCAACACAAAAGAAAAGAAATAAACTTAGATGTCTAGACTTAGACGTTAGAGGTCATTTTATCTCAAACCTTCATTTTACAGATAAGGAAATTGAGGTGTTGAGAAGCTAAAGTGTCTTCTCCAAGGTCAGACAGGTAGCAAGTGGCAAGGTAAAGATTTAAATGCAGGTCTTTTGACTTCAATCAAGTGCATTTGCCACTTCTGAAGACCTCAATGCCATCTCCATCCAAGAAGTCTAACCATAACTCTCCCATCTTTTATTTGTTGATCTGATTTTTAAATCCAAATGTAAGACTTTGCATGTACCCTTGTTGACTCAGGCCAGCATTCTCACTTAACAAGAGGAGCTTTGGGAATCCTGACTCTCTAGTCCTGTAGATTATCCTTTCCAGCTTTGTCACCAATGATATGGTTTATGCTACTTCTGAATATTGTCCATGAGGGGCAATGCACCATAGCTGGCTTGCTTTGCCAGCATCTTTCCATTGACCTCTCTGATCACTTGCCATTTTGATTCTTCTCTGACCTGAAATTCCATTATTTGCAACTACAGAGCAGCAAAGGAGGAAAAAGAAACATGGACGTGAAGTATGAAATGGATAGAAATGATGTGTCTTTGGGGTAATATGCAGCTTAGGTCCTTCAAAGGTGCTACACAGTCTCCCTCCTCCCTGGATTGCAAAGAGGCACATTTTCGACTCAGAGGAGGAAAGAGTCTCTTTTTTAAATTATGTTTTAATTTTCAACTTAATTATATCACAAGCTAATAATGCATCCCTTTGTGGCCAACCTGTGGTGGTGAGCCTCTCCATCCTTAGCTCAGCTACTCCTCATCCGACAGTGGACTCTCCTCTTCCTCAATTAGTCTACTTGAATAATTATGCTGATAATAGTTGGCATGCAAAGTACTTTATATTAGCACATTTGGCTCTCAAGATGATAAGGTAAGGCAGTTAGTGTTAGAAATGACCTTCTCATCTCACCAAGTAGGAATCTAAGAACTGGAGAGGTCACAGGGCCAGGGTCACCCGGATTCTAGATGGCAGGGTCAGAACTGGAACCCAAGTCTTTGGCTTCTGGAACCAGTTCTTGTCCTCCTCCTCTAGAACGTTGCCCTTGAGAGCTGCTTGCCCTTTTGTCCGGAGGTTCTTTGCTGTCGGAGCTTCTGAAAGCAGCGATTCTGAATGTGAGCTCAAGTCTCAGACAGGGAATGCTAATGAGAGTTGGTGCAAAACCAGATAAAGTGGGTTTTGATAATGGACCCACGGGGACTCTAATAGTTCACAATAACTGGGAAGCCCCATTTGCTCCTGCATTAAGGCAGGATGTGCTTCCTGCAGGGACTGAGGTAGATTACCCTGGAGTCATGAGGCACACAATTGGATGTCAAATGGCCAGTGGCGGTGAGGTTACCTGCATGGGAGAGCCATTCTGCTCCCCTCCTTCCTGGGGGAGCACTTCATTATGGATAAAGACTCATGGCTTCAAAGAGTGAGTAGACAAACAGTCCCAGGTTCAAGAAGACCTTGATTCAAGTCCCATTTGTGACATATACTGACTGTGTTGCCCTGGGCTAGTCACTTATATTCTCAGAGTTCCCTAAGGATGTTAGCTATGGAATCCTCCGCTCAACCACACCATGTGCTAACTATTATGCTAAGCACTGGTGATAGGAAGAGAAAATTGCAACTGTCCCACTGCTCAAGGAATTTGTATTCTAATGGGGGAATCTTGCTTCTTTATACCTTGTTTATGCCTTGTTTCTTTTGATCCTAATTTTACCTTATTTTTTATTTACCTTAATTCTTGGAAATGATAAGGGGGAGAATGTCAAGGCTGCTCAATATTCATCAACATGTGAATGGATATATATTATATATAACACATATCTGTTTATATGTTAGCAAATGTCACATATTTGCATTATATATAATATAATGAGAAAGAGAGTCAGAGACAGAAAGAGACAGAGAGAGACAGAGACAGAGAATAAATACCCCAAATTTCAGGAGATTTGAGGAGATAAGGAAAAGTATACTATTGGTTGTAGCCGTTGTGTATTAAATGAAGCTAGAAGTGAGGGGAGAGTGCTTCAGGCATGGTGAGTGCCCTCTACAGAGCCCTGGAGGTGAGCGATGGAATGTCCTAAAGAGGGATCACTAAGTCGGCTGGTTTGAATGTAAGGTACATAAGAGGTAGGAACCCAATTGGGTCTAGAAGGCTAGGTTGAAGTCAGATGATGCAGGGTTTCAAAGGGCAGACCGAGAAGGTTGTATCTCATCATCTTAGCCATAGAGAGTCCCTCAAACTTCTTGATCAGGGCAATAAGGTGGCCAGATGTGCTTTAGGATGATCAGTTTTTGAGTTCTATCGACAGAGAGAACCAATGAAGAAGGGATTTCAGAAGAGGTCAAAGGAGAGGTGATGAAGCCTGGAATCAGGCTAGTTGCCTGAAAGTGGAGAAACGGCCAACATTTCTGGTCTTCACATTTACAAATGCTTTTATCTCTATGTACTCTGAATACAGCTTGTAAGAATCTAATTACTTACATGTCATCTTTCCCATTAGATCACAAGCTCCTTGAGGATAGAAAAGGGTTTTCTTTTCTTTGTGTCACCCAGTGCATGGCACACAGCCTCTGTGAAAAGCTCACTGATTAACTGACTGAGAGCTGAGGGAGAGTGAGGGCTCAGGGATGACTCTGAAGCTATGAACTTGGATGACTGGAAGAATGGTGGAGGGCTTTACAGAAATGATGGGTTTGACTTGGCACTGATAATTGGTTCTGTTTTGGACATGCTGAATGAGACACGTAGGGGATACTGAGGTGGAATCCAACAGGAAGCTGCTGGTGGGGGATTGAAGCTCAGGAGTGAGAAGGGGGCTGGATATGTTAATTTAGGAATCTTCTGTATAGACATAATAATTAGGACTATAAACTTAGAGTGGGAGGAGACTTCAGAGGTCATCAGAGTGGCATAGTGGACAGAGCCTTAGACCCTGAGTGAGGAAGATATGAGTTAGGAGGCCTCAGATTAAGAGGCACTTGGTGCACTAGGTGAGCTCTAAAGTTTTTTTTTTCCAACTCTAAATCTAATGAAAGTACCAAAAAACCTCTGATGGATCAATGAATCACAGAATTTCAGATTGGGGAGGGACTTCAGATCCATTTGTGCACTTAACTGTAAAATAATCTCTTCTACAACATATCTGCCAAGTGCCCTTCTAGCCTCTGCTAGATGACAGTAAAGGAGGTTGGGACAGCTTTCATTGTTAACAAGTTTTTCCTGATATCAAACCTATATCTGCCCCTTGACATCTAGTCATTTCTCCTGGATCTCTCCTGGGAGATCCTACAGGACACGTCCATTTCCTCCTCTACCAAACCATCATTCAGGGATTTGGAAACAACTATGACGTCCCTCTTCTCCAGACTCGACATCCCAGAGGTCCTCACATGGTGTGGATTTGAGATCCTTTCCCAACGTGGTTGCCCTCCACTGTACGCTCTCCAGCTGATCAGTGTCCTTCCTAGATGTGGTCTCCAGAACTGTGCAGAAGACTGAAGAAATACGACGTCCCGAGAGATGGACCTGTAAATCTTTTCCATGGAAAAGTAACGTCGTTTCTGCCCATCGACACAACTGCAAGTGATAGGAAACCACACGTGTCTTTTTTACACCCTGAGATGGCCTTAGAAAGGAATTCTCTTATCTGGCAGGCATTGATGGGATGGGGGCGGGGGAGACGTCAGCTTATGAAAAACATTCCAGGGCTATTGATTTCCAGAGGTCACTCCTATCAGCATAATTCCAGCGAGAGCTGTCTTGTGAATTCATTTGATACATGACAATCTCATTGATTAAGTGGCCTCCTATTGATTTTTTGGCCTGTATTCTCAGAAGGTAAACTAGCCTCTCCATGAGCCTCTCTATGGCCCAGAGCCTTCGGACTAAGGATGGCGATTCTTGTAAGAGGCATCATGGTGGAAGGCAAAGAGCTTTGGTGTGGGAGACCAGAGAACTCGGCGCACTTCACAACCAGTGTCTCCTGGAATGATTACAATGGCCTTGAGAGGTAGATGTTATCATTATTTCCAATTTATAGATGAAGAAACAGAGGCAGAAAGGGGTTCGGTATCCAGGCTCACACAGATTGTAGGCATCTGGACTGGATTTGAATTCAGGTTGTCAGGACTCCAGGCCTCGTGCTCCTGGCTCTTTGTCCTCTTCTTTCCTGTAATTTTTCTTTGGAGGCAGCTAAGGGGCCCAGCAGACTGAGCACTCAACTTAGAGAGAGAAAGACCTCAGACACTTACTAACCGTGAGACCCTGGACAAGTCACTTCACCTCGCTGGCCTTCGTTTCCTCATCAGTTACATGGGGGAAATAATAACACGGATCTCCCTGGGTTGTTGTGAGGATCAACATATAGAGGGAGTGACTGTGTGCCTTTCCTCAAGCAAAGCTCAGGGCATGAAGGCTGGCCATCCAGCGATCCTTTTCCGACCTCAGCCACTCACGCCATGCGAAGGGATTCGCATCTCAGTTTTTAGAGGAAGGCGCGCTTCAGAAATCCCATCAGCGATCTTTCAACGTGAGAAATTATAGTTTGGAGAGGGAAAATGGTGGGCATTTTTGGCACTCAAAATCGTCCTGGCCAATGAGAGCTGCCACTGGATCATTCGGCTTTCTAGAAACGGGTCACTATGCTTTGGTCCCACCGTCTTCACTTCCAAGGATGCCCTTCGCTACCCAGCAAAGCCATCTCTGGAAGCAAAGACTTGCCTAATTCTTTAAAGGGAATGGGGGGAACCAGTTCAGCAACACTAAGGAGCCCCGACATCCACCCAGGCTGAGAGCTCTTGGTACTGCTGCTCTACGCCCATAGTGGTCCGTCTCTGCCAGGAAGGAAGGCCAGTTCATTTGCTCCATGCTTCCTCCTGATCTCTCCTCGGTCAATACAATCCCACAGAGCTCCGTTTCATTGGCTCATTCCTTGCCGTGGAGTAGTTGTTGGAGGTCTTGTTCTCCCGGCCCCATTGGCTTCACTTAGCATCAGTCTGTTGAGCCTTCCCATGATCCTCCATGTTCTTCAGGGGCCTCCTTACCCAGAATGCAGTGATACTCCATAATATCCACATATTTCAATCTGTTTAGTCAGTCCTATTTTTTCAGTTCTTTGCTACCACAAAAGTATGAACCATTTTGGGTAAAAGAACGAGCCTGCTCTGACAAGCTCTCTCTGCCCCTCTATTTGCCAAATCCAAAATGGGCAGCATGATGCGTAGGTAGATGCTGAGGCTGGTTGGCAAGCCAGTCCCCCAGCTGAGTGAGTCATTCGATGCTCTCCAACATGTGTCTAGCCAATTATGCCCTGAACATCGTGGCAACAGAGGAAGTATTAGTGTGACAGTGAATATTTTTAAAATGTTAGACGCAGGTTCGACTGAGGAAGCAAAACAATGCCCAAAAAGGACTCACAGTTTCAGAAACCCAACCCAGCCCAGTCCATTGGCATGGCTCAGGACTCTCCTTCAGAAGGCGTCATTTACAGAGCAGGATGTTCCAACCAAAACCAATGGGAAATGTCCGACAGCCTGCTTAGTTTCTGTCCCACCCTCGATTTGAGTCAATGTAGCTGAGGTCTTCCGTACTCTTAGTAGAAAGGACCTGGACCTAGTTTCTAGAGAGAAAAGGGAACAAAGAATCCTATCTCAGACACTTAGGAGCTCTGAGATCATGGAAAACCAATCTCTCTGAGCCTGTTTCCTCATCTGTATGTAGCCCAAAGGGCTGTTAATAAATATTTGATTGGGTGATTTTTGTGAGGTTCAAATAAAATATAATGACTATAATGCCATACTCCAAAAAATACAGCAGCTGGCATCGTATAAGTTCACAAAGTGCTTTATGTTGATTAGCTTCCCAACTCCTAATGCCTACCCTAACTCCCTGGTATTTAATGATCTTGTATTTATTTTTTTTTAATGTTTTATTATTTTTTTATTTTGTTAAATATTTCCCAATTATATTTTTATTTATTTATAAATATTTTCTCCATGATTGTCTCCGTACCTCTTCCCTCCCCTTTTACAGAGCTGACAAGCAACTGTACTGGGTTATACATGTGTTATCTCTTGATACCTATCTCCATATCTTTAAAAAGAGTAATATTTAAAAACCAAAACCCCAAATCATATACCCATATAAACAGGTGATAGATCATATGCTTTCTTCTGCATTTCTACTCCCACACTTCTTTCCCTGTGGATAGCATTATTTCTCATAAGTCCCTTAGGGCTGTCCTGGATCATTGCATTGCTATTAGTAGCAAAGTCAAACATTCTTATGCATGGAGGATAGCTAAAGATTGGTACTGAGCTTAGTTGAAGGATTTTAGAGAAAGATTTCTAACACATTCAAAAACTTGCCACGGAAAAGTGATTTTAATGTTTTAGAACCTTGTTGCTTAAACTAGTGAGGACATCTTGTTTCTGGTGATAGCATTATGGCCTTTGTAACTTTTAATGTCTAAATCATGGCTTGCTTAATATAATAGTCTCTTCAATGAATGAATAAATAGTTTCTCTAACTGGTAATGAAGGGTTGTACAAGATTATATTTTTACGTATATTTGAATAGAAAATATTTTTTAATTTATTTAGTCATTTTAGAACATTATTCCTTGGTTACAATAATCACATTATTTCCCTCCCTCCCCTCCACCCGCCATTCCCACAGCCAACGCACGATTTCACTGGGCATCACTTATGTCCTTGATCAGAACCTATTTCCACGTTGTTGGTGTTTGCAATAGGATGTTCATTTAGAGTCTACCTCCCCAGCCATATCCACTCAACCCATGTATTCAAGCAGTTGTTTTTCATCTGTGTTTCTGCTCCTGGTTTTTCCTCTGAATGTGGATAGTGTTCTTTCTCATAGATTTCTCCAAGTAGTTCAGGATCACTGCATTGCCATTAATGGAGAAGTCCACTACATTCAATTGTACCATAGTGTATCAGTCTCTCTGTACAATGTTCTCCTGGTTCTACTCCTTTCACTCTGCATCAATTCCTACATGATATTCTAGTTCCCATGGAATTCCTCCACATTATTATTCCTTTGAGCACAATAGTATTCCATCAACAACATATACCACAATTTGTTCACCCATTACCCAATTGAAGGGCATCCCCTCGTTTTCCAATTTTTTGCCACCACAAAGAGCGCAGCTATGAATATTCTTGTACAGGTCTTTTTCCTTATTAACTCTTTGGGGTAAAAACCCAGCAGTGCTATGGCTGGATCAAAGGGCAGTCTTTTAGCGTCCTTTGGGCATAGTTCCAAATTGCCCTCCAGAATGGTTAGATCAATTCACAACTCCACCAGCAATGCATTAATGTCCAACTTTGCCATATCCCCTCCAGCATTCTTTACTTTCCTTTGCTGTCATGTTAGCCAATCTCCTAGGTGTGAGGTGATACCTCAGAGTTGTCATGTGCTTATTAATAGTTTTGATTTCTTTAACTGAAAATTGCCTATTCCTGTCCCTAGCCCATTTATAGGTTGGAGAATGGCTTGATTTTTTTGTAGAATTGATTTAGCTCTTTGTAAATTTGAGTAATTAGACCTTTGTCGGAGGTCTTTGTTATGAAGATTGTTTCCCAATTGGTTGCTTACCTTCTCATCTTGGTTACATTGGTTTTGTTGATCTTGTATTTATTTTGAATAGATTCTCTATAATGAAATCTGTACAGTTCCTTGGAATCAGGAATGACTTCATTTTGTGTTTTCATATCCACAAAGTCTACTGTGCGGTAGATGCTTGTTAAATGATGGTATTTGGTATCATTTGATCCTTAGAAGTAGTCTATATAATGGTACTTCAAGTATTATTGTCCCCATTTTACAGATTAAAGAAACTAAAGACTGGAAATGGTAAATTCCTTGTCTAAGGCATATAGCATCAAATACAGAATTAAAAATGCTCTTGCTTGACTCCAAAGTCCAACACTTGCTCCATTCTGCCCATGCAAATGCAAATGAAATGAAATGAAGTGTGTGTGGGAGTGTTATATAAATCCCCATTATTGTCAGCTCTTCATCGTCATCATTCTTATTATCACCATTAATGGGAGTCAGATTTAACAGTGCTCCAAGTTCAAATCTTTAGCCAGATCAGAAAAAAGATACTGAGAAAAATCTCAGTTTCCACCCAAACTAGAGTATTTGAAACCTCTTTAATAGGTTGGGCTATAGATTCAAGTGATTGCATAAATCTCAGTTTCACAAGACCTATAGTGCTTAAAAGATGGGAAAGGGCTGTAATCTGCATCTCCGGAGAGAACAGCCACCTTAATGAGAGAGTAAATTCTTGAAGTGAGTCTGTTACCTTTTTAAAGTATCAACTTTTTCTCATTACTTGACTTTTCTAATTTTTCTCATCACCTATGACTTTCTGCTCCTTCCATCAATTCCAGTTGTGAATCTATTTCCTTAGATCCATACTGACCCTAAAATGCTATGCCTGGGCTCATGGTTGTTCCTTTCCAAACAATATCCTCAGCTCTTCCCATTCCCCCAACCCTTATCTTCACCTACTGAAATCTTGCCCATCCAGGAAAGGACTGGATCAAATGAAAAGCAAGAATTCATGCATGTGAAGAGCATATCTCTTGGTTTCTCTGCTTGAGTAACTGAAAGGACCAGAGGAGTCATCTTCATGGTCCCAGTAAATAGAACCAAGCATTTGATGAAAGAATTAAAATACAAAACAAGTACAAGCATTTTTTTAAAATCTTAAAAGTTCTGGAAGAGGGGGATCTCTCTTAATGTGTGTCCTAAAATTAGAGGGTAAAGAGAAGATGAAATAGAGAAGGAAAATAAAGAGGACCAAGACCCTGTGATGTTGTGTCAAAGGTCCTCTCATTTTCCCAAAGAGGCTGAAGCTGGACTCTGAGAAGGAAGGAGCTAAATACTGTGTATTGGTTCCAGGGCAGAAGAGTGGTAAGGACTAGGCAATGAGGTTGAGTGACTTGCCCAGGGTCACACAGCTAGGAAGTGTCTGAGGCCAGATAATAGTATTGTTTATTATGACTATACACTCAAATAAGAGAGTCCAGGAATGAGAGAAGGAAACCAAGATGGGTAACATTTGGGTGATGATCAATAGAAAGAAAACTAGAGGAGTATCATCATCAGAATATACTATAGATCACTGGGACAGAATAAATAGACAAGAAGCTCAAGAACACAAAAACCCCAACAAGAAGGTATTAAATAGGAATGAAGGGAGACTTCAACTATCTGGGTATCTGCTGCAGCTCTGTTATAGATTGAACAGATGACAAATAGTTGACTTGCCCTAATGAAAACTGAATTCTTCAAAATCTAGAGGAAGAAACAAAAGGAACTGCTATTCTGGGCTTAATTCTGAGTAACAAGGAGGAACCGCTCACTGGGATAGAAAGTAGAGGAAGCTCGTGGGGCCCTGGGACTTAGTGCTCCATTGTAAGGGCTATGATAGGAGAGAAAACCCGGCATCATTTCATGAACCTTAGTTTGAGAGAGGACAGATTACAGAGTTCAGAAAGCAAGTCTAGAATGCCGTGCCTGAATTGTAGGGGAAATTAGCTCAAAGAAAGTTCCTGGAACCTAAATTCTGAAAAAACAAAACCAAACCCAAACTCAAAAGATTCCAGTGAAAGATGACTCATTTAAAGCAGGGAGATCTATCTGTCTGTCTGTCTATTTATCTATTTATCTATCTATCTGTCTGTCTGTCTGTCCGTCTATCTATCTATCTATCTATCTATCTATCTATCTATCTATCTATCTATCTATCTATCTACCTATCTATCTGTCTGTCCGTCTATCTATCTATCTATCTATCTATCTATCTATCTATCTATCTATCTATCTATCATCTTTCTTTCTTTCTTTCTTTCTTTCTTTCTTTCTTTCTTTCTTTCTTTCTTTCTTTCTTTCTTTCTTTCTTTCTTTCTTTCTTTCTTTCTTTCTTTCTTTCTTTCTTTCTTTCTTTCTTTCTTTCTTTCTTTCTTTCTTTCTTTCTTTCTTTCTTTCTTTCTTTCTTCCTTCCTTCCTTCCTTTCTCCCTCCCTCCCTCCTTTCTTCCTTCCTTCCTCCCTCCTTTCTTTCTTTCTTTTTCTTTCTTTCTTTCTTTCTTTCTTTCTTTCTTTCTTTCTTTCTTTCTTTCTTTCTACACATACATATATATGTGTGTATATATACATATATATTTTAACATTAAACACATATGTGTGTATCTATGTATGTGCACATGAACTGAATAGTGTGGGGACTACAGTAGCTGTCAACAAGCATCTATTAAGTAATTACTATGTGCTAAGCAGTGGAGGTAGGAAGAGAAAGCATAAGCAGCCTCTGTCTTCTAGGAGCATTCACTGTAATGGGGGAGACAGCATATGAATAAATTAGGTCCATGCAAGATATGTACCGAATAGTTAGGAGATCATGTGAAGGAGAAAGGTGTTGGTAGCTAGGACACTGGAAAACAGCTCTCAGAGAGGGGGAGATATGAACTGTGAGTTGCCAAGGAAACTAAGAGGCAGAAAGTATGGGGAAGGGCATTTCAGGTGTGGGGAATAACCAGTGCCAGAGACAGGAAATGGAGTGTTGTGTTTGAGGAATTGCAAGTAGGCTAATAAGTATGGACTGCAGAAGGTGCTGGGCAGTATAAAGAATGAGAAAACCAGAAAGGCCAGGTCATGAAGAGCTTGCAATGACAACCAGAGGAGGTTCAAGCAGGATCCCAGAAAAATAGGGAGCCACAGGAGCTCATGGAGCAGGGGAGGGATCTGGTGAAATCTGTTGTTTAGGAAGATCACTTTGGCAAATGAGGGGGGGGGGGATTGGGATGAGAGAGACTGGAGACATCAAGACTAGTTAGGAGTTTATTGCAGTTGTGAAGGTGAGATGTGATTAGGGTTTGAACTAAGGTTGTGGTGGGTGAGGAGGGAGAAGGGGATAGATAGGAGATTTGTGAAGATAGAAACAACAAGATTTGGAAAATGGAATTGACGGAAGAGTTAGAATAGGAGCCAAAGATGACACCAAGGTTGTGAGCCTGGGAGGGTGGAGGTGCTCCCAATAATAATAGGGATGTTTGGGAAAGGAGAGCATTTTGGGAAAAGATAGTGAGTTCTGATTGATTGGATGATAATTAGATGATAATTGAACTCAAATGGGGAGCTGATGAGATCACTAAGAGGAAGAATATAGAACAAAGAGAAAAGGAATGGAAGAGATGTTTAGGGAGGATACTCCCAGTTAGTCAACCTGTCGCAAAGGTAGTAAGAGAGAGAACAGTGTCATGAAAGCCTGTAGAGGAGAGAAAGGGAAGAAAGGAAGAGAAGGGAAAAGGGAAGGAAAGAAGATCAGTGATAATAACTTGAAGGAGATAGGGGAGCACAGAGGATGACTACAATATTTTTGAAGAAAAGCTAACAGGAGCAACAGAGATGAGGCCATGTTTGTTTGAGCTCTTTAGCAAATTTATGTCCAAAGTTTGAATGAAGTCAGATGCAATGAATTATTCAGAGGGCAAATAATATTATAGACTAGATGGAAAGAAGTGCTTTTCTGGTTGCCCTTGGCTGCTTAAAATGACTCCCGGTGAGTAAAATTTATCATTGTATTTTTCATTTTCTCTAGATTAAGTGTCACTGTTCTTTGTGGGTCTTCAGGGAAAGGTGGGGAAAGATCTACTTCACACCACTAAGCCCAAAAGTTATTAGCACTTTCACAGTCTTATTGTTCAGTCATTTTCAGTCATGTCCAAGTCTGTGATTCCATTTGGGGGTTTTCTTGGTTGAGATACTGGAGTGACTTGCCATTTCCTTTTCCAGCACTCTTGACAGATGAGGAAACTGAGGCAAATAGGATCAAATGATTTTGTCAGGGTCATACAGCTACTAAGTGTCTGAGGCTGAATTTTAACTCAGGCTTTCCTGACTCCAGACCAGCATTCTATCTATTGAGCCAATCATTGCCTTTGTAGTTAGTCCTGGGTGCACACAATCCCCAGAAGGAAGCAGTTTTCAACAGAAAGATCTAAAGATAACATCAAAGAATTGTTTTTGTGCTTCATCAAGATCTGTACAGACTGTGCTGATTCTGAGCTACATCTATGGTCTGGACCTGGACAAAGAACTGGACATCATGGTGATTTGGGGACTTCTTAAGAGCTGAAAATCATCACAAGGTGGCACAAAATTGAAGGCAATTTTCACATCTCAGATCTCCCAGTTTTGAACTCTGCTTACAGATTTTGAGGGACCATCTATTTCTTTCTTTAATCAAGTCCAATTCTGGCCTCATAACACAGGGAATGGGAGATTTTCATGGGGCTGTGAATCTTTCTGGGACATGACATAATTATCAATTTATTTTCTAGGCAGGAAGAAAGAGAGGGAGATGAGAATTGGGAAGTAGGGAAGTAGAGCGAGAGAGGGAGAGAGGAGCCAGACTAACGGTGACAAAGAGATAAATCAGAGATAGATTCATGAGGATGGAAAGGGAGGGAAGAATGGGAGAAGAGGGGGGAGGAGAGAAAGGAGAGAGGGAGGGAGAGGGGGGGGAGATTAGTGGAGTCATTAATTACTGGACCTGGAGTTAAGAAGAGTTCAGTTCAGTTCTTGTCTCTGTCATATATACTAGTTATATGACTTCACCAGTTGATAAATTATAGAGCTGTACAGGATTTTCTAAGATGACCAGCACTTCTGGCGGGAGGACTTGAGAAGATCTTTTCAGGGCTGCTCATCTTCCTTTGGTGTCTACCTGCCCATTTAATTCTGTCCTGTGGCTCCAAGAAGCTGTAACATGCACAGAGGCCACTTGATGGCAAAACCCACCTTGATAGATGAGCTTGACCAGGTTAAGGGTAACTGAGAGACCTCAAACCCATTGTTGAGTTAGGGGGTAGCTTCCCCAAACATGTGAAAACTTCCCCTAAAGGAATGAGCAGATGAGAACAATATGAAGACAACTGAAATAGGTACTATGGAGCACTTAAATCTTGGTCAGGCATCAAAGTCGCTAAGGCCATCTACTGCATCCTGGGCCATCACCAGTTGTCTTGACTTTTGTCTTGCCTTTGTACTTGGATGACTAGATGACAGAGGAAGGATTATGACTTTATGCAAACCTGCCTCACTTCAATCCAATTTATGTGTGAGTCAAAAGACATCACCAGTGATGTCATTGGTCCTCTTCAGGAATGAAGGCCACCAGTCAACCAACATGAATCAAATTAGTTATGTGACCACAAAAGAGTCACTGGGACCCTACAAGCCCCAGTTTCCTAATCTGTAAAATGGGATACAACTCTCTCAAAGACCTATTCTAATATTCAAGTGAACCTATGTGTGAGTAGTTCTTTACAAACTTTCATGTGGGCCATGGACTAGACCCATGATTTCACTGATTTAGGAAACTTTTGAATGAAAAAAAGTCCCATCTACTAGTATTTGTTGGCATCTTTGAAATTTACTTATAGTTTTATTTCCCACAGCATTGAGAGGTTAAATGATTTGCCCTGAATCACACAGAGACTTGAATGCAAGTCTTCCTGGTTTGGAGGTCATTCCCTTATCACTGCCCCAGCTGTGATTCAAAGGCTTTCTCTAGAAATGTCAGTCATTTGTCTGTTTGTGGGCATGAAGGTCCCAGATGCCCACAGTTGAAGGTAAGTTCCTCGAGGATGGTAATGACTTCCACCTTGTCTCTTTTTCCTCTAAGCCTGGAACAATGCCTGAAATGACATTCCTTGTTATTGCTGTTTAATAGATAAATTTAAGGGAGGATTCCCAAACTCAGTGATTCTGAGATGTAAAACATAAAGGCTGGTGGCATTAAGCCAGATAGGAGTATGACTGTTAGATATTTTCCATGAATAGTCAGTAGGAGCCACGAGGCAGAATGGCAAATCTAACTACAGAAGCACCAATATGAGCTAGAAAAGACCTTGGGGACCAACTGACCCAGTGCCCTCAGTGTGACAGATGACAAAGTCGGCTCAGAAATACCAAGTCACTCAGAGTTCCCAAAGTCATTAAAAGAAAGTGGAGATTTAAGCTAATGTCCGAGACTCTTAGATTTGGTCAGAAGACACCTCAATGGCCACCCAGATCAACCCCTTCATTTGGTAGGTGAGGAAATGGACAGGTGAAATCAATGACCTGGAAGGTTTGAATGGCTGCCCAAAGTCACCCTGGTGGTCACCCTCAGATATTAGACTTGCACTCAGGAAAGTGCCCTTTCTGCCGTATGATGCCGCCTCTTTTCCCAGAGCAGATGATCTCCATAGGTGCCATGGATGAAATAGATGGCAGCCCAAGGCATAATATGGCATTTAGTACATGCCTGCCATGTACCAGGAACTGGGCTAAGTGTTGAGCATACAAGAAAAGCAAAAAAATAGTCCTTGCTTTCAAGTTGCTCATCGTTTAATGGGGAAGACAACATGTGAACAATGATGGACAAAAGGAGGGGCAGCTCAGTGAATAGAGCATCAGAGCATGAGATGGCTTCAGACACTTCCTAGCTGGGTGACCTTGTGCATTTTCAATCAGCCCCCATTGCCCAGCCCTGACCCCTCTTCTGCCTTGGAACCAATACTTAGTGTTGAATCTAAGATGGAAGGTGAGAGTTTTTAAAAAAGAGGAAGAAAAAATATATCAGAATAAATTCAAGATAAACAGCACAGGGAAGAGAGGAGGAATTGTGAAAGACTTCCCATGGGAGGTGGCCTTGTAGCTGAGACTTGAAGGAACCCAGGGGAGCTAGGAGTTGGAGGGTGTGGGGGACACCCAGTGAAAATATCATTCATGAGATGGAGTCTCTCCTAAGGGGAAGAACAAGGAGGTCAGAGTCACTGGATCACAGAGTACAGTGGACTGAAGATGTAGGAAACCTGGAAAAGCAGAAGACCAGGTTATGAAGAGCTTCCAATGTCAGTATTTGGTCCTGCAGGGGATAGGAAACCAATGCAGCTTATTGAGTCAAAGGCTCACCTGATCAAACTTGTGCCTTAGGAAGATTAATGTGACAGGTGAGTGGAGGATGGGCTGAAGTGGGGAGAGGCTTGTGGCAGTCAGACTCAATGAGCAGGCTATTGCAATAGTCCAGGGATGTGGTGATAAGGGTCTTTGCTAGGTTGGTGATAAGAGAGTTAGAAGGGAGGCATAATTAAAAGATATTCCAAAGATATAGTTGATGTTCTTTGGCAACAGATTGGCCATTGGGGATGAAAGAAAGTGAGGAATAAAGGAGGATACCTAGGTGGTCAGCCTGGGAGTCTAGGAGAATGGCACTTGAGAGTAAGGAGGGATGATGGGAATGGTGAGAGTTTTGGAGGAAAGCAAATGACTTCATTTTGGGTAATATTAAGTTTAAGATATCTATGTGACATCCAACTGGAAATGTCTAATAACTAGCATTTAAGATCTGTAGGGAACTTTACAAATATTCTCATTTTATCTTCACAACAATCCTGTGAGGCTGGCTCTTCTCATTTTCATTTTTTAGATGAGGAAACTGAGTTTAAATGACATGCCCAGGGTCATAAACTAATGAGTGTGAGCCAAGAAACTAAGTTGGAACTCAAGTCCTTCCAGTTCTAGGTCCAGTGCTCTATTCACAGATGCTTGTATGTCCAATAGGGTTTTAAAATGGTCAGCCCCTGAATTTCTGCTATTATAGAACCATAGAATCTTAAGCAGGAATTCTTACAGTTTTTATATCATGAAACCCTCTACCAGTCTGATGAAGTTTGGACCCCATCTCATAATAATGTTCTTAAATGAATACAAAAAAACACATGGAATGACCAAGGAAACCAATTCTATTGGAACATAGTTATTGAAGTAAAAAAAAAGTAGAAGAATGGGTGAACAATCTCATCCTCAATGATTGTTGAAAACCAGGGGAAAGTCTGATACTTGGGCTAACAAAGGACTCAACTTTAAAAGTATAACATAGGAGTTTGCCTGTTCTAACTATAGATAGAGGAAGAATTTATGACCAAACAAGGGACAGAGAGCATTATAGGATGTAAAATGGATAATGTGGATTATATTAAATCAAAAAGATTTTGTATAAACAAAACCAATGCAACCAAGATTCAAAGAAAAGAAGAAAGTTGGAGGAAATTTTAAACACCAATTATCTCTGATAAAGGTCTCATTTCCTAGATACATAGAGTTCTAAATCAAATTTATAAAAAATGTCATTCTCCAAGGATATGGATGCACAGTTTTCAGATGAAGAAATCAAAACTAACTATAATTATATGAAAAAAGTTTTAAATCCCTCTTGATTAGTGAAATGCAAATTAAAACAACACTGAAGCATCACCTCACCTCTATCAGATTGGCCAATATGACAGAAAAAAGAAATAATAAAAGTTGGAAGGGATGTGGGAAAAGTAGGACATTAATGCACTATTGGTGGAGAAATGATTTGATCTGACTACTCTGGAGAATAATTTGGAACTATGATCAAAGGTCTCTAAAACTGTGCATGCCCTTTGATCCAGCAATACTACTACTAGATCTGTTTCAAAGAGATTTTTTTAAAAAGGGGAAAGAACCTATTTGCACAAAAATATTTATTGCAGCTCTTTTTGTAGTAGCAAAGAATTGGAAATTGAGGGATTGTCCATCACTTGGGGAATGGCTAAACAAGATGTGGTATAAGATTGTGTTGGAATACTATTGTGCTCTAACAAATTATAAGTAAAATGATTTGGGGAAAATCTGGAAAGGCTTATATGAGCTGATGCAAAGTGAAGTAAGCAGAACCAAAAGAACATTTTGCACAATAGTGGCAATAATATTTTTGATGGACAACTGTGAATGATTTAGTCACTCTCAGCAATGCAATGATCCAAGATAATCTCAGAGACTCAAGATGAAAAATGCCATCTGCCTTCAGAGATGGAGACTGAATGCAGACCAAATCATAATATATTTCACTTTCTTTCTTCTTTTTTTGTGTTTGAAATCTTTTTCACTAAATGACTAATATGGAAAATTGTTTTACATGACTGCACATATAAAATCTACATCAGAATGCTTGCCATCTAAGGGATGGAGGAGGGAAAAGGGGGGTGGGTGGGAAAGAGGGAATTTGAAAGTGAAAAAAATTTCCCAGTTACTTTTTTTTCAGTTACATGTAAAAACAACATTTTACAGTTGTTATTTTGACATTTTAAAATTCAGATTTTCTTCCTCTCTTCCCCCTCCCTGCCCTCAAGGTGATGAATAGCCTGATATAGGCTATACCCCTACTTTCACGTAATACATTTTCCCATATTGCTCAGGTCATGATAGAAGCCACATATCACATATGCAATAGATATATCAAGAAGGAAATATAGTGGAATATAGCATGCTTTGATCAGCACTCAGATTCCAATAGAACTCAAAATTCTTTTAAGTGGATGTTAAAAATTATTTTACATGTAATTGGGAGAAAGAAAGTATTATTTAAAAATGAAGTTGAACTCAAAAGCCAAAAAATAATGTTAAAATAAAAGTCAATATAAGGCAGCTATAGCTAAATAGCTGTTCGTTTGAGAAGGATCACAATTGTGATTTTAATAGATCACAAATTCAACATGAGTCCACAGTGTGGTATGGTAGCCCTCAAAACAAATGGCATCTTGGCCTTCATCAAGAGATGTTGATTTGAGGATATGTAGAGGATGGCCTTGCTGTCCTCTGCCCTGGCCCAACTACCTCTGGGTCACTGGGATTAGTTCTGAACACAATAGTTTAGGAAGGACATATTGGTGGATCTTGAGTCCATGACAAATAAGGATCAATTAAAGGAACTAAGGATGTTTTAACCTTGAGAAGAGAAGGTTAGGGACAAATATGATAGCTTTCTTCAAGACATGAAAAGCTGGTGGTCATGTGAAAAGGATATTAGAGCCACTCTTCTTGAGGCTAGAAAATAGAGCAATCCTCAATGGAAATCACAAAGAGGCTAATGGAGGCTTGATGTCAGAAGACATTCTAATGATTAGAGCGATGCTGATGTGGCATGGGATTTCTCAGGAGATAGGGGCTCACCATCACTGGAGGGCTTCTGCTCAAGGCAAAGATGATGGAGAGAGGATTCTTTTTTATTTTATTTTTTTTATCAATTATGGACCAACCTGGATAGTCACTGATGTCCTTTCCAAATCTGAAGTCCAATGATCCTGTGAATTCCTTTAGGTAGGCTGTCTCACTTTTCCATCTCTTTTATTTCCCTAAAAGTTATCTCTAGGAAATCATTGAAAGCCGCTGGCTGCTGATGGAGATGGGCCATCGCGTATCAGGGCTGATTCAATGGCTGGTTTCCTTGGCGAAAAGGAGCAACTGCTCCATGTTTTGTAGTTTGACCGAAACTTTCAGACCACTTGAATCTATTGGTTATGATTGCTTTTTCCAGACCATCCTCCAAGTGCCATCCAGCCATCCCTTCACCCCTGTCTAGGAAGGAAAGGGCCACCCCAAGTAGGCCCATTTGTCTTCTTGCCTGGTGAGTTTCCTTTGACCATCCCGTTACTTTCCACCTCTGGGGCTTGATCTGGAAACAGAAATCGATTTGCTACAGTCATTCCTACTGAAAAGGACACGATGATGAACTCCCCTGGCCATAACCTAGACCCTGCGCTCCCTTGCTACTGTTGTCATTCCCTTTGAATGTGAGCTCCCTATTAGACTGGAGAGTTACTCTCCAGAAGCTGGGGCCATTTTGCCCTTTGCTTGGTGTCTTCTCCAATGCCCTGCGCCGTGCCTAGCTTAGAGCATCTATTTGATAAGTACTTGGTGGCTGATTGGTAGACTGTGCCCTCTTCCTTCTCATGTTTTGCATCCCTCTATTAGACTCTGTGTCTGAAGGGCAGGAGCTCCCTATGCATTCACCCAAGTGATTGTCCATATTTCAGAACCTGTTTGAGACAAATAAATATTTGGACCAAGAATGCATTTGTGGGAGATGCTGTAGCTTTGACAGCTCTCTGGGCCTTTGCCAGAAAGGCCAAGCAGCCTTGTCTGGAGATGCTAGATGGAACTTGACCTTGGGTTTGGTTCAAAGGCAAGAGGTAAAAGGGAGACTGTAAAGCAGGCATTCCACAGGAGAGGAAGCTAGAACATAACTCCCAGGGACCCCAGTCAGTCCGATATCTGCTTTAAAACCTGAGCTCCCATGGATGAACAAAGATGATGTCTGAGCTGAGGGCTCTTTGATTTTTCCCTAATTACGCTGCCTCAGAGGCAAGGTCTTGGTTTGGCACGCAGGATGGAGATGCTTGGAGCAGAGTGAGGTCAGGATGCCCTGCCAAAGTTATCGATGCATGGCCAATGGGAGCCCTGGGTGCTGTGACATCCACACTATTACCAGAAATGAGGCCGAGACAGACATCCAGACCATTGGCATCTGCCACTTGTGCTCAGGCTATCCTCGGTTTACTCTATCTGTTCCTCTGCTGCCTACAGAAAGTCAGTCCTGCAATGCGTGGTGGGCTGCAATCATGGCACATCCACTGAGCCTGAAGCATAATCTTCCATATAGCTGTACATATGTTGACCCTGGTGTAAGTGTGTGCACCATGAAGGGTAAGGGAGTCAGAGAAACCCTAGATGTTTTCTTTAGTGTTAATCCTTTCCTGAGATAGTGCCGATTAAACACTGCTCCAAAGGATGCCATGTTGGGCTCATTCCTTGGCTTTTCTCCAAAGAATTCTGGGTTTTCACATTATACGCCATTTATCTTCAGAGCCAAAGTACAGGAAGGGAAGAGAGGAAGGGAGGAGGGGAATTCTCTTCCAGTTGGACAACAAGCAGAAGGATTAAATGACTTGTTGGAGATAGAGTGACCTCAGAGAAGCCAAAACTGGAAACCAGGTTTCCTGACTCTTCTCTATGTGCTCGATCCAGACACGATAAATTCCAGCCACTTCTTATTGCCCTGAGAAGCAAAAATGAAGCCCAGCTTTGATATCTCAAGCTCTTCACCACCAGCTCCATTCTTCTCTCGCTTCCTACTCTTTGGACACTTTGCTCCCCATCTCCTCACCCTGGGAGATGAAGTTATCTGGGCTTGCTTGGTGTTCCTCGAACACAACCTTCTATCTCCCACCTCTGCCTTTTCCCAGCAGTCCATCTCTCCTGGGATGCCTCAGAGCTTCCTTGGCTTTCCCCTTAGGGTCAGACTCTGCTCAGTCTTCATGTCCTGCAGGAGACCTTCCTGAGTTCCCTCAGCTGCTGCCAGGGTCCCCAGGAGAGGACTTTGCTCTCATTTCATATGGGCTGTGTACATACCAGCCTCGTTCCCTGCCGTCTCTCCTTAGAAACTCAGCTCCTGGAGGCAGGTGATCTTGTTGCCTTTTTTCTATCCCTGGACCTCTGGATAGTGCCCAGCACACAGCAGGCATTTAGAAAGTGCTTGTTTGTGGGCAGTAGTCGTTCTGTTGGTATTGTAAAGGATTTGGAGCTACTCCCATTTGATCTTGGCAATAACCTTGGGAGATAAGTAGCACAGCCAGCACACCCTCACTCTACAGACAAGGAAACGGAGTCTCAGTCTCATCGGTTTGCCCAAGATCCTACACACGATAACTACCAAAGGCAAGATTTGAGGGCAGACCCTTCCTCACGCTAACCCTTTCCAAGATGCCCTCTTGCTATGCCTTCTGGCCATGTTGGAAACACACTCTTTATCACTGTTCTCGCTATTCCTCTTGTTCTATTTGAGGAAAGACTTCATTTCTTCTCTGATCTGTGTGGGGGCCCTGCTACACGTCTAGGGCACCGGACCTACTTCTGGGACCTGACTCAAGCCAAATTCCAGTGGATGCTAACAGGAGATTTCCCCCAGAACACAATAGATGGACTAAAGGTGATGTGGATCACCCCAACGTGGGCTTTTGCAGCTGCGCCTTTGGGCCACTTCCTATGGAAATGAAGAAGAGCTCTGCCCCCTCTGGTAGATTTACGGCGGACTCGGAGGGCGTGGAATAAAGAAATGGCTGGACGGAGAGCCCTGGGTGTTCATGGCGAGGTGCTCTGACAACCTCAAGCCTCTAATAAAACGTCCAAGCTGTGCAGAGCTGGCAGCCAGCTCACTATCACATTCCGAGAGCGTTCACAGGAAAACAACCCCCACCCCGAGCCTTGGCAAGATGGCTCGACTTATCTTCTGGAGGCATTCCTGCCTCGGGAGGCTGTACCAAAGGGGCGGGCGCCCTTCGCTGGTGACCTTGAGGGTCCAGGAAACGCCCGCCTAGGACCAAACGCGGAAGGAGAAGAGCCCAGAGAAGGTCGTTGGACGGCTGGGTCACAACCCAGCGACCTGGTAGAGTATTAACTGAATAATTAACTTCGCCATGGCCTGCCCTGGTTAAACAAATACTCGGTGGCCTGCGTCACTCGTGTCTGAAGTGACATTGATTTCACCCTAAGCAGGAGAGCTGCTGCTCCTTCCAGAGGAGGGGAGTGGAGGACGCAGAGAGGGGTCAGGCCGGCCACTCTCCTGCTCGCCACCAAGTGGGACCATGACCAGGAAGGACAAAACGGACAACATGTGCCCGGACCAACGATCCCCCAAGGGGACATATCCAAAAGCATGGAGAACAGGGATGGAGGAAAAGGAGCTTCCTAAATCTTTCCAACTACAAGAACCGAGAGCCAGGGAGCCCATTCAGGGCTTACACAGTGTTTCATCTCATTTATCTTACTGGTCGGAGGTCAGAATTCTTCTGAGGGAGGCTGTGCAGGCACAACTAGACCCATTTTACATATAGTGAAACTGAGGCTCAGAGATGTGACAAGATTAGCCAGCAGTCGCATAACCCATAAAAATCAGAAGCAGGATTGAAGCCCAGGGGTTCTTGGCTCTAGCAGTGTCCCTGCTCACCCTTTAACTACCTGGATGGCAGCTAGGTTTATTTCTCTTGGGCAGAGCTGGGTCACCATCAGTGGTACCCAGATTACAAAGCTCTCTAGAGGAATTCCCTTTTCTCCTTGTAAAAGCTGTTTTAAGCCCTGATGACCCCCAGGGCTCCAGCACAGTGGCCGATCCTCCCCATCATTCTACTGTACCGATATTTGTGTGCTGGGATGTGTTCTTGGTCATTGCTTAGGGATTGTGACCCAGGAACTGTTCCAATGAGAACACATAAACATGTGTGTTTGTTACATAAGAAGATTTATTGTTTGAATTGGAAAAAACAAATTTGCAAGACACTCGCCAGATCTCTTTGCCTGACAGAAATGCTCGTAACAACAGCAACAATAAAACCTTTATAACTAACACTTGGTCATGTTTATTACCAGCTATAACACTGGCTTTGGGGGCGATGGCTCTCTTACGGTTGACCTGTTCTGACCTACCAATTCTAAGCCCTCCTTTCTTTGCACCAGAACTTAAAAAATAGAAGTAAAAACGTCTGCCCAGATCCATATAAGTCAGTACAGGGCGAATGAGATTTTTTGCAAGAATAAGAGATAAGGAACAAAAACTCCACCCAGAGGTGGCCCCCGAGATTGGTGGATGATGGCCATGTCTGCGGCTTTGAGAAGGACTAAGCTGAGGGAGGAAGTGTGGTGCTGGGGGAAGTATACAGGATTGGAGTCAGGAAGTCCAAGACCAAATCTTGACTTTGTTACTCATTATTGTCATGACCTTGGAAAAATCATTTATCGGTGCTCTGCCTCCATTTCCTCATTTAGAAAATCAAGGTATTGGACTAGATGGCCAACATTTAACATTTATAGTAATAACTTGGGGAAAGGTTTTTCCTTTTATCTCTTTCCTAAGCCTGGACACCCAATGCCCATTCTGGACAGCCAGGCAAGGTGCAGACCATCGTCAAATAGAGGTACCTTTCCCCTTTGCCTCCCCTTCATCACTCTTCCCCTGGGCTCCTGCCATCCAGGATCCATGTAGGCTGCTTGATTATGGCAGTGATTTGGGTGAGATGGGAGTCCTCAGCCTTGGATCTTCTGGTGAGTTGGAGGACCACCATCCACTTTGCCACTGAGCCCAAAGTCCTTTGAGGCCTTACTATCTGCCCTGCTTCTACTCCCTCCAGATCCCAAGACCATCATCTGCCCTCCTTGTGTAACCCAAGGATGCCTGGGCCTTATCATCTGCCATTTCTGCATCCCTGAGACTTTCAGGCCTTTCCATTTACCTGGCCACTGGGTTCTCTTTTAGAAGAGAGCTTCCTGAGAGCAGGGATCATCTTACTCTTTTATTTGTATCTCCAGCCCCTCAAGTGGTTCTTGGTCCATAGTTACCACTCAATCGATGCCAAGAACCTTGAATTTAGCACCTGCTGGTGATGAACCTCTCTGTGATCCCAGTCTTGAGACAAATTGAGTATTTTTCCAGGAACAGAATGTGTCTGCTGTCCAAGAACCAGTCTAAGTCAATCTGGAAATGCGCGTCACCAGGTCGATTGCACAACACGGACGTTTTTTGGCTACGACAATAATCAAAGATCACCTGCCAAATTGTAGATAGACTCATGTCATTTCTAAACAGTCCTCAAGTCCATCACCCTTTCTCCATTTACACAGCCATCAGCCTAATCCAGGCCCTCATCACTTCGTCCATGATGCTGGATTCCAAGCTGATCTCCATTTCCAAGCTCTCTCCTCCCCAGTTTGTCCCCACAACCACCTCTGGCTGATTTTCCTAAAGCATAAATCTGATCATCACTCCCCTATTCAATACATCCCAGGAGCTCCCTTTTATTCCTGAAATAAAATAAACGTCCTTCCCTAATCCTTGGCTCCTTTTGAGGGCAAGCTCACACCTTATGAGAGAGGAAATGCCAATCCCAAAGGGGAAACCACTTACTTTGAAGTTATTAAGTTAAGTGTGCCTGGAACCTGGAAGAGAGCTTCCGAAGAGATGGAGATTGCCTACATGGGATGGGCAGGACAAAATCTTCATTGAGAAGCAGATAAGGCCTTTGGCCCCAGCATTCCTTACCTAGAAGCTGCACCATTGTCCATCATGGAACATTAAAGCAGGTGTCTCCCTCAGCCTAGTTGTATGGGCCAAGTGTGGGTTACAGCCAGATGCTGGCTCTCTCCCCCCATTGGACAGGCTGCCAATGTCTGCCATTTGTCTGGAATCGGTAGGTTCCAGGGTATAGAGGACTCAGTGCACCCCATCCCCACTACTGGACAAACTCAACAAGCTGTTCTGAACTTAGTTATTTTTAGAATGGCTTTGTTCAAAAATGGAAAAGTTTGAAATTAGTGCTGTGCTATCTAGGCAGCAGCAACGCTTCATGGCAGGAAAGACTTTAAGGAGGACTCACGGAATTCAGTTCAATTCACCCCAAATCTACGAAAGTTTCTATTAAGAACTAAGGACAAGAGGGAAAGAAGAGTCCTGCCGTCGGGAGCTACTCTTTCACTGTGGATGCTCAGCCATGTCCGACTCTTCTTGACCCCATTTGGGTTTTCTTGGCAGAGATACTGGTTTGTCATTTCCTTCTCCAACTCATTTTATAGATGAAGAAACTGAGGCAGAGAGTTAAGTGATTTGCCCAGAATCACACAGCTAAAAATATGCATGAAGTCCAATTTTAACTCAGGAAGGAGTCTTCTTAACTAGAGGCCTGTTACTCTATCCACTGGGCCACTTGGCTACCCAATATTCTACTGGAGGATAATGAATTAGCAAGCATCCTGTGCTACTTGTTGGAGCCATCAAAACAATATGGAACTCCCATTCTATTGGGTGAGGAGGCATACACACACATCTGTGTCTACCCAGAATATAGTCAGGGTAACTTCAGGGGAGTGTGGTCCTAGCAGTTGGGGAGGATGGAGAAAGCCTCACATGGAAGGTGTTTTTGAAGCAACCCAAGATCCCAAAAAGAAATAATAACAAGAGAGGCAATTCCAGCAGAGGGGTCTGCCATTGCAAACTCATCGAGACGGGAGATGGAATGTCGTCTGTGAGGAACACAAAGGAGGTGACTTTGGCTGGAGCAAAGAATGTGGAAGGGGATTCATGGGTGAGGAGGCCAGAATGGGAGGGCTTTAAATGGCAGGAATGTGTATTGGATCCCAGAAGTAATAGGGACTCCTTGGCATTCATTGAGTGAGGGAGCGACACAGTGGGACATAGAAGTCAAACGGAGACTAGATGGGTATGGGGGAAGACTTCAGGGAGGAAGGCCAACTAGAAGGCTATTGAAACAGTCTAGGGGAGAAGTCATGAGGGCCTCAACTCCAGCGATGGTTGTGTGACTAGAGATGGGTCATAGACAAGAGATGGTTCACACAGTCTGGCAGCTGCTCAGGTACAGGAGCTCCGGGAGAAAAAAAAGAATCCTGGTTAATGGCCCTGGGTGACAGCTGGGATGTGGAGGTCTTGACAGAAATGGGGAAGTTCCCTGGAGGGGCCAGTTGGGGAGACTCAACCTGCTATATATCTGAAGGTTAAGCAAAGGCAAGAGTAATAGGAGTTTGGTTTTTTGAGATGATGTGGAGACAGGGCTTGGTAGCCTCTGAGTTGGATACAAATGTTAGATGTCCCTTTAATTGGCCCAAATCATGCCACCTCTTCCCTCATACTGTGTTAAGAGTCACCAGACTTTTGTCCTTTTCAGTTGCAACTGTAAAGCGCTTGGTGTGATACCTGGCCCATTGGATACACCATGCAAAGGTTAGATGCTGCTCTCGGTATTATGGTTAGGTTTTCTGATTCCTACAGAATTTTACAGGATTTCTGGTCACGTCCATTGATAGTTCCCTCCAATGGCAAGGCCCCCCATCCTGTTGAACCTAATCAAACCTGGAGAGCTTAGAAGCCTTAGATAGCCTTGATGAATGCCTCTGTGCAGAGCACTTAATGCACTCAACTCCGCCCATAGCTCAGTGTTCTGACAGACTGCAAACAGCTTCGAAGTGACAAGTAAACCATTTGAGACACGCCACTCCTTTGTTTTGCTCATGTAAAACACAATTTATTCCATTTTCCTGAATCACTAATGGCTGGAGTTAGTAAGGCCAATAATGCAACCAATATTTCTTGCCTCGATAATGGATTTGTCAAGCCCAAGAGCACCACTTGTGAAAGGTGCTGCATCGAGGGGCCAGACTCCAAGGGCTGCTTAGTTTGGGGGCTCGGGTGAGTGGGATGAGTGTCATGGAGCCCTTGACACTGTCAAACCCGGCCATTAGATCTGGAGCTAAAGTGCAGTTCATTAAGAATTTCCAGGGGGCCCAGGAGAGTTCCTCCTGAGGTCTGGAAATAGCCACTCTCCTCTTTCCAGACCCTCGTCTGTCTAGGGATTCATTAACTGGAATTTCCTGTTGTATCTAACAAGAGAGCGGGACTATCCTTGCCCAGTTGTAGAAGGGGGGGGGGAGGAAATGGGGAGGGAAACAGAAACAATAAAAACAATAACAATAATAGCGAGAAGAATGACAAAAACCATGTTGCACTGAAAGTTTGCAAAGAGCTTCTCATTATCTTGTTAGATCTCTGCATAGCTTTAGGAGTGAGGTGCTACTATGGTCTCCATTTTACAAATGAGGAAACTGAGGCAAACAGGTTAAATGACTTTCCCAGTCTCGAATAGTCAATATAAGCCAGAGGTGATACTTGAACCAGTCCTTCCCAATGCCATGTCTAAGGGTAGGCAGACAATCTAGAACAACCCAAAGTTTTGTGAGAATTAAAATTAATATACAATAACACAAGTATTATATTTATAAGATTTACTAATAAAAACTTGAAATAAAAAGCTAGAGTAAAACCTGCCTAAGTTGACCATGATCTCGAGAAAAGAAGAGAAAAAATGGAAGAGTGGTAGGAAGTTTATAAACCATAATGCTGGGAGATACAAAAGGAATCCTGGGGAACGTGGTCCTGGGGTTCAAGAGTTTTCAACTATATAGTTGGTAACCCTGAAGATGGGGGAGGCAACCTCCAAAGGATGGGATTCCAAAGAGCCAGAAGAAGAATCACACTCAGGGGAACACTGTTGATGCCCACTATATATATATATATATATATATATATATATATATATATATATATATATATATATATAATATATATGTACTTATTCCATCCTGAGACAGAGCTCTAGTTTCCTCCTCTTCAGCTGAGCTTTGAATTAGTGTTTAACCCCACACTAACCAGTCCCAATGAGGCAGAAACATCCCAAACTACAGTTCTGGGTCCGTGCATTGTGACCTTCAATAATCCTAATCCAGGGTAAATTTGAGATATGGACAATGCTGTCATTGTTGTTGAAGCAGTGTAAGCACATGTCACGGAACAGACATTTACTGAATCCACGTCAAGTGACTTGACTGAACCCTACGCCACTTCCCCTCCTTCACAGATTTTTGATCTCTCTTTTCAGTGGTTTTGTCCTCTGTCTCCTTCCCTGTCCCCTCCCAGGAGTGGTTGACGCCCTCCATTTTCCCGTTCAAGTGTCCAAAGGCCCCCAGATTGGTATTTCACTTGGACCTGTCCACTCTTGTGCTCCATGCTTTCGATCTACTCCAAGAAGAGATTGTAGGGCATGATGGACCCCTTAGAGCTCAGCCAATAATTCTTGAGATCTTTGAGCCGTGAATAATCAGACACTGGCTGAGCCCTACTGAGTAAACAGAGACAATTTTGTTTGAAAGAGGGAGACAGAGATTTAATAAGGACTTGGAAGGACATGGATATTCAGGGAAATTCTAGCTCTGGGCAGACATGCAAATCTTTCTCCAGCAATTTCTATAAATTGAGAATGCTGTTCTTAACAGGAACCCAAAGACACAGATACGCAATATAATTAGACAGTCGTTTCTGGACCCAGGAGAATCTGCCTTGACCTTCAGCCTTTGCACCTCTCAACCAGGCATCAAAAGACAAACAAAAACCCATGCCCTAAAGTTCTCCCCACACCTCCCAGTCTGTTCAGATCATGCCTAATTGCCTTCCTTTCCCCCTGCACACTCTACAGGCTGCTCCTCATCAAGCCTGAAGGCTGAAGAGCATTCATTTCAAGGGGATGCATTCCTATTAAAAACAGAAAGCCTTCGCCTCGACCCAGTCATGTGACTTACTTTTCCATGACCTACTCCATCATATGCCAAAACCCACCAGATCCCATCCCATTGGAGAAAGAAGAGCTAGGAGCTAATGAAGTGTCAGCAGAAAATTATGAGATCGCCGAGGACGCCAAAGAATCAATCAATCAACAAGAATTCATTAAGTGTTATGATTTGTCTGCTGGGGACACGAGGAAAGGCAAAGGGTCCCTATGCTCCAGGAGCCTGCAGAGTACTGGGAGAGGAAATCTGTAAATAAACCAGCCTAGAAGAACTACAGAGAGAGGAGATGAAAGGTAGCCTTGATGGCCACCCAAGCTCCTCTTTTGGGACAGGCACTTTGTGAGACACAGAGAATACCAACAGAGAAGTGAAACATTTGCACCCTCAACAGGCTTATAAATTGATCAGAGACAAGATGGAGATGGCACGTCCCAAAATCAGAACAGTTTTAAGAATATTCGAACATATTAAGCTTCCTAAAGCTTAAAAAATACTAAGACTTTGGGGACAACCAGGATCAAGATTGTTCAGTTGTGCTTGGTTCTCTGGGACCCCATTTTGTTTTTTTCATGACAAAAAGATTCTAGAGTGGTTTACCATTTCCTTCTCGGCTCATTTGATAGAGGAGGAAATTGAGGCAAATGGAGTTAAGTGATTGACCCAGGGTCTCACAGCTAGTAAGTGTGCAAAGCAAGATTCAAATTCAGGCAGATGAGTCCTACTGATTCCAAACCCAGTGCTCTGTCCTCTGTGCCATCTAGTTGCCCCTGCATAAAAATAAAATATACAAATATACAGACATATTCATGTATAGCAAATAAATGAATGCATTTTATGTAAAAATAAATATAATGTTTTTAGGGGGGAAAGGCAATACTCGAGGGAGGAAGAAAGGAAAAAAAATCCTTCTAGAGAAAGGTGCTTGACCTACTTTTTGAATGAAACAGAGGTACACAATGCCCCCTGCATCTGTACCAGCTAGCCCTGATTCCCTCACTCGGGACTTTCCATACAGAATAAGAGCTTGTTGGCTTTTTATTTTATTTTAAGAAGTAGGAACTTTATCCCTTCAGCACAATCTGTAACAAACCCTACAACATCAATCAGTCAACATTTACTTAGTACCTACTGATGTGCCAGGCAATGTGCTAAGTCCTGAGGACCACAGACCAGCACAAAACACTCAGTTGTCAGGAGGGAGAGATAGGGCTGATGGCTGTGTGAGTGCTGAGGAGGTCATGTTTGCCTGGGTCCGAGATAAGCTATAAACCCACAGCTTCCTGATGGAGGTCCGTTGTGCCAGCCACTGCAGCATGCTGGGACCTTTACAGGTCCAACGATGGAAGACTCGTTATTAAATAGAGTCATAGGGAAAGCTACCCAGTCAAGATGACATTGAAGTGGAACCTGGAAGAGTGAATAGAGATTACATTGATCAGATCGGAGGGAGGACATTCCAATCAATCAATCAATTCATTGATCCATCAACCAACATGAAATTTACTATGATGTTATTACTCCAGAAACTGGGAATTCAAATGCAATGAGTGAAACAACTCCTATTCCAAACACAGAGAACAGCCTGGGTGAAAACAGAAAGGTAGGAAAGTTCAGGGTGAATCGCTCAGTTTTTCTAAGGCACGACAAGCACCTGGATAGGAGCAGTAAGAAATACGACTGAAAAAGTAGGATGGGTTGGCCAGTGGGGGACTTTGACTGACAAGCAAATAAGTTTGAACTAAACATTGAAGCTATTATTCGGCTTCTTTAAGCCTTGTAATTTCTTCTGCACAATTTGCAGCTCTCCAGAGGACCAGGACTTCCTGAAGTATCTGACAGAGCCCTGAGGATGTAGAGGCAGCCTGGAGATCAGGATCTCACTTATGCTGCTGCATAAGTCCAGTTAACAGGTATCATTCTGACTATTTGAATGCAGCTTAGAAATATGGAATCAGTGAGTGAGTGTGTGTGTGTGTGTTTCTAGATGAAAGAAGGTTAGATCTGGGAGATGATGCAGGCTCAGCATCCCCAGGTGAATGTAAACTCCTTGAAGTCAGGCACTGTTTCACTTCAGTCTTTCTATTTCTAGTACCAAGCGCAGTATTTGTCTGGCAGTAAGCATGCTAGTTCAATTGGACCAAGCTCTACAGTATCTTGCTAGGGTGATGCCATCGATCCAAAGCTTTCTAGACTACATTGCCCAAAGTGGGGGGATGGATGGTGTGGTTTGGAGGTAGGGTTTCTATGGTCAGAGCTTGTCTATGTATCAGGTAACAATTAAATTTGAATTATTAATGCTGGGATCTGGAAAAAATGCAAGCCTTTCAAAAAGGAGCCCCCAAGGCATCATCCCAATGATCTCTTCTTTGTCTGTCCTAATATTGGAGAAGCAGACCCAATGAGCCCTTTCCTAGATCCAATTGAGACATCCAACAATTTTCTTTTCCTCTTACATCTCAGAATGACTTTAAGCCATACCTGAGAATCCAAATAGAAGCATGTTACCATTCAGAGACTCTGAAGGTACTTGGAAAATTGCAAGTAGCTGCTTAATTCTGAAAACTGGGTTTCTAAATGTTCTTCAGCACAGATGAAAAAAAAACCCACTTATTTTGGGGCACTCTATCGATGTGGACTCATATTGTTCTGATTATTGGTGATAGTTGAAAGCTTGTCAAAAAGGAAAGCTACACTTCGGACACTATTCCCCACATATCCTTCCTATATTAGGTGTGTTGGAAAGCAAATTTGTGTGTCCCTGTGTATCTTTGTCCTTGTGATTTGGAGCTGCCAAGGGACCAGGTGACCCAGAAGGTGATCTCGGAGAAAGTACAAAGGCAGCCACATGGAGCCATTCTCATTTCAGTTAAGCCTAATAGCTCCTATCCAGGGATGGAGAAAACATCTTTAGGGAGATTCCCTTCTGGGTCAGAACAGCAGGAATTGGTTCCAGTTGCTGAATCTTTGTTCTCTAATTCATGTCATGAATTGGCCAGTTCCACGTGTGTGTCTGTGCATATCACATTCTAGAGAAGTTGATTTTAAATATGTTAAATTCCTTTGGGATGGCTTCCAAGGGCATAAAGTTTAGTGACAACAGACATAGTTATAAATGAATGCTCTGTGATTTAATGTAAGGGAAAACATTTTCAGAATTGTTCACATTCTTTGGAGTTTTGCCATTTTGTTGCCTGGTGGTGATAGAAAGCGTTTATCTCATTTTTATCATTTAATTTTTAAAAATAAATTTTAAGAATTTTTTTGTTTTGTATAACCTATATTTCCTACTGTGTCCTTCCTCAGTTTCCTCCTGAGAACTATTATTTATTTTTAAAATTAAACAATTATCAAAAATGATATTATATGTTGTGGGTCACACACATGGTTCTTCATGTCTGCAAAGAATTTGGAGGCAGGGTAGAAAACTATCTTCTCATATTTCTTCTTCTTTGAAGAGAAATCTGGCTATTTCTATCATGGATTACACTTCATAGGCTTGTCCCTGGGGGCCCCTTCTCACCAAGCACGTCATTAATTCTTCTTCAAAGGAAACTTTATTTAGTTCTTTAAAATGCCAACTGAAGTTTTGTAAGTGTATTGAAATAAACAACATAGAAGCCATTCCTGATATTGGAAGAGGGACACAGATGGAAGGCATGAGGATGATGATGATGAAGATGGAAAGTCCACGTACTACATTAATAAAGACTTACACAAGAGGAAATATCCATACTGATGAGATCTCAGACTGGCTGAAAAATTATTGAAATTTACACGCATATATCTTCATCTTTCTTTTGAATTGGGTCTCTTTACCTCCCATCTATGTTTGATTATGGCAGATGTACTATTATTCAAAGTCTTCTAAGCCAATAAAATTCAAAAGTCAATTAGAGAGAGAGAAATCCTATTAAACAAGGTAATGGAATATTCCTGTGCTATAAGAAATAATGGATGTGATGGATACAGAGAAGTCTTGAAAGATTTCCATCAACTGATGTAGAATCAAAAAAATAATACATGCAATGACTACAAGCATGTAAGTTGGATGCATGTCCAACCAACACTGTTGGTGGAGCTGTGAACTGAAATGCCCATTCTGGAGGACAATCTGAAGCCATAAAACTGGGCACACCCTTTGACCTGGCAAGAGCTCTACTAGACCTGTATCCAAAGAGATCAAAGAAAAAGGAATGGGATGGATGAGTACAAAGATATTGATAGCAGTTCTTCTTGTAGTCACAAGGAAGTGGAAACTGAAGGGATGTCCGGCAGTTGGGCAAGGACTGAACAAGCTCTGGTTTATGGTTATAATGGAATACTATTATGCCATAAGGAATGACAAATAGGAGGAGTTCAGAAAAGCCTGGAGAGACTCCTATGAACCGACGCAAAGGAAAGTGCGCAGAACCAGGAGAACAGGATTTGCAGGAGCAGCCATTATATGATAATCAGCTGTGAACATCTAACAGTAACACAGGATTCAGCAATAAATCCAAAGGAAAAAGTCTTTCTGGGCCATAGAAAGAATTATTGGAATCTGAATGCAGATCAAAGCATTCCATCTTTCACTTTATTTCCGTCATGAGTTTCTTCTGGTACATATGATATAAATTTACCTTTAAGGCAGGAGGAACATGGCAATATGTATTGTATGACAGCTGCTAGCATAGCTAATATCAGATTATTTATTAACTCAGGGAGAAGCGAGGAAGAATCTGGCTAGCAGAAAGTCAGATAACGATTGTTAAAATTTATTTCTCTGTGTAACTGAAAAAATTAAACTAAAAAACAAAGGTTTCATGGCCGTGGAAAAAGCCTTGAGGAATGAGCCTCAAATGAATTTTTTTCTCCACTAAAAGAGCCTACATGAGAACAATGGCAAAAAGCATGAACAAAACAGCCCCTCTTCCTTCTCTATTCCACTGGAGATATTGAAGCATAGTGAAAGATCTGAAGTCAGAGGACTTGGGTTCAAATCTCAGCCCAGGGATTGGAGTGGCCTCAGGGAGCTCCTTTAGGCTTCAGTTTTCCTGTTTCTAGAGTGAGGTGCTCAGAATTGGTCTCAAAAATTAACTTTTTTGTGTATCACTGATGTTTTTAGTATTGGGTTTTTAGTTTTGGGTTATTTTATCAACATGATGAAGCCTCTGGAATTCTTCTCAAAATAGGTTTTAAATGAATAAAAGAAAATATATTGGGTCCCAAAGGAAACCGATTTTGTTGACATCATTACCAAAATTCATTACTGACAAGTTTTGGGACAGGAGAGCTTAAGAACCCCTGTGGTAAGGGTTGAATAAAGCCCAAGGGCTTCCCTGCCTATGAGCAACCTTCAAAGGATGAGTTTAGCATAATCATTTTTTTCAACGATCAGAAGCAGTTCTTTTGTCCACCTTGTAGTAGTTAGTAGAATGCTAAATATGAAAGATAAACTAAGGCTAATGATTTGTCCCAGGGCCATTTCTACCCAAATTCTACCCAAAAGCCCAGAAAAATGAGATGATAATGATCATGGCGATCCCCATTTATCCTCGGCTTATGAAGTACCTCCCATGGATCATCCCATTTGGTCATTCCAACAACACTATGAGACATTTGCTGTCATTATCCCCATTTTAATGAGGAGGAAGCTGAGTGTCCGAGTGGCAAAGGCAGGACCAGGTATCTTGGTTAGTAAATGCCTGCAGCTGACTTTGAATCGAGGTGTGCTTGACTCCAAGTCTCATGGTCCAATCACTACACAGGTTTCCTAGCTGGCTGGTAGTGATGGTGGTGGTGATGGTTGTCCTTCATGCTCAGAGAGGACTGATGACATCATGGGATGATATCTTTTGATTTGCTCATGAAATGGCTTTAAGTGAGGCAGAGTTTCACACTTACCAGCCTCCCTCTCTCTTCCAGAGTCATCTGAGTCCAAAAGTCCGGATGACTGGTGATGCTTGGGATGCAGGAGATGACCTTGGCGTCTTTGATGTCTTAGAGAGACCTGGAGGCACTGAGTAGCTAAGAGACTTGCTCCGGGGTCATACAAGCTGCAACAGAACCTATTTAACTGACTTTAATCAACATTTATTTAGGGCATTCTGGACACATAACCGTCCGGGGGAGGGAGGTCTACAAAATGGTCACTAATCCATTAGAGTTTTGTCTTATCTCTTTGTTTAAGTGCTAATTCCTATGGCTCATCCTGAATCTGGATTCTCACAAAGCACAGAGTTGTGGAAGGAGCCCTAAAGGAGGAGGAAAACCATCTAGATTTAAGTTTTGCCTCTGCTGCTCCTTCTCCCTCTGGACCTCAGTTTCCTTCTCTGTAAGATGAGGACATTAAACTGGAACATTCCTTTTTGTCTCTATATTCTAGGGTTGTCCCAATAGAGTTTTCCCTCAGCCCAGCCTTCAGGCAAATTCAATGAGAACTTCTGGGCTTGATGCCTTGTGTTGTTGTTTTTTAAACCCTTGCCTTCCCTTTCAGAATCAATACTGTGTAATGGTTCCAAGGCAGAGGCAAAGGTTAAACAATGGGGATTAAGTGACTCTCCTAGGGCCACACAGCTGGAAAGTATCTGAGGTAAAATTTGAATCCAGGACCTTCCATCTCTCAGTTTGGCTCTAAATTCACTGAGCCATTTAACTGCTTCTGATTCCCTGTATTTCATGGATTTGATGACTCCCGGGCTTTGTGGAAGTGCAATGGCAGGTTCCCTGTAGGAAGTGGCTATTCAGGTGTCCATGACCACCAGTCAAGGTGAGGGCAGGCCATGCTGGGATTGTTCCTCCATTCCCAGATTGAATACTTTAAGATTCCTTTGGACTGGCTAAACATACTCAGGCAAGTGGGTCCGGCATGAATGCAGAGAGAAAGGGAGAGAGGAGAGCATCTGATCTGAATTAAGAAATCTATCTATGTGACTCACTTGAAAAAGATGATAGAAGGGGAGCTCCTACTCATGCCTAAAATGCAAGGACTGGTTCCCCTCGAGGCGAGTGTCACTAATGCCTGGAGCTCTCTCCCCTTCCTGGCTTCCTTGGGGTCTCAGATAGTCTCCCCTTCTACTAGAAAGCCTTTCCCAGTCCTCCTTCATCCTTGTGCCTTCCCTCCAAGACTCCCCCTGATTTATGCTGTCCATCTTGTTGGTAGAGAGTTCCTTTGTACTGTGTCCCCGGTTAGATACTTGCCTTTGCCTTCCTGGTACTAGTAGGTGCCTGGTACACAGTAGGTGCTAAATAAATGCTTGTTGATGGCTCAGTTCTTAATCAAGTAAGGAGACTATTAGAGAATTACTAAAATCACTGTGAAATAGGGATGTGTGCCATGATCAGGGATGGTAATCTGTGTACTGAAGAGTCTGTAGAGCTGATTTCTGGGAAGGCATCACGCAATGCCCTGCTCTCTGATTTAGAGCATGGTGATATTCTGCAGTCTGCTGACCACCTGATGAAGGGCACTGGCTGGGTAAGTGGAACTAGAGGACATTCCAAAGACCGCGGCCATGCAGGGGAAGCCTGTCCTCTTTTCTGCCTGGTTTGTTCCAAGGAGGATGGAGGAGTGGGGAAGAGACCCCAGTGCCCATCCTGGAGGGTCCTGCTCTGCTGTGCCCTCTCGTGGGTCTATTCTCTCCTTCTTGTGAAGAGTTCTTGGAGATGGCCATGAAGATGGTGCTTCCAAAGGTCAGAATGGCAAGCCTGGCCGGGGGTGCAGAGCTGACAGACCCCCAATTGGACAGAGAGCTGCTCTTGAGGCAGTCAGTCCTTCCTCTCTGGCTGCCTCGCTAGGCTTCCTCTCACTAATCTATTTTTCTCCCAGAGTTCAAGGCTGTTGCTAAAAGGCTAACACACAGCGCCCAGTCCTGGCTTATCAGCTGCCTGGGCTTTATCTCAGTGAGTGAGCACACTGAAAACAAGCCTGATTACTGCTAATCTCCCACCATCACCAGGTAGGTCAACACATGCAGCAGCCTGCAGATAAGCAGGACTGTTTGTCCCTGACAGCAGAACTTGCAGGGCTCTTGCTTCATTTCCATTCTAGTTGCATAACAGAGAATGAGGCAGATGGAGACCTTTCCTCTCTTTGGGTTCAGCAGCTTAGGCAGCGCTCCCAGGTTAGGCAAGAGGGAGGCACATTCCCTCAAATCATAAAATACTGTCCCTGACGTAGAAGATGGTGTGGTCCCAAAGTTAGAGCTGGAGGGGGGCCTTAGAGACCACTGAGACCAACCCCTTCCTTTTATAAATGAGGAAACGGAAGCCCAAGGTGTTTGAGGGACTTGCCCAAAGTTAGACAGTCTGAGGCAGGATTTGAACTCGCATTTCCTGACTCTACCAAGCTGCTTCCTTCAAGCAAAATGTCTAAATCAACAGAAATTGTCTAAAAAGTCCCTAGTCTGCCTTTTATCCTCTCCGGAAAGTCCATGCCTTTTCTTCCTCCCCAAAGACTGTGCAGCCAGAACTGAGTTGAAGTATATATCAGCCTGATATTAGCTTAAAATGGAACACTGAATAGCCCAGAGCTAATAGGAGGGCACCTGGCAGCCCTGGATGCATAATTGCAGGCTTAGCCTTCAGTCTGAAGGAGCTCAGCGATGTGGCTGCTGAGCCATGACCAGTGATATTTGAGCTGAGCTGGAGAGAAGGGGAGAGCACCACAGCCCTGACCTTCAATGAACAGGAGAGAAGAAAATCTGCCCACAATAAGGCGATGGGCTGCAGCTGAATCACAGGAAAACTGGAAGGAATAAATGAAGCTAGTAAGTGTCGGAGACCTGGGGGAGACATTTGGCACATGCTGTCCAGGAGAATCAGTAGGATTAACTTGATTATGGCTCTAGAACCAGGAGGCTGCAGGGAGAAGGAAAGAATGTGCATGGCAGCAAGACAACTGGTGAGAAGACTGCTGGAAGTAAAATTAAACATAGTTAAACAGGCTAGATATGATGGTCCACTTTAGAGAGCCACCAATGGGGACTGGGGACAAGGCAATGGTTCCAGATCTCAAAGGGTTAAATTCTCCCAGTTGGGAAGTGGTAGCTCTTTCCCCTGACAAGAATCCTAAAATGTTTCTCTTTGCACTTTCCAAACTTTGTTCCTGTTTCTTCCCTCCAGGGACAAATAAAACATGTCTGGTCCCTCTTCCACGTTCTAGCCCTTCACATACTAATGGAAACCCAGCTATCTGAGCTGGGCTCCCAATAAAGCTCAGCTACCACATCCCTTGTCTTCTCTTCTCCAAGCTAAATATTCCCCCTCCCTTCAAGTGTTGCTCATGAGACACATAGACTCAAGGCCAGTTGGGGACTCTTCTATTCCCCAGTTTATCAATATTGTTTTTGAACTGTGCCCCCCCCCAAGATGAAGGCAGCAGAATGTGGATGGCTACCACCTCCTTCTTCCTCTACTTTCACCTCCCTTCATTTGGCCAAGAGTTCCATTAGCATTTTTGGCTGGTACATGGTCTCATGTTGAGCCTGCAGTTCAAGGAACCCCCCATCTTAGGGGCTCAAACTGCTCTCTAGCCATGACTCCCCAACATCTTGTACTCATGCAGTTGCTTTTCCCTCAGATGAATCAGCAGATATACTTGGCAGCTATTGGACTGGATGACTGCCAGAGGGCTCATCCTCCCCTCTCAGGACAGAACCTGGATCACAAAGAGGCTCATTTTAGACTGGAGAGGACAGAAGATTCTCTTTTTTAAATTACATTTTTATTTTCAACTTAACTAGTATCAAATTAGGTGAGCATTTCCATATACAATGCAGAACAGAGAGGACTCATGAGCATGGTGACTCTGGACCACTCAGAACTTGATTCTGTCTCTAAGAACAAGTCCAGCATCTCATTTTCAAAGCTCACAAGTCAAGGATACACTTTCTAATTGTAGGTCAGAGCTATTCAAGAGTGGGTTGGGCATTCTAGAAGGATGACACTTGGTTCCTCATCTGAGTGGATAGAGCCCTGGACACAGGGCTCAGGAAAGCAGGAAGATTTGAATTAAAATCCAAGTGATTTTCCAATCTGTGTGACCCTGGGCAATTCACCTAACCGCTGTCTGACTCAGTTTCCTCAAATGTAAAATAGGGACACTAATAGCAATTACCTCAAAGGGTTGTTGTGTGAGGAACAAATAGCAAATCTGAAACCATTATATAAATGCCAGGTATTTCCGTTGCTTTTTGCTCTTCAAGGTATGACTCCTAAACTCCCCCCCACCCCCTCCGGAATATGTAGTATAACATTCACTTCCTTGAATGTTATTCAATGCCTTAACCTGTGGCATGCCAGGAAGAACTTAGTGGTCCAAACTTAGCAGAATACAGAGAGGCTATCACCTCCTTCTTCCCCTACTTCTGCTTCTTTTCATTTGGCCAAGGATCTCATTAGTTTCTTTGGTCAGCATAGCATATCACTTGAACTTTTTTTAAACTGGATCTATGATTTCTTTTGTATTAGGAGCTATTGGTGACAAATTCGCTCTTCCAAAGCAATTTGGCATCTGCTCTGTAACCATTCAAGAGCTTTCTAAAGTGTGGAGCTGTCCAATGGCACAGTGCGTGTGAGTAGAAAGAGGCAGACCTTGAATCCTCATCTTCTTGATGGGCTCTCTATTCAGTCCCCCTTACAGACTCTCGTGTGTCTTGTATAACTGTAAGTGTCTAATGAACCTTTGCTGAATTAAATGAGATTGAATTCCCTTCTTTCCTTGCCCATTGCTGGACAATCTTGGTCCATGGATCCCACTCATCTTACTTATCCAAAGACCACCATGGATAGCTCCATAGAAGACACTACTTCCTTCTTAGCCATTGAAGGTCTTCTTTCTATTGAAGTTCTTGACCTGGAATCCACAAACCTCTGGGGGCAGATGTCAGGGGGTTCATAAACTTGGGTGGGAGAAAAATTCTATTTTAATTTTGACATAGCTGATGTCATCTTAACCCTAATTCATGCATTATTCTGAGAAGAGAACCATTGGCTTTAACAGACTGCCAAACCCCATGAGCCAGAAAATGATAAGAATTTTTGCACCACAGGAAGAGTTATTTTAAGTGTGTGTGTGTGTGTGTGTGTGTGTGTGTGTGTGTGTGTGTAGCCCCTCATTCTTGCTCTTGCTTTTTAAAACTTCTGTCTTCAAAGTCCAGATCAAGCTCAACTTTCTACACAGGATTTTCCTAACTCCTGCAGCTACCAGTATCTCTTTCAAATTCTTTTGGACCTTTTCTCTATGTATTTTGTATCTTCTTAAATATATTTGCATTGTTTCTTTAGATGGAATGTAAGCTCCTTGAGAACAGGAGCTCTTTGAATTCTGATCATGTAACATGGTACCCAACATAGTAGTAGATGCTTAATATATACTAGCTGATGGATTGTACCTTAGAAAGATATGAATGCTATCAAAGCTATTTCCCATGAATAGCATTTTTAGAAATGTGGTCCAGTGAATTCAGGTCTCCTCCAAATGAGTGATCTACTTAGCTATGGACATAGTTTTGTAATAGCCTTTCATTACATTATTTCATTCTATTACTGCTCAGTCATTTCAGCCATGTTTGGCCCTCTGTGACTTCATAGCATGTGACCTGTGGCAAAGATACTAGAATGGTTAAATGTCATTCCCTTCTCTAGCTCATTTTACAGATGGGGATACCAAATCAAACAGTTAAATGACTTGCCTAACGCAATATAGCTTGTTAAGTGCCTGAGGTCAAATTTGAACTCAGATCTTCCTGATTCCAAGGCCAGCATTCTATCCACTGCACTACCTAGCTGCCCTTTTACCCCCTACCAAGTCTATAAGACATAGGAACAGAAGTAGAAGATAGTGTTGATTTGGGCACAATAAGACCTTTGAAAATGTGCTCCACATTTGGTTTGTTTTTCTGAAAAACATTGCATAAGTTCTGAGAAAAAAAGCACATGACTACAAATTGTTGATTGCATTTCTCAACCAAAAATTAAAAAAGTAAAAAAGGAGGCCATAAGCAGAATGAGAAAATGAAAAGCAGAACTTGAGGAAAGAACTAGCAGAAACTTGGTGAAGAATTGAAACTAAAAAGCGGTCTTTAGTGTTCAATAAACATAGACAATTAAGTGATGCTGCTGCCAATATTGGGCCACTCCAAAGGGCTGAACTTGGATTTGTCAGAAGAGTTCCTAGAAGTGGCAGTTTGTTCTGAAATTGAACTGACACTATTATGAAGCCAAGACAATGGGGAGCTCATAATGTTTTTACTGGATCTGAAGGGCCTGTATATGTGGAGTAACTGAACTATATATGTAGAACCTCCGGCTGCAAGTTGCATCTCCCCCATCTCCCAAAGAACCCAAATCTTGTGTTTACTATGCTAAAAAACAATCATCTACTTATATCCCTTTGAGGTCACCCTTGTTCAAAGAACTTCATAAATTTAGTTCTCTCTCTCTCTCTCTCTCTCTCTCTCTCTCTCTCTCTCTCTCTCTCTGTGTGTGTGTGTGTGTGTGTGTGTGTGTGTGTGTGTGTCTCTGTCTCTCTCTCTGTCTCTCTCTCCCTCCCTTCCTCCTTCTCTCTCTTTAACTCTCTTTCTCTCTCTCCCTCTCTGTCTCTCTCTTTTTTCTCTCTGTCTCTCTCTCCCCCATCTCTTTTTTTTCTCCTTGTCTCTCCTTCTTTCTCTGTCTCTGTCTGTCTCTGTCTCTCTCTCTGTCTGTCTCTGTCTCTGTCTCTGTCTCTGTCTCTCTGTCTCTCTCCCTCTCTCCCTCTTCTTTCCCCCCTGTCTCTTCTCTCAATGGGCTAGGGTCAGTGCTTGGTGTCCAAGCAGAACTGAAATTTAAGTCTTTTGAACTCTGAGGCCAGTTTTCTCCATCATGCCACAATTGCCTCTCATAATGGCTCAGTAAGTCCTCTAACCTCTCAGGGTCCCTAAGAAACTATCTCTGTAAGACTATAAGTTGAAGAATAATTGGGGAGCTGCACGGTTAGAAGCTTCATTAATCACATTTCCCTTCATGATGAAATCAGATGTGGTTTCCCCAAATATATATATATGTATATATACATATAATATTTGTGTATAACTTTCTCGCTGATCCATCCCATTACACATGAGGCTTTGTAGTCTCAGATCACTGAGGCATAATGCTGCTTCTCCGAATAGGAGCCAGATATTTCAGGGAAGGACACGTGGGCTTCTGGAAGACGGATGAGATATTGCCCCAGAGGTCTGTCTGTGAGAAAGGCAGCATCAGCCATGTTTTCTAATTCCCATTGCCTGCAGCCCCAGATATTGCTAAGAGCAGACTGCTGCCCAGTGAGAGCATTTTCTCTCTCCTTGCTTGAGCTGAGATCTTAGCTTGTTTCCCTCCAAAGAGCTCATCTTCTCTTACATATTCATTGGTCTGCTTTAATTTGTCTGACTTCCCTGATTTCTGTTTACTGTTTACTAGGAGAAAGAGACTTGCTGGCCAGCTATAACTTTTGTTTGTGGAATAAATGTTTAGTGGGAGGGAGTCAGGCTGGCGAGAGGGGAAGGGAAGTGTTATCTCCCCCTTGAGAGTCATTAGGAAAAATGTCCTTTATTCTAAACCCCTTTGGAATTACACACTTCAACTACTGAGATTTCACATGTGGTAGTGAGATGTAGAAAATGAAGGAAAGAACATTCTGCTGTGGCCATCTTGGACCCAGCCTTCCTCATTCCCCATTTAGCTTCTAGCACCCCCAGCACACCCTTCTCCTATTCTCCACAAAGATAGAAATCATAGTCTGCCTTAGATATGGAGCTAGTCAGATCCCAGATCAAATATTTATCCATAGGGAAGTTAGGTGACTCAGAGGATTGAGAGCCAGACATAGAGACAGAAGGTCCTGGGTTCAAATTTGGCCTCAGACACTTCTTAGTTATGTGACCTAGGGCTTGTCCAAGATCATAGGACAGGTATGCTCCATGGGCACACTGAACACTCCTCATGTGTTGTTTGTAGGGCTGCTGGGACAGCTAGATGGGGCCAGAGTGGATAAAGAGTTGGACCTAGAGCAGAAAGGTCTGAATTCAAATCTAGTCTCAGATACTTCCTAGATGTGTGACCCTGGGCAGGTCACTTAACTTTTATCTGCCTCAGTTTCCTTAACTTTAAACAAGGCTAACAATAGCACCCATCTCACAGGCTTTGTGAGAATCAAATGAGATAATATATGGAAAAGTTCTTATCATAGAGTCTGGCACATAATAGGAGCTTAATAAATGTTTTCCCTTATTCCCTTACTTTTGCCTTAAAACCATAAGATAAAACCAAGAAAATGAGGCTTAATAGAAATAAAAGTTCTATGTTTGGGTTTAAAAAAAATCAACTTCCCAGACACAGAGTCAAGGAAACTATGGTTGAATGACTCTTCCTGTGAAAAGAGATCTGGGGGGCTTAGTGGACTTCAGCATCAATATGCTCTGAGAGAATAAAATGAAAGCCCAAAATGTCATTAAGGTTCTAGCCTGCCCTGACAGGCAGAGAATGCAAGAACAAAAGGGTTAGTCCCTCTGTTCTGTGTCCTTGTCAGACTCCATCTGGAATGTTGTACTCAAATTTGGTTTCCACAGCTTGGGAAGGTCAATGAGAACCCAAAATATATCCAGAAGATCAGACTGAAAAGGACTGGAGGAAATGCCATAGGAGGATTTGTTGAAGGAATCTGGGATATTTAGTTTGGAGAAGAGAAGACTTGGGGCAGTGGGGACATCATTTCTGCCCATAAAGTTTTAAGACAATAAAGCAAAAGGGAGTAACTTATTCTCCTGCTCCTCCGAGATCTAGACTAGGACAATGGCTGAAAGCTATAGGTAGGCACATTTCAGTTTGACCAATGCTTACCATGGTGCTTCACACACAGTAGGTACATGGTAAATGCTGACTGATAGATTGACTGCCTTTCAGCTCTTGAGATGCTACCAATTTCAGTCAGCATCATTTCAGTGATTCTTCCACTTTCCATCTCCCTGTGTTGATGCATCCTTGTTACCTTCACTATATTCCTGACCTTGGCTACAATGATACAATGGGAGCCCCAAGAGTGTGACAGTCATTGGCCAGAAAAGTGCTGGACAGCACCTGAGATCACCTGAGATGTTATTTCATAGCAGGGCTTCCTTCTTTCCCAAATTAAAAGAATTGAAGAGGCCTTTCTAGAAGCTGAAAAAAAGGTTTTGGTCTACTCTTTCTTCCTTAGTTCTCCATTGTCACCCCAGGGACACTGTCCTCTCTGCTTATGCTGGGGGATAGTTCCCATCACGATTAAATGGGAAGCTAGGCTAGGTTTCTGTTGGCCAGGCCAGATGGTGGGTTGGAGCAATCATCTACACAGCAAATCTAATTGCCCAGTATTAAAAAATTGAAGAGTCATTTAGACTTTGAATTATCTGCTTCTAGAATTGTCTGTTCAAACTTGGATGATTGAGTGATTCTTCTTATTGCTTAGCTGGTTGCTATAGGGGGGCCCTCCTCCAGGCTTCAGTACCTGCTTCTGGAAAATGAGGGGGTTAGAATTAGATGATCTCTAAGGCCCCTGCAACTTGTTCCTTCTAGGGTTCTGCCTTACTCCCTACATCTCAGCCTCCTGGCTTCTCTGGCTTCCTTCAGGCCTCAGCTCAATTACTACCTGCTTCAAGAGCTCTTTCCTCTTCCTCCTGTGCCTTCCTTCTGAGATTACCTCCAATCAGTCCTGGGTGCATCTTATCATATGTAATTGTTTCAGTGTTGTCTCCCAAAGCCTGAGACCATGTTTTTGCCCTCCTCTCTGCCCCAGAACCTAGCACTGTGCTAGACGCACAGGAGGCACTTGGAAAATTCTCATCAAAGAAGTGACTGATTGTTTGAACATCTTTCATAGTAATCAGATTGTCTCAGTCTCCCTTTTTCCATTTTTCTTGTTCCATCACACATGTGCATTGACATGTCTTCCCATCATACTGTTCTCATTTCTTTCATGTTCTTTCTGTTTTTTAAATTCGTTATCTACTGTCTTGGGATCTATCCCAAGTATGATGGGTTCCAAGGCAGAAGAGTGGTAAGGGCTAGGCAATGGAGGAAAAGTGACTTGCCCAGGGTCACATAGCTAGGAAGCCTTCCATGTTCTTTCAATGCTATTGCTGCCTTTTTAACACCTTGACACTGGTGAGATTTTCCCACATATTTTGGTATTAACATGATATTTATGCATATGGCAGCTTGGGGACAGAGAGCCAACCTTGGACCTAGGTTCAAGGCCCACCTCTAGCTTGTACTGCTTGTGTGACTTCCCAGCGCCTCAAGCAACTCTCTATGGTAATGAGTTACAAATGAGGTTCCCATTTGCATTGGCAGAAACAGTTTGCTCACTGGAAGTGCCCTCTCTCAATGAAATCACACTTCAAAAAATGTATATATTTGTCTGAAGTGTAACCTACAATGAGTGAAACAGACCATTGAGATTATGGGTCTCCAGTGGTCCATCAGTGGTCCATTATCAGTCCTGGAGGAGCACTGCTGATGGATGATGAGCTGGGACCCAAATCGAAGGAAGAGATCACTAACAGCATCCCTCTTGGGACTCAGGAAGTGTCTTTAATAATATGCTGCTTGTTGCTGCCAGAACCCATTTTTTCAAACATCTGTATTCTTTCTGTAAAGCCACATAGCTCTGAATCATGAAAACCCTAACAAGTCAGGAGAGTTCTCTTGCAGGTAGCCCAAAGGGCAGGAGGAAAACATATGGTGGAGAAGAGAACAGGGCAACATTTCCCCTGTTCTGAACTAATCCAAGAAGGAAAGATAGCATCAAAGACAATTATAAAGAGGAGCAGAGACTGGGGGCTCATGGGAGTGATAACAGAGGACACCTGAGTGCTGCCATGGTAACTGGGAGATAGTAAGAGAACCAGGAAGAAAGGTTGGGGATGTTAGGCGGGGGGTGGGGCAGGTATGGGTGCTAGAGCACTCCCAGCTCTCATTGCAAATACTATAAATCAGGGCATCATTTATTGTTCTGTTGATTGTCTGCTTAAGAAAATGATGGAGGAGGGTAAATAGGTGGTATGGTGGATTGAGAGCCAGGACTAGAGACAGGAAATCCTGGTTCCAAGTCTATCCTCAGACACTTCCTAACTGTGTGACCCTGGGCAAGTCACTTAACCCCCATTGCTTAACTCACACTGCTCTTCTGCCTTGGAATACACAGTATAGATTCTAAGACAAGAGGTAAAGATTTCAAAAATAAAAGAAAGAGATGGAGAAAATGGGAATAATGCAGCTTAAACTTAAAAGTAGGTCCTGCAAGTTGCTAAATACTTACCACACTCTTTACCTCCTAAACCCCTATGGAAGCCATGTTGAATCATGCAAGATGAGCAGAGACAGAAGGCTTGCGATCCTTCTCCATACAAGGAGCACCCCCTTTGAGAATATCACAGATTCAGAGAAATAATAAAATATGAAATCCAAAATCTCATTCTAGAACCTGATTCAAGCATCAGGAACAACTCTGGCATGACGCGATGCAGAATGTCGCACACTGCTGTATCTGACACTATATCGATGACATGACAAGTTACTGGACTCTGTAAGATGAGGGTGTTGGACTCAATGGCCTCTAAGGTCCTTTCCAGATTGTCTAAATATAGATTACTAGAGGCACAGGACTCCTCTGGGGCTTATTACCAGCACCCTTCTGGGCGAGCAGCTTCCCCTCCCTTGCTCTGTTTCCTCATCTGTAAAATGAGGGCTCAAAAGGCCTCTGGGGTCCCCCAGAGCTCTCCATCTTGGATCCATGGTTGCCCCACCTTGGCCAAAACCCTTCCCAGATGCTTTTCTATTTTGTTCACACACAGTTGTCTGCGTGTTGTCTCTCATTCGACTATGCAGCCCTTGAAACCTTTCTCTGTGTCCTCAGCACCTAGGATAGTGCCTGGCACATCTGGGTGCTAAATAAATGTTTATTGACTAATGTATTCTATGGGCACTTTCAAGTCCCTCTTGCTGGGCTTCCCTTGGCCCATCTTAGCTGTTCCAGTTAGACTTGACTCCTCCTTGGTTCTCTCCGGCTTTCCCTCTTTCCTGCCTTTACTCATCCAGCTTCCTTGCTTGTCCTCTCTCCTGTCACTGCGGGTTATTTGATCTGAGTGTTTGCCTCCACCTTCCCTGCTTCCCCTGAGACAAAGGTCAGCGAGCTCGAGCTGGGGGACGAGAGGTATCCGGCCATTCTTGTTTTCCAGATTTGTTTTCTCAAAGCAGTCCTGCACAATGTGATGTGGACAGCTCCAAGCACTTCCAAGGGACCGAGCACACTCTGGAATAAATGAAGTTGTTAAAGAGATTGGATAAAAACCATAACAAACACTCAGTCAAGTAGATTCAAAAATCAGCTAAGGCGCATTTGCTGGGTATCCCATGTACTCAAATCTGAAAAAGGCAGATTAGCCTTTACCCAAAGCATCAATAAAACGCAGATATTGCATCTTCTCTCTCCTGAGTGAGGCCTTGGGGTGTTTTTTTCTCTTGGGTGCTTAGGAGAGGCAGAATGGAGAGACACCTCGCTAGGAGGGTTTTCAGCAAAGGCTGGATGACCATCTGTCAGTAATGGAGGTAGTTGGATGGTACGGGGGATAGAGCAAAGGACTTGGAGATGGGAGAACCTGAAGTTCAAATCTTACCTTATACACTTATTGGGAGTGTGACCCTGGGCAAGTCTCTTTACTTCTGTCTGCCTCAGTTTCCTTGTCTATAAAATGGGGATCATAATAGCACCTACCTCCCAGGGTAGCTATGAAGTTCAGATGAGTTAACATATAGAAAGCACTGTGCAAACCAGAAAGTTCAATAGAAATGCTGTTATTGCTATTAAAGGACTTTATACCAATGATGTACCAACTTACACATTCCTTGTGTAAACGTATACACCACACACACGTGTATATATGTATGCACAGTTGAGAGTAGATGTATATATTCCCAGATAGCCAACCACAACACAATGGATAGAGTACCACCGTCAAAACCAGAAAAAGGCACATACTGTCCAGGGGATGCGGAGCATCTCACTTAGTTTCTCCATGGTCCAGGCAAATCTCCAAGACTTGTATTTCAGAGAAGGAGCTGGTCTGAATTGGTAAAAGGAATCCCCTCTACTTATGAAATCATAATGGGGCAGCTAGGTGGCTCAGAAGATTGAGAGCCAGATCTAGAGATGGGAGGGCTTGGGTTCAAAAGTGACCTCAGGCATTTCCATGCTGTGTGACCCTGAGCAAGTCATTTAATCGTCATTGCTTAGCCCTTACTGCACTTCTGCCTTGGAACCAGTACATGATTCTAAGATGGAAGATAAGAGTTAAAAAAAAAAGAAAAGAAAGGAAATCATAGGTCTAGTCCTTGGCCTATTCTCATGTTACACACTTGAAAATGTACATATTACTCTATACATACATGTACATACATATGTGTTTGTAGACACTTCTTAACTAACTTTCACATGGGTTAGTTATTTTAAGTCATGTGTTTGACTCTTTGTGACCCCATTTGTGATTTTCTTGGCAAAAATCCTAGAGTGGTTTGCCATTTTCTTCTCCAGCTCATTTTACAGATGAGGAAACTGAGGCAAATAGCGTTAAGGGATTTGCCTGGGGTCACACAGCTAATAAGTGTCTGAAACCAGATTTGAACTCAGGAAAGCGAGTCTCCTTGACTCCAGTCCAGCACTCAGTCCACTGCGCCACCTAGCTGCCAAACTTTCATATAGTGGTTATTTAATAATGAGGCTGTTCCCTTGTCCTCATCCCAACGCCCTCTCACATTCAGTCAATCAGAGCCTTAACCAAGAACTTTGGTACCTGGGGCAAGAGACAGGACAGTTGCCTGGCTTTCTCTCCTTGAGAGTTGCCAATACTTCCTGCAGCCATTTAAATTCCTGGAGCCGACCTCCGTTTGAGATCTCTTCCAACTCTAGATTTCCTAATCCTCTCCCTTCCCACCCCCTTTGATAGTCTTATCTTCAGCATTCTGGCTCTTCTCTCCCTTCAGGGGCCAGAGGAGGTCCTCACTCTTTAAACTTCCCTACTTGTACTGAGGTGATGGGGCTTTGGGAGGGCTGTGTGGGCTTGGTCCTTTCCCTTGTGGGGACTCCTGTCAGGTCCCTAGTCCAGCAGGCACCTCCAATGGGACAGATGGATGTTTTGAGTCAGGTGGTGAGTCCCAGACGATCAAAGCCCTTTCTCCCTTACAGATGGGATTCCCCAGGAGTTTGGTGGTGAGGAATCAGAGATGGAAACCAGGTTGGAATAGATCCAGAGTGTGGTGACTCCAGATGACCCAGAATAATGGACTTCCCTTTTTGTAACCACTTCATGTTCCAATCACCCATTGGGGTTGAGAAGACACATTTGCTTTGACCAGGGACAAAGTTGCAGGCTGAGCTCCCATCCTTGACTAGGCTTGGGCTAGGTCTCTCCTACCATCTTGTCAAAGAGAGATCAGCCTAGTTTGAGACCTTGGACAGATGGGAATAATGGAAGTGGGAAAGAGAGGCCGGTAGATAGAAGAAAGTATGGGACCTTCTTTCCTCCCATACATACACTTTACACTTGTCTTCTACTGGGATTGTGTGACTTTAGGCAAGTCAATTAATCTCTCAATGATTTAGGCAACTGTCCCAGAATAGAAATTGCAGAATAGGAGTTGGTCTACATTTGCTGAGGGAATTCCTTCACTCAGAATTTCCCATTCTGATGAAATCAAACCTCCAGATCTCTCCAGGTTCCTGGCTTGTACTAGCAGCTTCCTACACATTTGTTTAATAGGAAAGAGTCTAAATCTGGCCCAAAGGGCAAGTGCTATTTATTTTATGCCCATTTCAACTTATTTCAAAATCTCTTTAGTAATCATCCCCAATGTACAAAGTGAGGCACTGGTCACTGGAAATTTGAATCCGGTAGGAAATGAGCCGGGCTCCCAAGAAACTGCTGTTTTGATAGGGGATGTGAAAACAAAAACCAAAGCTATAACACAGGGTAGATAAGGAAACAGGCAGAAAAGTAGCTTGATCGAGTCTTCTAGGAATACAACAGGAGGCCAAAAGCACTTCCAGCTAAGGAAATTAGGGAAGGCTTCTTAGAAGAGATTCTGGAGCTGAGCCTTCTAGGAAGGGTTCATCAAAAGGCAATTGGCTGGGCTTATAAGTTCTTGTGATGCCTTAGAGTTATGGTCCAGTCATATTGCTTTCCTCAATACTCCTCACACTGGGTCTGCCCCTTCCTGCCTCTGATTTCTCATAGATCATCTCCCATTCCTGGAATGTACGACCTCTTCATCCCAAGAATGTGATGAATCCTTCTCTTCCTCTAAGGCTCAGATATCTTCTCTCAGATGCTTTCCTTGATTCCCCAGTTGGCAGACCCATCTTCCCTGTGCTCCTCAGTGTTGTCTCTCCTCAGTAGAGCATGAGATCTTTGAGAGTAGATATGTCTTCTTTTTACTTACTTTTCTATATGATCTTGGATTTTTTTTCATTCCTTCAACAAAGAGTGTGTGAAGGGCAGTAATATCAAACAAGACTAGAGAGGTAGGTGGGAGCAATATGGTGGATGATTTTCTATTTTATCCTAGTGGAAATTGGGAGCAATTTCAGGTGTTTGAACAGGGTAGTGATGTGGACAGAAGGAATAGAGACTCAAACTACTGTAGTAGGCAACCATATAAGGAGAGAGGAAGGGATGAATATGAGGAGTAGAGGAGAGGTAGAAGTGACAGGACTTGGCAACTCATTTTCCATCATGGATGAGGAAGAAGGAAGAGTCCTAGAGTTATAAGGTTAACAGCTGTTGACCTTGGCAAGTCACAACCTCTATCTGCCTCAGTTTCCCTCAATCATAAAATGAAGATAATAATAGCACCTGCTTCCCAAGATTGACAGGAGGTATTTGAAAAGCACACAACAGAGTGCCCGAACATAGTAGGCATTATACAAACATTAGTGATTATGATGATGATTATGATTATCACTGTCGTGCTTTGTAAACCTTAATGCACGATAGACATGCTGGTTGTCATAATCATTATCATTGTTAGTTTGCCTTGCACAGAGAAGACTCTTGTGCCTTTAAAAACCCTGAACGAAATAGGATTGAACTGGAGCACATAGGTCTATTCCAGATTCAAACTCATACAGCATCAAGAATTTCATTCCATAAGCAATAGCAATAGATTCTGTTGACAACTGTTGGCAATGCCAATGTACAGTCAACTTTTCCATGCTTTTTGAATTAGACTAGAAGCTACTATTTTTTCTATTCCCCTCACCCATATTTCCCAGCATCCCATTCAGTGGGCTTTCATCAGCCTCGTTCTGCTAAATTCCACAGACTCCCCAAGGGCAGGATTATTTGGGAATCAGGAAAGAGTTCAACTGACATCCTTAAATAAAAACTAAGGAAACAAAGGCCACTCAGCCATTTTCACTCAGACCTTCAAGTCAGTCAACCAACTGGCATTGATTGATGCCTACTGTGTGCCAGGCATGGTGGTAAGCCATGCTCAGTCTTCTTCACCACCATTCATAGAGTTGATTTATCTGAAAAGGCACACAGGTGACATGGAAGATAGAGCAGCAGACCAGAGTTAGCATGACATGCATTCAAGTCATACCTCAGACACTTCCTAGTTTCAAGATCTTGGGTGAATCATCTAGTTCCCCTCTACCTCAGTTTCATCATCAATAGAATGGAGACAATACCCACATCCCACAGTTGTTGCAAGGCTCCAGTGAGACAATATATGTAAAGACTTCTAAAGCACTATTGAAAATATTACTTTTTATTTCAACTTTTTATTCTCTACCATGTACCTAACTTTGTGCTAGTGACTGAGGCAGATATAAAAAAGGGGTAGAAAATCTTCCCTTGGAGCTCTAGAAGATACAATCTGCCTAGAAAGATAAGACTCTCAAAAAGAGACAGAATAGATTATGTGGTTAATGGAACATGACTCTGAGTTCCAGATGTGAGTCCCAGAGCTATTCTTCACTGATCAGCAGCATCTCCTCATGGGATGCTGGGCTGTACCACATCCTTCCTTCCTCCTTCCTTCACTTCCTCTGCGGTCTCTTCTGCTTTGAGTGCCGGCATACTGGAAGGTGATTCCTGACTCTCCAGGAGTATTTCTCATGGTCATAACTGCTGAAAGCAATATTGATTTTTTCCCCACAGGCTTCACAACTGACATCTTATCAACATCCTAATTATTGTAGAAGAGATTAGTAGTCAATAAAAGGTGCCACCAGCATTGCTTCCAAGTTCAGGCAGTGTCTAAATGTGGGAGGAAAGGAGTTCTGGGTCTCCAGAGCAGCTGAATTGGAACTTCCTTTTTCTTTGTCATTCCCTCATCATGGCCTGTGGGATCCCAGCCAGCTGAGGTCCAAAATCAGGGCCAGGGATTGATTTTAACTTAATACACACTGGTAGATTATAATGAAAATCAAGTAAACCGTGTCCCATCAGGGGTTATAGAAAGCAGAACATGCGATTCAGAAATGACAACCTCAAGCCAAACAAATGAAACAGCCAAGTGTCCCAGGCTCTCCATCACTGTAGGAAAAACCGTAAATTCAGAGATGTGGGAATTCTAAATGAGCATCCAATTCGTTTAAGTATCTGTTAGGAGAGAGAGGGAGAGAGAAGGATATAAGGTGCAAGCCTAGAAAATAGGCTGCTTTGCCAGCTTCCCAGAATTCCCAAAGAAGCTCTGAATTAGAAGTGACTAAGTGACTCCCAAGAGGACTTTCTCTGTCATATACCCAACAAGTGACCATTCAGCCTTTGCTTACAGACCTCCAATGAGAATAAATCTGACGAAGGCCCCCACTCCACCCTGGGAAATGTTTCCTTACATTAAGGAGTTTCCAGTGGCCACTGACTCCAACCTGATATTTTTCAGATTGTATTCATTGCTCCCATTCTTGCCCCTCTGGGGCCAGGCAGAGCAAGTCTGTTTCTCCTTCCACACGAGAGACCTCCCAATACCTGGAGCAAGCCAGTTGATATGCGTTCCTTTATATCCTCTCTTTTCCAGGCTAAATGGTGGAATTTCCTCCAACTCCTCTCCTCTTCATGTGACATCCCCTAGAGATTCATTCTGAATCTGGGTCCTCTCCGCTGACTGATCTCTAGCTTATCAGAGTCCTTTCTCAATATGGCGGCCAATATGGTTTGTTCTGGGCATAGTACAGCAGAGCTGGTGCCGCTTTATGGCTGGATCATGATGTCCTTTTAGTTCATCTGAAAATCTCCTCAGTATTCTTAGCTGCCATATAACACTGTGGCTTCATCTCAAGCTTGTGATCCACTGCTCGAACTCCAGATTTTCTTCAGATGGCCAGCCACCCTGCCAGACCTCTCCTGGCTAATACTGATGATGCTGGCTTCTAACCTCAATGAAAGACTTTACCACTATTCCTGTCCAATCCATCTCACTTGATTTGACCTAGATGGTCAATAGCCTTGAGTCCATGTAGCATGAGGATCCAAAGATCTTGTTTTTCTGGAGAAGAGAAGGCTCAGGTGCAATGGGGCACTGTCTGAAGAGATAGGGCAGGTGGAGAAGAGCCTAGATTTGTTCAGTTCGACCCCAGAAGACAAGAACAAGAACAATGGATGGAAGCCACAAAGAGGCAAATTTTGGCTTCATGTGAGGAAAATTTTACTGAAAATTAGAACTACCCTGGAGTTCTTCAAGCTAAAGAACCACTTGTGAGGCAGAGTCCTTTTGGGCATGGGTCAGCCTAGGGGACCCTGGAGGTCCCTTTCATCAATCAGATTTTATGGAATTCTATGTCCTAACATTCTAACCATTTAAGAGATGCAGGGGCTAAAATGATGGGCTCAGAATTAGGAAATATGAGTTCGAATCCAGCCTCAGATACTTACTGGCTAGTTGTGTGACCCTGGGCAAGTCACTTAACTTCTGTCTGCCTCAGTTTCCTTATCTATAAAATGATGATAATAATAACACCCACCTCCCAGTGTGGTGGTTGAGAATCAAATGAAAGTTTATTTGGCAAAGCACTTTGCAAACCTTAAAGCACTATATCCATGCTAATCACCAGTATTGTCTCCAGCCTTTACCAAGTGGAGCATGGCAGCCTGCACCTAATGTTTGGCTAAAATTCTTGTCAACTACATAAACGATGTTCTTTGAATCTCCTGATATTTTAAATAATCTCATCTGAAGCCCAATAATTACCTTTGTGTGTTTCATAAGCTTTAACAACTTAAGCTCTTGTCTTGGGATCATTTAATTAAACCTCTGGAGCATTTAATTAAGGCAAGAATATGATGTTATTGAAACAATCTCTGCCAACTTAAAGGCATCCTGAGGCTGGAGCTTGCAAAGGAGTTCCAGTGGCCACCGACTCCAGCCATGGGAGTAAGCTGTGCCCAAACAGCATCCAGGGGGAAGAGACAGTTTTTTCTTCTGGTTCTTACTTGGTTTTCAGGGAATGGGGTGGGGTGGGGGAGAGAGGAGAAAGAGGGATCCTATTGTCATATGGAGAGATGAAAGGAGCCTTGGACGACATCTTGTCCAGCTCTGATTTTTCAGAGTTTAAGAGAGGTCAAATAACTCCCACACTGAGCAAGTAAGTTTTCAGAAATGTCAACTTTTGCATCTGAGCCTCTGATATTCATTCATTTAATAAGCATTTATTAAGCACCTGCTGTGTGTCAAGCACTATACCAGGTGCCCATGATAGAATTACAAAAAGAAAACAGCCCCACACACGGCTTACTTCCTCTGGAAGGAAAATAATGTGCATTTCAAGAAGCCAATGTTATACTCTTAAACGTCTTATTTGAGGAGCTGAATGCCAAGGTAATTGGGGACGTGGTGAGAAAGCACCCAGCTGTTCTCGGGGAATTCAAGGCAACAAGCCCAGGTGGATGTGTCCCAAGCTGAACTAACAGCTGTTACCACTGAACTGCCAATGGTGACTTTTGCTGAATTTTGGTGGATGGGAAAAGAGCTTCAGAACCCAAGAAAGTTGAACTTGGACTCTCTCTCTCTCTCTCTCTCTCTCTCTCTCTCTCTCTCTCTCTCTCTCTCTCTCTCTCTCTCTCTCTCTCTCTCTCTCTCTCTCTCTCTCTCTCTCTCTCTCTCTCTCTCTCTCTCTCTCTCTCTCTCTCTCTCTCTCTCTCTCTCTCTCTCTCTCTCTCTCTCTCTCTCTCTCTCTCTCTCTCTCTCTCTCTCTCTCTCTCTCTCTCTCTCTCTCTCTCTCTCTCTCTCTCTCTCTCTCTCTCTCTCTCTATATATATATATATATATATAAATATATAATTGTCCTCACTTACATTTAACACCAATTTAACAATATTTTTAAAAATGGAGCCCCAAACTCTCTCTCTCTCCCTCCCTCTCTTCCATCAGTCTTGATTTTTTAAGTGGGAGGTGATGGTGGAGGCAGAGAATTCTTCTTCAAATTATAGTCCCCTCAGCTGGACTCTCATTCCTGGCAAATTTAAAGCATATTTTAAGAGGTGGAATTGTGTACATTGAGAAAGGGAGGCAGAGAATATCAATGAGGATGGAGTAACTAATCTCTGAGCAGTTTTGGAGAGCTACATGATACACCACTATATTCAAATTTTGGCAAAGCATTGGCTCCTAATGTGTGAGCAACAAGCACAAAGAACTAGAAATCCCAACATAAGGAGGCAAATTAGACTGAGTAGATACTTCTGAGGTTTGGTGGGATAACACAAATTCCTGACCACCTTATGGTTATTGAAGGGTATATATATCCTTCAAGAGAAACTGGATAAGGTGTGTGTGTGTGTGTGTGTGTGTGTGTGTGTGTGTGTGTGTGTGTGTGTGTGTGTGTGTGTGTTGGGGAGAGGGAGAGAGGATTTGGAAGCTGATTTCTAGTGGAGTTCTATGAAGATCATCTGCTCTTGATTCTACTTGCTTTAACTTAATCATGGAATTATGGATTCCGATTTGGAGGGATCTTTAACTAGAGGTCAATTAATGCAACCACCTCCTTTTGCAGATGAGGGATATTTGGTTGCCATGACTTATGAGAATCAGTTGAACCAACTGGGAATGATTAACCTGGAGAAGAGAAGACTGAGGAAAGATGATCTGTCTTCAAGTATTTGAAGTGTTGTCATAGTCAAGTGAGATTAGACTCATTACACTTGACTCCAAAGAATACAATCAGGAGTAATGGGAAGAAGTTGCCGAGAAGAAAAGTTTGGCTTAATATAAGGATATAAGGATAAGGATAATTAGAACTGTGCAAATGCTGAATGAGCTGCTTCTGGTGAAAGTAGGTTCTGTAGCAGAGCAGGTTTTCTACCAGAACTTGCATGGAATTTTTATAGAGATGTCTTTAGATGGGATTCCTATTCTGGTATATGTTCGACAAAATAATGTCTAAGATCCTAGCTTGCTCTAATCATCTTTGATTATTTGAATCATGAAGAATAGGAGAAATCTCCATTTTTAAAATGGGGAAGTGCAACCAAACTCCAGATGGACTGAGTAGCTTGAATACTCTCTTTATAAAGATATTAGAAAGGATAATTGGCATAATTTAGGGACACTTGGGCAAGGAAATGGTGGTCACTAGAAGCCAGCATGTGTCCACTAGGAACAAGTTCTTCCAGGCTAAATTAAATAGTAGGGACAAAAACAAACAAACAAAACCCATAAAATGTAAGTTTTCCCTTTTATTTCATGTTCAGTTAATAGCATTAACTATGCCTCTCAGCTTTGCATCAGCTGCAAATTTGATGAACATGCTATCTATGTCTTTATCCAAGTCATTGATAAAAATGTTAAACCACCCAGGACCAAGAATAGATCTATGGGGTACTAGAGACTTCCCACTATATTAACATTGAGCCAGGAACAATTAACTTTTGAGAACAATCACCCAACAAAAACTAGATCTATCTAATTCTAATCTCACCTAGATTCGCCTTTCTCAGAAGTACAGTATGCAATGTTTTATCAACAGCCTAGGGAAGTGAGGTTCACCACGTACCCCTCATCTATCAGTTTAGTCAATCATTCTAACAAAGGAATGAGGTTAGTCTAAAATAATTTGTTCTTGTTAAAGCCAGACTGACTCTTTGTATTTGCCACTCTCCTCACTAGATGTTGGCCAACGGTCTCTTAAAAGCCCTGTTGTAGAACTGTTCCAGAAATCAAAATCAAGCTTACTTACCTATATTTATTAGAATTTGTTTTCTCCTTTCTGAAAGCCAAGAAACATCTTCTATTCTCTAATCTCCTAGCACTTCTCTTATTTGGGGTTATCATTTAAGATCACTGAATGGGCTCAAGCATCACATCAGCAGTTCTTTCAGGATCCAAAGATGGAGGTCACCTAGTCCAACTGACTTGAATTTAAGAAAGGAATCTGAGTACTCTCTTGCTATTTCCCTACTTATCATGGGACCCATTTCCTTGTTGGTCATTTTTATTCTGTCATCTTCAATATTCATGTCTAGCTATAGTGATAATAGTAACTCATATTTATATATTACTCTAAGGTTTATAAAGACCTTCCTTTACAATAGTCCTACATGCTAAGTCTTTGGCCTTCAAAGCCACAGGAGGGTACATCAATAGATGATAATGCACAAAGACAATAGTCATTCTCGGTCACCGAGAGACTACCACTACACTACATGTTAAGTAGAACAAGTATTATGTATCCCCATTGGATAGATGAGGAAACAGACTAAAATATTAAGTGACTTGCCCAAAGTCACAGCTGGTTAAATATAAGAATCAGGACAAGAAGATTTTAAAGGTGACTTACACGTTTTAAAATCTATGATCTCATGAAATATATTTGCTTGTCTAGTTCAGTTTTTCTATAACTTGTCATGATTTTTTCCTGGAAAAAAATATCCCCCCAAAAACAAGTACTTAGGAGTTAAACTAAGTAGAAGATATCCGGATCTTGGAATTTGAATCATGCAAAGAATTGAGCATGTGAATCTGATGTGCAACATCAGTCAAAAAATCCTAAAGATTAACTTGATAACAATTGACTTCTTTTGTAAATGACAAGTCCCTCAAAATGGAAATGATAGAATTCTTATGTTCACCAATTACAAACTGATAAAAATTCCTTGCTGTCATGATGAAATTGTTGTTGCCTAGTAATTTTGCAAGATTCACCCCAAAATGGCTTTGTCAGACGTATACTAGGGTAAACAAATTGGTCTAATGGCAAGTGTTCAATTTGAAGCCTACCGATCTGACTTCAAATCCTGCCCTTGATTCTTTGTAGCTGAGAGACCTTGAGGAATTTTCTTAATCTCTCTGAGCCTCAACTTCCTCAGCAGTAAATTGAGAAGGTTAGACCTTTAGCTTAGGAACAATTTTCATCAGTTGGAGAGTGTCCAAAGCATGAAGACAAGGATGATAAAAAGCCTCAGCTGTGTATATATGAAAATGATTTAAAGGCTTCTGGGGGTGTTTGTCTAGGAGAAGAGAATATTTAGCTGTTTGGGAGCATTCAAAGGACTTTCACATGGAATGGCTATTAGACTTGTCCTATTTGGCCTCTGAGAACAGATTTAAGAAGAGCAGGGGAAGTTCCAGAGATGCAATCCTAGGCTTGATTGCAGGAAGTTTCCCCAACAATTGGAGCAAATTTATAGTGGACTAGATTGTCTTTGAGATGCCCTTCATTGAAGGTCTTCAAGACATAATCACTGAGTGTCTTATATATGGAATTCTTTTTGGGTACCAGACAAGATGGCCACCAAGACCCCATCTAATTCTGAAATCCTGTGATTTGGTCACTAGATGAACTCTAAGGTCTCTTCCAGCTAGAGATCTAGGATCTCATGAAAGTCCCTGTTCTAAAAAATCCCCATAATCTAGCCTTTGCAAAGTGCCAAGATTGACATAAGCTTGATAGCAGAAAGCTGAGAGCTTAGAGAATTTCAGATGAAATTTCTGATATTCAACTTTTCAGAATCTTGTCTTTAATTAGAAGAGGCAACTGGGGTATGGAAATGGAACTGGCCAAAGTCAAGGGATAAGGTAAAATTCTTCCTCTGATACTTATTAACTACTTACTTAACCTAAGTCTCAGATTCCTCATCTGTAAAATGGGTCTAATATAATTTTCATTTCCTACTTCCCAGGATTCATGTGAAGTCACTTTATAAACTGTAGGACATTATGCTGCCATGAGATATTCTTACTAAAAGTGACAAAATCAGAAGTTGTTATTCAGTTGACATTGAAGACCTTTGTGCCTAAATTAGAAGGGGGAATGGGAAGGGAAGTGAGGCCTCAGCCCAGCGTCTTCAGAAGCTCACCTCTAGAAGTGGTCAGTCCACATCAAGGCTGAGGTGCACCGATGAGGATGAGGCAGGGACATGGAGCCGGACCTGGCCTCCTTTGCATAGTGTGTGACCTGTGGATAAACAGAAGACTTCATTCTTCACTGCTGTGAATCTTGGCCATTTACCAGATGAACACTTATTTGAATGTTTCCAAATAACTCTAGAAACAAGCAAAACACAGGCAACAATCTAATATCTTCTCTGAGAAAGTTAATGAAAAATACTTTTAGCAGCCCTATTCTCAAAGCAAGGAGAGAAGGTGATGTCATGGGTAGCCCCAGAGTCAGCAGGATACAGGTTCAAGGCCCAACTGAGACTTATCTGGCTGTAGGTCCTTGGAACCTATTGAACCTCCCAAGTGCTCTTGAAAATTCTCTTCAACCCTTAAGTTGTAGGGAAGGTCCTGGATAGCATTGGTAGGTGGAGTTTTCTCATCTGGGAGATTCTTTCACCAGTGAAATGATATGGAAGATGGGAAGAGATCTAACTCCCAGGGTCTTTATTGACTTGGTCTTCCTCTATGCCCAAGCTTTGCCTAGACTGGTCAACTTCTATGAATTATGAATAGGGTGAAAACCATTCCTCCAGCCACTAAAATCTAAGCCCAACAAATTAACAACTAAAGTGGTATAACTATGAGCCAGGTGCTGTCCTAAGTGCTGGGGGATCCAAGAAAATGAATAAAATGACCACAATCATCTAAATGAAAACACCGGGAAAAGGTGACCACTCTGATTCATTGCAATATCCAATCTGGGCTTCCGAGAGCAAATGGTGAAAGACACTTCCATACTCCTTAGAGGGGTGGGTACTATGGGCAGAGTGGTCTGTGGGACGCCAAATGCAATTGCCATTGTACTTCCTGCATAAGCCAGCACATAGGGAGATGTGACCTCAAAACAACAACTCAAACAATCAGAAAAACTCCAAAAGGGAAGGGAAATAGAATTAGAAATGTAATTATGGGAGTTTCTCCCTGCCGGGAATGCCTTCTTCGAGTTGCATCTCCACCACATCCTGTGGGTGTTTCAAGAACCAGCTTGAGTCAGAGACTAATAAATTCAGAGTTGACAAGAACCTTAAGAGTCATCTAATCCAACCCCTTCCATTATATAGATTAGAAAACTGAGACTTGGGTGAAATGACAGGATAAAGGCATACAGGCAGTAAATACCAAGCAGCAATTCAAAGCAGGGTGCTTGGGTGCCAAGAAGAGTTTAGTGCAGTTACTGAGGATCACCCACCTCTTCTCTGGAGGCTTTCTGGAGAGATGCTGCCAGCATCTCCTCCTTTTTCTCTCCTGACTACCCATGACATTGACTCTACAGAGTCACTCACTAAAATTTGTTGAATACCTACTAGCAACCCAACCCACTGTGTGCAGTAAATATACTCTTTCCATCAAAAACAGAGAGAGACACACACACACACACAAAGACAGACAGACAGACAGGCAGACAAAGACAGAGACAGAGAAAGACAGAGAGACAGAGGGAGCACTAAGTATGAATCAATCAGAATAAATCACTGGAAACTTGGTATCATGACCCTGAACAAATCATGTAGTGTCTCTGCCTCAGTTTCTTCATCTGTACAATGGAAAGGAGGATGGGAAAGGGGGATGGGCTCAATGGTCTTTAATGTACATTTCACTCCAAATCTATAATTCTATGATTCCCAAATAACTGTGGCCTAAACCTCATATGGAGTTTTCCTTTGCTTCCCGTTTAATATGCTGCAGGGATATTCAGCTCTTCTTGACATGTCTTCAGGAACATGGGATTAGCATGAGAGATTAATGTTTAGCCTGGAGCTTCATTCCATCCATCAGCAATGAAAAACCAGGCCCTGAACTGAGTGCTGGGGATACAAGTGGAGAGTGAAACCATTCCTGCTCCCAATGATCTCACATTCTCCTGGGGGACACAAGTACATATGTAAATACAGACAGTCTGAGTACCCAACGAAAAATGCAAATATATACAAAAGGAAATAATATGAGGTCCTTTGGTAGGGAGGGCATTGGCTGGTGAGGGGAGGAGGAAAGGTTTCATGCCAAAGATGGTGCTCAAGCAGTATCTTGAGGAAAGAGGACACGGGAGGAGACAAGAGAGGAGAGTTGGGGAGGAGGGACAGGAGAGAGATAAGGGTTATCTCCAACCAAAGAATCATGGGATTTAGGATCAGAGTATTATCCACTTAGAACTAGAAGGGACCTTTGCAGTTCATCAAGTTCAACTCCTTCATTTTACAGATGGAGAAACTGAGACCTGTGGAGGTGAAGTGACTTGCCCACCATCACAGAGGTGGAAAGCTGAAGAGCTAGAATTTGAATGCATGTGCCTCACCTCCAATCTTGCATAAAGCAAAGCACTTTACCATGATGACTTGCTCCTCTCTCAATACCAAGGAGCCATCAGCAACCATTATTTTTCTTCCCCTTCCCCTTTATGTTGTTAAATGAACAATCATCAACAGACAAGAAAAGAACAAGAAAAGTTTTGGTTCTGTGGGTGATATGAATGAGTCCTGGGGCTTCACTCAAGTACCTCTCCTGATGCACCTTCTCTGCTACTGATCATCTTCAAGAGTCCTTGAACCTTTCCTGATGCCCCCACTGTCACCCCAAGTGAAGATAACCTTCTATCTCAGGTCTTATGAAGTCCTTGGTTCAGTAACTTGGCAAAATGTAAATGGCAATGAATGGCAGTAAAATGGCAGCCATTGATGTCTGATGGAGGACAGTGTATCCATATGTGTTCCTCAAAGGGCAGCCAGCTGGCTCTGACACATTAACTGAGTGACCTTGGGAAACTCACTCAACCTTTCATCTCTCTAGACAATTCTTAAGGGAAATAAGTGGAAGGGTGGGTGCTAAACTGTATTGATAGAGGGAGCTTCCAAAGTGGGAGTTCCCTGCCTCCACCAATTAATTTATATTTGAATAACACACTATCCCCCCCCCAAAAAAAGGTAAAGTCCCTCCTAGAGCCAAAGAACATGTTTTTATTAAACGTCTGTCTCCTCCAGCACCCAGGACAGTGCTCTGAACTGTAGACACTTGATATGTTTGCTCTTGCTGTTGTCTGCTTCCCCATGGGGGGAGCCACAGAAGTGAGACCAGTGGTTTCCCATCTCTGTCCTCACCTCGAATCCCAGATCAAGATCCCTTGGGAAGTGGTCTAGTGTGGCCAACAGATTCAGGATTCCAAGTCTCAGGAGCTGTAGGATCCTACCTGTTCCCTCATCCCTCTGGATCACACTTTCTCAGAGTTGGAAGGGATCTCAGCAGCCAACTTGTCCATTGTGCCCCTGACAAAGACAAGAGCTCCTCCAGCCTGTGCTGGAAGACCTCCGGGGAGGGGAAAACCCATGACCTCTCCAGACTACCCATTCAGTTCTATATAGAGGCACCCTTAGCACACAGTGAGGGGTAGGGAGATGGCATGAGTTCTGGAAAATTCACTTAAAATTTTGGTCCTCTCCTTGTACCAGAGAAGAAGTCAGAATGTCTTCTTTTTCTTTTATGGGGTGTTTGCAGTACGTTAATGTAAAATTTGGGGTAAGTATTTGGTTCTAGGCTCCACTGGAGGTCAACATAGAGATCTTGGTATCTCTAGCCTTTGTGTGTCCTCTGCTGGCATTCACATTCTTTTCACCAACTTTAACTTTTTATTTATTTTGACTTAAAAGAAGAGATTGTGTTTCTGTGATATTCAAAGATAAAATATGTTGATCTGATACAATGTTGTACATATAGTTTATGCATTTCTGAGTTTCTAAACTTTGTCTCTGCTATCTTCTGGCCTTCACGTATCATCTGTGGCTTCCACAAAACTACCCCATATTTCCCATCTAATTTCTTTACAAACTCTTACCTTCCATCTTAAAATCAACATGGTGTATTAGCTCCAAGGCAGAAGAGCGGTAAGGACTAGGCAATTGGGGTTAAGTGACTTGCCCAGGGTCACACAGCTATGAAGTATCTAAGGTCATATTTGAACGTAGGACCTCCCATCTCTAGACCTCCTGGTTTACAATCTAATCTAATCTAATCTTAACTAACCCTAACCCTAACCCTAAATTCATGCCTTCAACATCCCTTCGCCCGATTTAATTTCTAATGCTGATTTGCAATATATCAAAACCATGATGGAGGTGGAAGTTGGGAAGCTCAGTGGATTGAGAGCCAAGCCTAGATATGGGAGGTCCTAGGTTCAAATCTGGCCTCAGGCACAGATGTGTGAGCCTGGGCAAGTCACTTCACCCCCATTGCCTAGCCCTTACCACTCTTCTGCCGTGGAACCAATACACAGTATTGATTCCAAGACGGAAGGTGAGGGGTTAAAAAAAAACATGATGGGGAAAATCTTGATGGGGAAGGATACCTGTAATTCTAGAATTTTCCTTAAATCAAGTGATTTGCTTATGGTCTTCTATTTAGCAAGCATATGAGGTAGGATTTGAACCCAGGCTTCCCAATGAAGCGCTTAAGCCCCTAGACTAGGCTGTCTCTTTCTGTCTGTCCTGTGAGATCAAATGGACTATATTGAGTTCATTTCCACATCAGCCCTAATATTTAAGAACATTCTCTCCTACAGACGGAACATTCCCAATTCCTTGAAGCCTCCCTTATATGGCACACACTCAAGGCCGGTTGCCATCTTAGTTACCTTCCTTCGAACCCTCAGGATCCTCTCCATGGCCTTTCTAAAGGTAGTGGCCAAGACCGAACTGAGCTGCCCAGGTAGAGTCTGACTAGCACCCAGTAGAGAATTGCTATGGATGGGCTCCTCCTCCCTGGAAGCTTTCCCATGATCCTTTTGGGTGCCATCCTCTCGCGGGGAGGCGGGGACACTTCCTTTCTCTGCCTTCGCTTCTGAGGAAAGCATCGCGAGACGGGAGTCCTGGGCCAGGCTCATCTCCTGGCATGGCCGTAACAACGAGGCTGTGCCCGAGCCCGGAGCCCGAGGTCGGTGCGCCTCCAGGGGCCCGAAGGCACACCTCCCGGATCCGGGGCTCCTCGGCTGGCACGGAGAAGGAGGCTGGAGCCCTGTGAGAGCGAGCCAGCCGCCTGCCCAGCCCAAGAGTGGGGAAGGCTGACCGGCCTCAGGTCTCTCCGCAGCCCAAGCCCTCGGCCTCTCGGCTGGCACAGCCGTCTTCCCAAGGGCCGGGGCTGGCCACGCTCCTCCCCAACCTCCACCCCGTTCCATACGCTTCAGCGGGAGCACATAGCAAGTCCTCCGCTGGGCGTTTAAGCCTCTCTGGGTCTCGGCCCCTCCCTAGCTGCCCAGCCTCCTTCCCCCTCCCTCTGCGCTCCCTCACTCTCTCCCCTTCCTAGAACAGTCTCCCTCCTCCGCTCTGCCCTGCCTGCTCTGGCTGCCTTCCAGATGCCCAGCTACAAGGAGCCTCTGGAGTCCTCCTTAGTCTCAGTGCCTTCCCTGGGAGTCCGCCCGTTTATCATGTATGTGATGTGATGTATGTGATGCATGTGGCCCTGTGCAAACACACGTGTGTCCCGGCATGCATTTACACACGTGTCTCCATCTGCATCTCTGGATGGACGGAGGTCCCATCTCTCTAGCTCTCTTTCATCTGCACATGGTTGTTTCCACGGTGCCTCCCTCATTAGACTGAACTCCAGGAGGACGGGGACTGTCTTTTGCCTTTCTCTGTGCCCCCAGCCCGGGGCCTGCCAGAGGGCCATAAATACTTGGTGGTGGGCTGACTGGGCTGTGGGTGGCAAGACCTTGTCCCACTTTCCCAAATAAATCAACCCCCCCAACTACCAAGATGATCTCGGGCTACAGAAAGAGAGACCTCGCTCCTGGTGGTAAGAGGGTGAGAGCTCCGCAAGATGGAGTTGGACCTAGAGAACAGAAGAACTGAGTTCAAATCCTGCCTCAAACCTTTATTGTCTGTGTGACTTTTTTGTGGTTCTTGTCTTCTTTTTTTAAAAACATTATTTTATTTGGTCATTTTCAAACATTGGAATTCATTAGAAACAAAGATCATTTTCTTTTCCTCCCCACCCCTACCCTAGCTGACATGTGATTCCACTGGGTATCACATGTGTTCTTGATTCGAACCCATTTCCGTGTTGTTGGTATCTGCATTAAACTGTTCATTTAGAGTCTCTTCTCATTCATATCCCCTCCACCCCTGTAGTCAAGCAGTTGCTTTTCCTCGGTGTTTTTACTCCCACAGTTTGTCCTCTACTTGTGGGTAGTGTTTTTCTCCTAGATCCCTGCAGATTGTTCAGGATCACTGCATTGACACCAATGGAGACGTCCATTACGTTTGATTGTACCACAGTGTATTAGTCTCTGTGTACAATGTTCTCCTGGTTCTGCTCCTCTCACTCTTCATCACTTCCTGGAGGTTGTTCCAGTCTCCATGGAATTCCTCCAGTTCATTATTCCTTTGAGCACAATAGTGTTCCATCACCAACAGATACCACAGTTTGCTCAGCCATTCCCCAATTGATGGGCATCCCCTCATTTTCCAATTTTTGGCCACCACAAAGATCGCAGCTATGAATATTCTTGTACAAGTCTTTTTGTCCATTATCTCTTTGGGATACAAACCCAGCAGTGCTATGGCTGGGTCAAAGGGCAGACAGTCTTTTGTCGCCCTTTGGGCATAGTTCCAAATTGCCCTCCAGAATGGTTGTATCAGTTCACAACTCCACCAGCAATGACTTAATGTCCCTACTTTGCCACATTCCCTCCAGCATTCATTACTTTCCTTTGCTGTTATGTTAGCCAATCTGCTAGGTGTGAGGTGATACCTCAGAGTTGTTTTGATTTGCATCTCTCTAATTTTAAGACATTTAGAACACTTTTTCATGTGCTTATTAATAGTTTTGATTTCTTTGGCTGAGAACTGCCTGTCCATGTCCCTTGCCCATTTGTCAACTGGAGAATGGCTTGGTTTTTTGTACAGTTGATTTAGCTCTTTGTAAATTGTCTGTGTGACTTTTGACAAATGACTCAGCCCCTTCAGCCTCAGTAAACACCTGTAATATCAATAAGGATCAAATGAGAGTGTGTGGATAAACCTTAACACCAGCTAGCCCTTATTTCTGCAGCTCTGTCTATGCTGCTAGTAAGTCAGAGCAGTGTCCTCTGCCTCTTATTCCAAGACTTGCCCCACGGTCACGCTGTCCTCTCTTCCTCTCAAGCTGGCCCAGAATGAGAGCCTCTGCGTCCCATTAAGTAGCTCACACATGCCCCAGTCCCTGCTGTTGGCACTGCCAATCTCCCAGGATTCCCAAGTATTCTGCCCTGGCCCCGGGGGCGCCTGCTCTCCAGTGCAAGCTTGGGAGCATCCCAGGCTCACAAAGACAGCAGTGAGAGAAGAAGGAACTTCGCCCTAACAAGAAGGAGCTGTTTGCCTCACATGATGGGTCCCAGACATTCCCGACCATTCCAAGTGACGGTATTGCCCAACCTTTCCAGACAGATCCCAGACGTCTGGCTCGACATCCATGGGGCAAGAGTGATTTCAAAGCTTGGGAGACGGGAGGCCACACAGCACACGCCAGCTCTGCGAGGGGGATGCATGACAGTTTGGCCAGCGTAGTAAATATCTTTCCGAATACCCAGAGGTAGGGCATGGAACCTTCAATGGGGCCATTGTGGCTCAGGAGGTAAGTAAGTGGCAATGGATCTGGGCAAATAGCCGGCTCTCCTCCTGTCCCTGTCCTGCCTCTCCGAGGCGTCTTTGTGCCTCTGGATGAGGAGACGTTTCAGACCCTGAAAGGAAAGTCTGTTAACCCTGGCATGTGCTCCGGCTCTCCCCAGGCACCTCCTTTGAGCACAGATTTCCTTCTTTGACGTTTTTTGGTGGCATGGCCATATTTCCATCCAGAGCTAATTTTAACCTCACTCAATGCTGGAGAGCTTGTCTCCTTTCCAGCCCAGCCTCCCTGATTGGCCAAGCAGAGGGGCGTCTTCGTGGTGTGATGAGAAGAGAGTGGGGGCCAAAGGGCTTCCCAGGCCAAAAGGAGGTCTCTCCTCAGCCTGCTCTGGTGCCGGAAATTTCCACCTGGTTCTTTTCCTTCGTTGGAAGCCAATATTTTACCTGGGTTAATGGGTGATGGTTGTTTTATTTGGAAGGAGTTTGAGAGAGAACTAAAACATTAGCCAAGATTAGTACTCCTTGTCATGTGGCCCCAAACTGGGGGAAATACAAGGGAAGGAAGCACAGGAGAAACTTTGTTTGAACAGAGGGCTTGTAAGCATGGCGCCAGGCAGGAATAGCCTCCAGGATAATTTCAAGGACATGCCTGGAGGCAGCTGGTTGGCAGAGTAGATAGAGAACTCTGGCTGAAATTCGAAAGACCTGAGTTCAAATCCAGACTCAGACAGTAACTAGTTATATGACCCTGAGCAAATCACTTAGCCTTGGTGTGCCTTAGTTTCCACGGTTGTAAAATGTGGATAATACGAGCACCTACATCACTGACATTATGGGGATCAAAAGAGATGTTTGTAAAGTGCTTTGCACAGCTCCTTACACATGGTAGGTGATTAATAAATGCTTGTTTCCTTTCTTAGGAAGAACCTCAACCGTACCTCCTCTCTGATACTTGGAATTCCCTTAACAAGGAAAAACTCACAACTCATTCCTTTCACAATTCCACTTTTGGAAGGAAAACTGCAGGTCTGAAAGTAAGGCAAGTCCCAGTGTGATAAACATGTCCCCCAACCAAGGTACCATTCATCTCCATCTATAGCATAGCAGCCACTACCACTTTCCCATCAGATAGAACGGTATTAGACCTGTTATTCCATTGGAATAGGCAATACTCTCTCTCTCTCTCTGTCTCTGTCTCTCTGTTTCTCTCTCTCTCTCTCTCTCTCTCTCTCTCTCTCTCTCTCTCTCTCTCTCTCTGTCTCTCCCTCTGTCTCTCTCTCTCTTCTCCCCTCTCTGTCTCTATGTCTCTCTCTGTCTCTGTCTCTGTCTTTGTCTCTCTCTCTCTGTCTCTGTCTCTCTCTGTCTCTCTCTCTGTCTGTCTCTCTCTCCTTCCTTCTCTGTCTCTGTCCCTCCCCCCATCCTCTCTCTCTGTCTCCCTTGATCCCTGAGCTGTTAACTAGATTATTCAAGGTTCCACAGATCATTGGTGTCAAGAGTGGGAATTTAGGACCATGGAGGACATGGAAGAGCCTTTAGAATTGAGTCTAACCCTTTACCTTAGAATCCTATGTAGGTGAGAGAGCAGAGGAATTATGGGGAGCAGACAAAACACTGTGGGGCTACTGAAAGCCAATGAAGGCAGCTGGGTGGCACAGTGGAGAGGGTGCCTAGCCTGGAATCAGGAAGACCTGACTTCAAATCCAGCCTCCAACATTTACTAGCTACGTGACCCTGGACCAGTCACTTAGCCACTATTTGCCTCCATTTCCTCCTCTGTATAATGTGGATAATAATAACACAACCCCCCTTTGGACATGGCAGAGGAGAGACTCTAAATGAACACTCTAATGCAAATATTATCAACATAGTAATGGGTTCAAATCAAGAAAACATGTAATGCCCAGTGGATTTATGCATCGGCTATGGGGGGTGGGGGGAGGAAAAGAAAATGGTCTGTGTCTTTAATGAATAATGCTTGGAAATGATCAAATAAAATATTAAAAAATAATAACACAACCCCCCTTCAAGGGTTATAGGGAGAATCAAATGTGATAAAATTGGTAATGTGCTTAGGACCTTAGTTTATAGAAACATTAGCTATTGTTATCATTATTTATCAAGCTAGCAAAGAGTAAAAAGAGATGTGGAGATTAATTAGATCCATCCCAGAGTAATAATAGTAATTAATAATTATTATTGATACAATTAATTTTATTAATAATTAATCATCTAAGCCTCCTATTTCTGTGAGTGTGTGTGTGTGTGAGTGTGTGTGTGTGTGTGTGTGTGTGTGTGTGTGTGTGTGTGTGTGTGTGTAGTCAGCAGGGCTGAGAGCAAGAAAAACGAAACTCCCACAACAAAACAAAGGGAAGGTCATTTGAGGCAGGCCAGTGTCTTCCCATGTGGAGGGAGCTTGATCTGTGTGACCTCCCGGGTGCTGTGTGCAGTCAGTGAGTGAAGCCAACATCCCCCTTTTCAGAATGAGTTTTTTTAAATCCTCACCTTCCATCTTGGAGTCAATACTGTGTGTTGGTTCCAAAAGGACTGGGCAATGGGGGTTCAGTGACTTGCCCAGGGTCACACAGCTGGGAAGTGTCTGAAGCCAGATTTGAACCCAGGACTTCCCATCTCTAGGCTTGACTATCCATCCACTGAGCCACCCAGCTGCCCCCAGAATGAGATTTTTAAATGCCCAGGATAAAGTCTAGGACTACAAGGAAAATCCATTGGACTGAAATCATAGCCAAAAGGTTTCTACAGCTCAGGGCCCCCAGATGAAGAAGCTTGGTACTAGAGCATGAACTGACCCATGAACCCTTTTTTCATAGCTAATGCAAAAAACCAGACCATTGTGGGGCCCATTCTCAAGTTCTGTCCAGCTTAGTAGAATCTGCCAGCCTGGTTCATCAGTGGCCAAGCCTCCGAGAGCCCAGGACCCCCTGAATGCCACAAAAGGGCATCAGAGAAGGACTTTAATGGAGATCTGGGTAAGTTGCTCCTGTTTCTAACTTCAGAAATCAAGACTCTGATGAGTGACGGAATCATGGACTCTCAGTGAGCGACCACGTCTTGCCATTGGGTCACTAAAGGTGGAGGCTGTCCATTCTGCTCATTGTACAGCTGAGAAAACTGAGGTCCAGATGGGGATGAGATTGATCCAAGATCACAAAGTAAGCTAGTGGCAGAGCCAGGATTTGAACCTAGGTCTTGGACCCCAAACCCAGCCAGCCCCCTTTCCACTGATTCACCCTATTTCCCCCACAAGAAATGACAGATGGCATTCCTCTGGCCTTTGTCATGTTTGTGCCAGAAGCCTCTGCTGTACCATAGAGGGCCCTGGGTAGAGACGACTGACATCTGAAAGTGGTTACTTCTCTCTTTTTCTATTGATCTGGTACTTTGGGCAAGTACAAAGATGCCTCATTCATTTGGCTTCTGCTTTTGCAAACTTGTGACTCTTTTTCCCTGGGAGAGGAAGGATGCTGTTCTTATGCAATCCATGAAAAAGGGGAGTCAACTAAAGCACTAATCAGAACAAGGCTGCAGAGGATGGTCCCCCCACCCCAGTTGTCCACATTCTCCTGCCTCCACTTACCTTATAGTCATTTGTTTATTGTCTCTCCTTCCTCCTCAGCCCTCATCCCCATGATGCCCCATAAAAGCTAAATTCTGGGAGGGGAAGGAATGCTTCATTAAAGACAAAAGAATTCTCAGCACCTTCTGAGGGTTCTGCACATAGTAGCCACTTCCTAGATGATTGGTGTTGAACTGACTTAATTCAAAGCCAAGATCATAGGTTTAGAGCTGGAAGAGCCTTTGAGGCCATCGAATCCAATGTTGTTCCTTCCTTAATTTAGCCAGATCTGGTTCTTGCAAAGCAGCTGAGTCTTTTCCTAACCACATTCCACTATTAGTCCCATTTTACTAGGTCTCAGGGAGATTTGGGAGGTTGAAGTGAGCCCCTTACATTCAATCTCTACTTGCCTTGCTTATGAAACATAATTGGCATATCTGGGCAGCTGTTGGGTGAGTTCCTATTCCAATAAGGGTCACTCTCAAGATCCTTCCCAACTCCAGGATCCGATTACCCTGCTGACGGCACATTCTCTAGGAATATCACTGGGGGAGCAGTGCCATTTGCCACCTTTATGTGTTAAGTGTGTTTCTAGTTGTATTTCCAACCATCCAAGAGTTGGTCACTAGTGTGAAGGAGAGTTGATGGCTAAGGCAGAACCACTTTTTCCTGGGGGTCCCTGGGAAGCTTTCATGGAAGAAGGAGCATCCAAGTTGAATCACAAAGAAAGTGAAAATGGGTTGATAGAGATATGATTGGGGATGGAGACTCTAGTGCAAATATCAATAATATGGAAAGAGGTCTTGACCAATGACACATGTAAAACCCAGAGGAATTGAGCATTGGCTATGGGAGGATGGTGGGGGAAGGGGAGGGAAAGAACATGAATCACAGAACTGTAGAAAAATATTCTAAATCAATTAATTAAATAAAATTTTCCAAATTAAAACAAATAAATAAACAAAGTAAAAGATTCCAAAAGATGGAGATGGAGCCATAGGAATACTTTCCAGGTATGGGCCATTCCATGAATGGATGAAATAAGAATAAATGGATAAAGAAGCATTTATTAAGTACTTGCAATATGATGAGTTCTAGAGATGCATACATATCCATATAAATGCAAAAGTGAAGCCCTCAAGGAGCTTACATTCTAATAGGAGCAGACAGTCTCTATGGAGGAATGGCAGCTTTTTGTTCAGTAGTCTCAGTCATATCCAACTTCTTGTGGCCCCATTTGGAGTTTTCTTGGCAGAGATACTAGAGCAGCTTGCCATTTCCTTTTCTGGCTCATTTGACAGATGAGAAAACAGAGGCCAACAGGGTTAAGTGACTTGCCCAGGGTCACATAGCTAGTAAGCATCTGAGGCTGATGTAAACTCAGGCTTCCTGACTCTAGGCTCAGTGCTCTATCCATTATGCCTTCTAGCTGACTGAATGGGGGTTAGAGAAGGATATTTTCATTTGGAAAGTTAAAGGAATAGAAGGTTGGACCACACAGGGAGAGGTTTGGCATACACTTTCCAAAAGCATCAACATTTGATTTGATTATGGTTTCAGAAATGGAGAGTAGGGAGGGGGTTAACAGGGAAAAGGAGAAGGGAAGAGAATACTGAATGTGAGCAAGGTGAGGAGGCAGGCTAAGTCAAAACAAGACTAGTGGATGATGAAGAAAACCATTTGGCTGGAACCTCCAATAGGAAAAGGAGAGTAAGATAAGATGAAGTGGAAAAGGAAGATTGGAACAGGATGTGCTAGCCAGTATCCAGAGTTAATCGATTATTTGGTTGGGTTTTGAGTAAAGTGGTTTGGGGTTGGGTCAGGATGTTTTGAAGCTTGCTCAGGCCATGGTGGGAAGAATGGATTAAAAGGGAAATAGAGTGGAGGTACAAGGACCAGTTAAAAGGCTATTAAAATGATTGAATATGAGGTTCCAAATCTCTGATAAAAGAAATGGAAATCAAAACCACCCCAAGGTTTCACCTCACACCCAACCAATTGGCAAAGCAGAAATCAAAGTGTAATAGCTCCTGTTGGAGGAGTTGTGGGAAGCTAGATAACGGTGGAACTGGGATCGCCACTTGGGAAAGAAATGTGGAACTATACCAGTAAAATGGCTAAAATAGTCATAGCCTTTGACCCAGAGATCCCACTGCTTAGCCAATGCAAGAAGAAAGTCCCCATATACAAGCACAAGCACTCTTTGTGCTAGTGATGAATCAGAAACAGCCTCAATGCCCATCACTTGGGGAATCGTTGAACCCGTGAATGCCATGGAATATTATTGTGCTCTGAGAAATGATGTTTGTGGTGAATACAGAGAAGCATACAAAGAAATGAGTCTGAGTGCAGTCAGTTAAGCCAAACCAAGAAAAAAAGCTACACAGTGACTACTACAATATTGATCAAAAGAACCCCCACACACCAAAAACAAAAAAAACAAAAGGGAGCCACCCAAAAATGTACCCAGGACAAGCCTGGCTCCAAAGGAGAGGCAGGAGAAGACAGCTCCACCCTCTGGGTGGATGCCTCCAAGGTCCACAGGGGATGGGGCTTCTTGACCATCCTTGGTAGTGACCAATGTTTGTTCCAACATGACACCATGCCGTTTTCTGGATGTAGTCACAACAGAAGAGATGCCTGGCTCACTGAAAAAGTACCGCCACTGATGTGATTTAGCAGACTACAATTCAGAATAGCAGCTCCACTTCTGAAAACAAGGCTGAGATGAAGGGGAGAAAAAACTCTCCCTCTCAGCAAGAACATGGAACCCCACTGGCACTGGCCTTAGTGTATCCTCATGAAAACCCGCCATCATCACTAATAGAGCTACCAGGTGGGGCTTTTGTCACTGGGGAAAAGAAACATTGTGGGGGAAAGCTGGATGCTACATTTTCCCACTTTCTTCTACTTTTCTCCAATTGAGCTATAGAATGCTGCAGGCACCAAGCCTTTTTTCACTAGCAAAAATGAATGAATTTTGCAATAAAAACCAACTGAGGAAACAAGTCAAAAAAAAATTTCTACCTTAAAATCTCCTATGCTGAGGTTCCAGAGAAAAAGGCTGAAATCTTCCAAAATGTTTTCTCTAGTCCAGTGGCAATCTGCCAATAAGCGTGTATTAAGTGTCCACTGTATGCCAAGCACTGGAGGGTCAAAAGGAAGCAAAAGACAGCCCTTGCCATCAAAGAGCTTGAATTGTGGTGGAGAAGACAACACAAACATGTACAAACAAGCTATATACAGGGTAATTAGGAAGCAGTTGGCAGAAGGGAAGGCGCGAATATTAAGAGCAATAGGGGAAGACTTCCTGTAGGAGATGGGATTTTATTTGGATGTAAAGGAAACCAAGGAAGCCAGTAGGAAGAGATGAGGGGGAAGAACATTCCTGGCAGGTGGGACAGCCAGAGAAAATGCCCAAAGCTGAGGACAGGAGGGTCTTGTTTGTGGACCAGCCAGGAGGCCAGTGTCATGGAATCGGGATGTATATGTTGGCAAGTAAAGTGTAAAAAGAATGGAAAGATAAGGAAAAGTAAGAAAGGAAAGGTAAGACAGGTTATGTTGTGAAGAGCTTTGACTGACAAACAGGGTCTTCTATTTGATCCTGGAGGGGATAGGGAGTCCCTGGAGTTCATTGAGTAAAGGGGCGACATGGTGGAACCATGCATCTAAAGACTCTATTTTCCCTCTTGAGCCAGAGGTCTAGAATAGAGACTGGACGATGTTACTATTTCAGTTTCAATTCAATTCAATTCAATTAATTCAATTCAACAAGCATTTATTAAACACTTTCTATATTTAAGCTCTTACCCACCTCTGACACATACTGGCTGCCCGAATCACTTAATCTCTGGGTATTTTAGGCACCTCTCTAAGACTCTAAGTTACAAAGTAGTAACCAAGAGGGAGATTGTCTGCTGGGAGTTCCCTATAGAAATCCCAGGCCCAGTCTTTATTCTTGTGTGTATTGGACTCTGGAGACCCAAAGACCCCTGCCTGGATTTCTGCTTTCAGGACCAGGCCCTGGTAATTCTGAGATATCCTAGAAATAAGAGTAATCTAGAACAGCCCATTTTCGAGGCTCAGGGGCCCTTTAGATTCTTAAAAACTACTAAGAATTCCAAATAATTTCTGTTTACAAGTTATATAAATAAAATCTTTGTATCATTGTAAAAAATAATTTTGACCTTGTGGATTCCCTGAAAGGGTCTTGGGGACCCTCAAGGACCTCTGAAAACACTTGGAGAACCACTGACCAGGAGGGGAAATGAGTTACCCAGAATCAACCATTCAGAAAGAGTCTGAGGCAGGTCTTGGAACTGGGTCTTCCCAATCTTGAGATCAGCCCTTTATCCAACACACAATGCCTGATGCTTCCTTTCTAGGCACTGAATAAATGAATGAATGAATGAATGAATGAATGAATGAATGAAGGGTCCATTCTACAGCGATAGAATCACTCATAAATTTGTAAATAACAAATAAATGCAAAGGAGTTGGTTGTTGTTATTGTTGATTAGTTGTGCTATTACTGAATTAGGGTGAGGATTCCCATTGAGGGGAGGACTTTGAATGACAGAAGGGCTTTGGGGGGCTTTGCTTTGAGGAAATCTGAGGAGGGTGTAGGGCTAACTGAAGAAATCTGCCTTTATTTCCCTGTTTATTGAAGGTTTTTTAAACATCAAAATTTTATGTGAAGCCTTCCTCCTCACCCCACCCTCATCCTCCCCCAACTGCCACCACAGACATCTCTTAGGGCAGTCTCTGGAGCCATAAGAAGGAACAGACAGACCTCCCAGGTTGTCTGGGGCAGCTCCCCTGGTTGCACAAGAAGCAGAAAACGGCTTTTCAATACATTTAACAGTCAAAACAGTCTTGTGTGGGGAGCACCCAGGTACTGGGATTGTTTTGAATGTGGTCACATGGGCTAATGAATTGACTCTGGCCAGAAGGAACCCAAAGGCAAGTGGCCCAAAGCCAAACAACACCTGGTCAAGAGAACTAGCTCTCCCTCCAAACACTCGTTCCTCACCTTCAATCTCTCCATCAATGAACAATTATTAAATGCCTTCTATGTGACAAGCATTCATGTTAAGACCGGAAGACACAAAGACAAAAATAGAACAGCCCCTGCCCACAAGGGAGGAGCTCAACTTCTGTCAGGAGACACATGCACACACACACACATACACACACACACACACACACACACACACACACACACACACACAGAAGGAGGACCTGCAGCTGGAATAGGGTGGGGGGAGTAGATCAGTAGAAATTGAGCTGCGTTTTGAGGACAACTAGGGCTTCCAAGAGGTTCAGGTGAAGCAGGAACAACTCAGGCTTTGGAGAAAGTCTGGGCAAAGACCCAAAGGCAGGGGGTAGGATATCATGTATGAGGAGTAGCAAGAATGTCAGTTTGGCTGGACTCTAGATGACATGTTAAAGCTGGAAAAGTACAATGGCGCCATTTTGTGCAAGACTTTCAATGACAAGAGAAGAGTTCCATACTTGATCCCAGAGTTATAAGGGAGCTATAGAATGCTCCATTCACATCTTTTGTTTAGTTGTTCTCCAAGTCTGCAATTTTATTTTCATAACGCCTCTTGGATTTACTCTTTCTTAGTCTTCCCTCTTCTCACACATCTGCATAAATTCTGCTAGGATTATTTCCATAGTTTCCAAAGGGTGAGGCTGCTGCTACACTTTTTGGTAGAATTCATTAGAACTGAGTGTGAACAGGGTCACCTAAGTCATTACGTGAGATACTGGATCTTGCTCTAAGCCATTTGTATAAGAGGAACACGCTCTCTGAGATCCAGGGAAGATTCTGGGGGTTGGGATTCAAAAGGCTGAAACAAGCATGGCATTTCCAGCACACCTTTGGGGAGCAGAGGGAGTGAGCTGTGGCAGAGAAGGGACACAGACACATGGGGAGAGTCTAACCTCTGCCAAGTATCCGAAATTTTCCCAATTGGAGGCTGAAGGGCTGTTACTAAATTCAGATGTTCCCATCAGAAATAAATTCTCTAAGGCTGAAAGGGAAGGAAGGAAGTGAACCTTAGGGACTATTAGACTGATGCCTGGACTTACAAGGAACTAATCATTGTAACCAGATATTACATAAGCACCAGGGGCTCCAGCATCTCCCCCACTAATTCAATCCAACATGAAGTTATCGAGTTAATCTTCCAAAATCATAGGCACAAGCCAGTCTCAGACAATCATCCTGTGCACTATACAAGCTTCTTTTCTAAGTGGAGCCTGCCTGAAGACAGGAGAAAGAGATGGGAAGAACCTTCTGAACCTCTGGGCTGAGGTGGCTAAGCTGTCCTGCTGTCCACAGGCTTTAGTGCTGAAAGGGACTTTAGAACCTCCATTTCCCAGAGTCGACTTTACAGAGAAGGAAACTGAGGCTCACAGTGGGAGCTTTCTGAGATTACTTTTCTGGAAGGGAGCAGGACTCAGGTCTGGACTGAGATCTTCTATATTCTCTCCACTAGCTAAATAGAAGAACATTGAGAAAAGAAGGTCTATTAATCCTGACCCTGAAAGACCTGTTCATGGGAATATAGAAGTGCTATAAAGATGTGATACTCAGTTCATGTATTCAGTCAACAAATATTTATCAAGCATTCTTCAAATCTCTGTATTGGGTATTGTGGGGAAGATCAGGGAAGATAAATTCCCTGTTCTCAGGGACTTTCTGGTCTAGTGGAGGATATTGATAAATATAAGTGATATTAGAGAGAGTGCTGGAATTGAAGCCAAAAGGACTTTGAGTTCAAATTTTCCTTTGGACACTTTCTAACTATGAGAATCCAGGTGAGTCATTTAAACTCTCAGAGTCTCAATTTCCTCATCTGTAAAGTTAATAACATTTGCATTACTTTTGACTTTTAAGGAAAGTACTAAGTGATGAGAGAGAAACAGAGACAGAGAAAGAGAAAGAGAGTGATGGACTTGTCACAGGATTAGACTGAATAATAACTGATGGGCAGTCTGTGAACTCAACTGGAATCCAAATATTATCATGACAGATAAAGTGAGGCCCTGCTACATTGGATAAAGATGGGTTTGATTTGGAGTGATATATGGCTTGGGCTAGGTTCCTTCCAACTCTAAAATTCTGATTCTAGAGGAGATGCCTAGGGGATGTGGCAGATAGAGCATTGGACCTCAAGTCAGGAAGACCAGAGTTCAAGTCCAACATGAGATGCTTACTAAATGTATGACCTTACAAGTCCTTTTGATTCATCTGCCAACTGTGACTAATGATAGCTCCTATCTCCCAAGTCTGCTATGAGGAACAAATGAGATAATATTACCAAAACTCTAGACAGAGCTTACAATATTATACACTTGCTAGCTATTCTTCTTGTTTCTAGAGGGAGGATTGAAGTCCATTGTAGAAGGGATTTCAGTTATGTTAGTCTGGTTTCCTTCCAAATCTTAGATTCTATGTTTCTATGACATTTTAAAAATGAACTTGACATTGAAGCACAAAGTCATTCATTAAACTAGAAAGACAGTTCTGTGGAGTGGACATCTGGACCTGGAGCCAAGAGGAACTGGGCTCGAATTATGTCCCAGATGCCTTCAATTTCCTCATCTGTAAAATGGAAGGTTTGGACTACACCTTGAAGGTCCCTTCCAAATCTAAATGCTGAGCCCAAGAATGGTGTGTTCCATTCTAGGCAATTCAGTTTCAGAAGGCTTTTGTGAAGCTGGAGAGTGGCCCAAGGAGAGCAACCAGGATGGCCTAGAGCACTGAGTCCGGCTATGTGAGGACAGATTGAAGGATCTAAGGTTTCTTAGACTGGCTCATTGTAAACATTTAATAAATATCTATTGATTGAAAAGACCCAGCAAGACACACCAATTGTGTTGAAGTATTTAGAGGACTGTCATTTGGAAGAGAAGTTAGATAGGGAGAACTAGTTGGGACAGAGAAGAGGCAAATTTTGTCTTGATGTCAGGAAGAAGTTCCTAGCAATGAGAGCTATCAAAAGTAGAAGGAGGAGAGGTGAGCTCTCCATCATCAGAGATCTTCAAGCTAAGAAGGGATGATTATTTATAATATTTTGTGGCAGGGAGTAAGCTGTACACTAGATGTTCACTCTGGCCTTTTTAGCTCCTAAATTCTATGGCTAGATAGTAAAGATTGGTCTTCACTCCTCCCACTCAAAGAAGTAATGTATTGAAGGGTTAAGATGAGCCTGCAGTTTCCACTGAAGAATAACAAAATTAAGAGATAAAATGAACCTTCTAGGGATCATCTCATCCAGTCCCATCATTTTTTAAACAGGGGACCTGGATCCCAGAGGAGGGAAGTGATGAGCTCAAGGTCACAGAGCTCCCAAGTTTGAAGCCAGGCATCTCTTGCGTGGCTCTTAGCATTCAAAGGACAATGAAAAGCCCATTAGCAGTCATCTGACCAGAGGGAACACAAAATTCTCCTTCTAACACACCAATGTGATTTAGAAAGCTGGTTGTTCAAGCATTAAGTACAAACTAAACAACAGATTATTCATTATTTAACTTTGCTGGCCCTTGTCAAAATAAATCACCCTGTCTGGGTTAGAGCTCAGTTTTCTGAAGCAAAGTGACTGCAGCTCAAGAAAAGCCTTTATGAAAAGAACATTGGAGGTAAATAAATCAAGCAGCCATTCACCCTCCATCCCAGAGGGGTGTGGGGCCACCCACTTAGATTACATTCTGAGATATTCCAAGAGAAAGATCTAAAGCCACAAAAGTCCAAAGCAGCTGAAGAATCAGTTTTGCCACCAAAATGTGGTTTCCAGAGGGACAAAGTTTGAGGTCAATCCCTTAAAATTTAAAATGTAATTAGAGCCCTGAGGTCCCAGCAAAATGAGCCTGACTTTGGTTCTTGAGCTCTCCTTGTTCCATATCTCATTTGGGGCATAGCCCTTGGGGAGAGAGATGTGAGATGGTGGAATAAAAACTCTCTTTGGAGGAGGGGGAGTCTGGGTTCAAATCCGGGATTTGTTGCTTACCACAGTGAATGACATTGTCCAGATTGCTCTAACTTTCTGGGCCTCAGTTTACCCATCTACAAAATGAGGATGTTCTCTAAATTAATCTCCAGTTCTGATTATTATTGACTATATGTAGCACCCCCTCTGAGGCTACCTTTCCCCAAGTTTCAGGCATTGAGTGGTTCCCTCAAAGGATGACTATCTCAGGTTCAAGAAATCCTGAGGATCCTATGAACTGCTATAGATTTAAAGAGTTCATCTTTAAGGTAGCTGGAGGACACAGTTAGCTCAAAGCTAAAGCATTTATTGAGATGATGGTGAAAAGTAGTTGTTATAAGGGCTTGCCCCACCAAACCTGGGATTGCTCTCCTACAAATTTTCCCAGCATTCCTAGGTGGGAAGAATGGATACACACATGAAAGGATGGATGGAGGGATGAATGAATGAATGTAAAAAGCATTTATTAGCTGCTTGCTATGTTCCAAGTACTATGGTAGGTGCCTAGGATCCAAGAAGGAAGGCTGACAGTCTCTGACCTCAAGGAGTCCCCATTTTATGGGGGAAACACACATGGAAAATTCCAGCTGCATGTCCAGTGGAAAGGTGCCATGGCTGCTAGAGTCCAGCCATGAGTAGATGTGAATGCCTCTTCTTAAAATGCTATTTCTAGTGATGAAATCATATCAGTTCCTGATGGTGAGCACTGGATAGGGCCCAGGCATTTGGTGGCCTTCAGTAGCTGTGGCTGTAGCCCCTGCAGGAGTGGTCCCCAGGCTGCATCCCTCTAAGGGCTGCTTCCCAGAGTGATGGTTGAGGATGCTGGGCTGGATACTTGGCCATTCCTAAGCTTTTCAGGGTCAGGGTCTTGGGCCACCTCCATCAGGATCTTAGAGGAGGAGATGGTGGTCTGACTCGTCTTGTCCTCACGGCCTCCTGTCTCCCTCTCAGGGTGTCCAGCTGTTTCAGCCAGGCTGGCTTTCCCATCCTGTGTGTGGCTGGTAGAGAGGGCTGTCCCCTTTTCCATGGGAATGACTTGCCAAGATGGTTGTGAGGGCTGAGCTGGAAGCTGGAATACATTACAAGATGCATGGGACACATTAGTAGAGAAGCACCCACTTGGGGAATCACCCAGCCAAGACAACAGAGCTCTGTGATGCTACAGCCCCGAAGCATTTCCTCACTCAGCTCCCCCTGGGTGGCCGCCTGGTTCTGAGGGAGGTATCTCTTGCTGACTAGCCTATATTGGATTATATGCCCAACATGGCAAGGGCACAAGTCCTCTCAAGGACTGGATTTTCTTGCAGAGCTGTCCCTCTTCTCAATGGCCAGAGCTCCCACTCCTCCATCTCTTGTCTCACTGGTACCATATAGGGAGTGCCCAGCTTTTTAATGGCTACTAGGAGTGTGCTTGAGCTTCGAGCTAGACCATAACTGGTGTCCCTACATTGGTCAAAGGACTTCTTCAAACCTCACAAAGGGGCCACAAAGGATAACTACTTCAATACCCTTCCTTTAAGACCGTAACCCCCATTTTCTATTATCCCACTCTTACATCAAGGCAAGAGCTGATGGGGGGGGGGCAGAAATAAATTAAAGGGCTTCTATGAACAACCTAGGCAGCTAGGGAGTACAAGAGTCCTGGACCTGAAGTCCAGAAGGCCTGAGTTCAAATCCTGTTTCAGACATTTCTTAGTCACATGATCCTGGGCAAGTCATTTAGCCTTATCTGCCTCTGTTACATCGACTATAAAACAGGTATAATAATAATAATGCTAACAGCAGCTGCCTCACAATGTCACGAGGTTCAAGTGAGATAATATTGACATAGCCCTTAGTATGGTGTCCAGCACACAGCAGGCACTTAATAATGTTTGTGCCCTGATCTCCCTTTCTCCCCCCCAATACATATACAAGGGTCTTCTTCTCCACGAGGGCAGAGATGATGCCTTCACTGACATTAGTAGTTCCTTCCATCCAACCCCAACAGTGCTGTTACCCAAAGTCCTTAAGAAACATTTTCTAAATTAGAATTAATTGGACAAGGATGCTGGCTTGACACAAACACTGCTTCCTCTACACACATGGAATTTACTATGCTTCTTGAGCATTTGTTTTCTGCCAGGGTGGAGGAAGCACATTCCTTTGTGCCAGCGAACAACTTTCAGGAAGGATATCCTACAGCAAGGACCAGAGCTCTGACCCTGGTGTCAGAGGACTGAGGTTGTAATCCCAGCTTTGCTACTTCTGACCGGTGTGACCTTAAACAACTTACTTCTCCCTCTCTCAATTTTTCCATCTGTAAAATGGGCTGGGGTAGACTGGCTGGTCTCTGAGAACTCTTCCAGCTTGCCAGCTCTGCTCCCGCATCCCACACCTCCTTCTGCCACCCTCTCTCCCTCCTCAACATTATGGGTAGAGGACATCTCACCACTATAATGTTTGAGTCTGTAGGAGCTAGGAGTGATGTGAAAGCAAAGAAATGGCCCCAAGACGATCTTGAAGATTAAAGAGTTGGCTAACCTTCAGCTGCTTCCTCTGAAATCTGGCACAGAGTAAGATGGAGAAATAAAAACGTTTGAATCAGCTGAATTATGGCGGACCATGTTTCCTTACTGATTGTGGTTTAAATGCTGGGAGCGGTAAATTCCCATTAATCCAGACTCCAAACAACTCGGCAGCTCAAAGAGCCATCATTTGTTTTCATAAACCAAAAAACGATTGTCAGCGTTCATAGTCATGGCACTGATGCCTTGGAAAAGCTTGAAGTGCCTTCTGAATCATTTCAGGTTATCATGCTGGTCAACTAGCCAACCGAGGCATTAAATTAACCAGAATTCCAGATAAACAGGAGGTTATGATTTAAAATATACATGGTGGTAGTGGTTGTTGCACAGTTGTTTTCAGTCATGCCTGACTCTTTGTGACCTTGTTTGGGGTTTTCTTGGCTAAGATACTAGAGTGGTTTGCCATTTCCTTCTTCAGTTCATTCTACAGATGAGGAAACTGAGGAAAACATTTAAATCTTTTGCCTGGGGCCACACAGCTACTAATTTTCTAAGACCAGATTTGAATTCAGGTCTTCTTGGTGCTCTATCCACTACTGTACCTTATTGCCCAAAATATGCTCAGAAACACTGATTTGAGCCCTAATTCGACTAATTCAATAGGGAAGGAGAAGGAAAGAGAGATTTTGAGATTGTTTTAAGGATTCCAAAGACACAGCCTAGTTTTATGCTAAACTTCAAGAGAGGAGGAACTGGGTTTGAATCCTCCATCACTTAACTTCCCTGGCCTGTTTGCTCATCTGTAAAATGAAGGGGTTGAACTTGAGGATCTCCCAGGCCCCCTCCACCCCTCCATCTGTGCTCCTATGATCCTTTTTTCAAAAAAGAACACTGAGGAATGGAATTCAAGTATTGCTAGCCAAATTTCATGGATGAAACTAGTACCTTTGCCAGGGTCAGTTGATGTCAGAGCTGGGATTGAACCCAAGTCTCCTGGCTAATGCAAATTCATGGCCCTATGCCACTAGTAGAACATCTAGGACAGCTCGCCTTCCCAAAGAATTCCCCCTACAACATATCCAACAAGTGGTCATCCAGCCTTCCCATAATGACCAGAGATAAAGGGGAGCCTACTGCCTCCTGGGGCTACCCATCAGACTCCTGGAGAGCTCTGTAAATTCTGGAAGGCTTGCCCAATTCCAAGCCTCCATTGGCATCTTTCCAACTTGAACCCATTGCTCCTGATTCTGTCATCTGGGGACAGATGGAGTAAGTCTTCTTCCAAGAGGAAGACCTTCACCTACTTGAGTAGGTCCACCATGCCCCTCATTGAACCTCTGATTGACACTTTCAGGAACTTATATGGCATCAACTCAAAGCCTTCCCCTGATGCTCAGCCCACTATGAATGTTGACGATCATTTGTTGGTTTATGAAAACAAATGATGGTTCTTTGAGCCGCGGAGTTATTTGGAGTCTGGATTAATGGGAATTTACTGCTCCAAGCATATAAACCACAAGATAGGGGTAGAGTACCTAGGGGAGTGAGGGAGAAAAGGTTGCCCAGCTGGGTCCAGAGCATCCAGAAACCACTCATTAATCCTTCCTTAGACACTGGGGAAACAAAGAGAAAAAGGAAACTGTACCTGTCCTCAAAGAGCTTACAGTCTAGCCATGGGAGACAACATGGACATCAATGAAGAAACTCAGGTTGTCCCCCAAAACATCTCAATGTGGCTATAGCCCTGGATAGGACTCAGCACTCTAAGCTTTCTGACAACGGACTTTTCCCAGTACATGAATCAGGATTGTCGTACAGAAGGTTGAGGGGCCCTCAGAGGCCAATTAGACCAAATGATGACCGAAAAAGAACCCCTTCTCTAACTTCTGGAAGTGGCCATTCCATCTTCTCTTCAATGCCTCCAAGGGGGTAGATCCTCCACTTCCAGAGGCAGCCCATTCCACTTGGGGGCAGACTGAAGAGTTGGGAATCCAACTGACATCCAGCCTCAACCAGTCAAATTAGAAATAATTCTGCCCTCTGGGGCCAAAGAGAAGTCCTCAAAGCCCTCTTACTTATGAGAGAAGATCACCAAAATTCCCTTTACACACTGGCAAGGATATTCTTCCTAAAACTGTACAAGGATTGAGGAGCCATCACCTCTCAAAGCAGCCCTTTCCACTTTGGGATTCCTCTAATTGTGGGTGAGTTTCCTTCTGCCATCAAACTGAAATTTGAATTACTCCTGGTTCTGTCTTTGGGGCCAAATGTAGCCAATCAGAATCTCCTCTCACATGGCATCTCTTTACACATCTGGAGATCGCTCACTTCTCTTCTTTAAGCATTTAGGCAAATGGGCACAAACAGCCTCTCTGATGGTTTAACCCACCCCCTAGAGAATGACAGCAAAGACACAATTACTCCTAAGCAGTTTGAATGGATGATGTGATGTCAAATATACAGGGAAACACTGATGGGGACCTGGGAGATAGTGAAGGGTCTGAACCTGTGATTTCCTGAGTGTAGGGAACTCCCAGTGAGCCAGCTCCCTCTTCCAATGGTAACCTGGAACTGCCCTGCAGTTTATCATCTTAGAAAGTTTTCCGGGCAATAAGAGGTTAATAGGCTTGCTTAGAGTCACAGTGCCAACATATGGCCAAGGAAGAACTTGAACCCAAGTCTACCTCACCCCAAGGCCTACTCTCTCTACTCTGTGACACTGTCTCTCAAAAACAAACACAAAAGGGGGGCAACTGGGTAGCTCAGTGGATTGATAACCAGGCCTAGAGACGGGAGGTCCTAGGTTCAAATCTGGCCTCAGACACATCCTAGCTGTGTGACTCTGGGCAAGTCACTTGACCCCCATGGCCTAGCCCTTACCACTCTTCTGCCTTGGAGCCAATACACAGTATTGATTCCAAGATGGAAGGTAAGAGTTTTACAAAACCACAAAAGGCAGTAATCCAGAAGATCATTTTTAGAGATGAATAAAATTGAAAAGCTTTGAATGTGGGCGCCATTTTCCTTTTGTCTTTGTATCCCCAGCACAGAACCGTATACCTGTTACATATGTTTAATAAGTGCTTGTTGGATTGACCAGCCTGACCTTCCTTTCACCTCTAGGCACAGTCTAATTAACAACATCCAAGTGGAACATCTCATCCATCCTGGGATTAGTTAGCTTTCCTCTTTTTTTTTTTCTCTGTATGAGTATCATTGATCTGCCTTTGCTATAGGGCATCTGGGAGCGTGTCTATCAATGCTGGGGAGCCATCACAGTGTGAGCCCTTGAGCCAGAGTTCATGGGTGACAGACGCCTGCCTCTTGGGGAAGAGCCCCAGGTTGCCTATGGCTGAGCTCTCTGCTTTGAGCTCTTGGAAATCACCTGAACTGGAGCAGCCACTCTGATCCGTCACTCTGGGCATTGCCACTGGCCTTTTGCACACAGAAAGATGCAGTGTTTGTGAGGACTTTCCAGTTGCTTCAGCTCAATAACACAAGTTAGATTCACCTTCCAGGAAGGCCAGCTGTGTGGCCTTTGTCTGAAAGGGCCTTCTCAGTGAATGAGAAGGCTTTTGGGGCTGGGTCAGGTTGCTGGTGCTGAGCATTTTGAAGGGGCTTTCCCCTCCTAAGCTCTTAGCACTTAATGATTTTCCATCTAAAGAACTCTGCATCTTTTCCAAGGGCCCAGTCACAATTATGGACAATCCAAGGGCCTGGGCTTATAGTTCATTGATCTAGGGAACTCTCAGATTCTCCTCTCTGCCCCGGATGGTCTTAGAGACCCCTGAAAGAGGTTGAGCATCTTGAAGACAGTCCATGTGGGAGAGGAGACCAGAACCCAGTTCTTCCAGGGTGGAGCCCAACTTTCTATCTATCTCTACTCCGCCATATTGATGAATATAAACAACAGACTCTTTACAAAGGCTAGCTGAATAAATGGATAAGCCATTTCTATGGCCCTTCTACCATGCCAAAATGTTTTTTTTTTAAATAACAACACAGTAAGGTTGAATTACAAGCACTGTTGTCCCATTTTTCAGATGGAAAAACAAAATCCTGAAGAGGTTTAGTTCATTGGGCAAGACAGTAAATCAACTGTAGACTTGAAGTCAGTCAAACCTGGCTTTGGATGCCATCTCTGGGGATCATGGGAAAATCACTTAAGTTCTCAAAACCCAAGTTTTCTCATCTGTAAAATAGGGATAACAATGTCCATAGTACCTACCCCAGAGATACTGTGAGACTCAAGTGAGATAATGTCTGTAATAATGTGCTTTGCAAATGGCTATTAAATATCAATTATTGGTATTAGTTGACTTGTCAAGAGTTCCTCTGCTAGGAAGTGTCAGCAGCCAGAATTTGAACCTCCTTCTCTGGACTCCAAATCCAGTGCCTTTCCCACAATACCATGAGTATCTCTAAGTGGAATGACAGCCACTCTCATTGACTGATGAAACCAGAGCCACACAGGCCACTTCTCCATGTGTTTGTCTCTGAATGTGATATAAGGTTGGAATGTGTTTCTATTGAAATACATTCAGTGCAGGAACACATTTACTTCTCCTCTTTTTGACTTTAAGTCAGAATAGATTGTCCATCTGGGAAAGAGGAAGGGTTTGTAGAATGTGGAGGTCAAAGTAGATATTGAGAAAGGATCAGCAGAAGACTGGTCCCAGGCCTTTTGCCCTTCCCGGTTATTGTGGCTGCTTTTCTTCTTGCCCTTCTCTGAATTGGAAGGGCGTTAGAAGCCATCTAGTCCAACCCCTTTATTATACAGATGAAGAAACTGAGGCACAGCCATGAAATGACTTGTCCAAAGTCCTACAATTAGTAAGAGGCAGAGTTGGGATTCAAACTAAGATCCTCTGGTCCCAAATGTTGATGCCCCTGCTAGAATGTAATTTCTTGGAGGTGGGAATTGTTTCATTGCTCAATTTAATCTTCAATGTCCAGGAAAATCCCACGCACATAATAGACACTTATAAATTGATTGATTGATAAAATGCATTCACAGATCTCTAATACCTGTTAGGGCAAGAGGTTCCATAGACTACCCTAATTACTGAGCACTTCCACAAAAGTCTCCCTCTGATGCCTCATTATCACATTGCATTTGACTATGGGTTCCCCAAGGCCAAGGCAGAAGAATCCAACCTTTGACTAGTTTGGGCAACTCAGAGAAGCTTTTGGTATGTGAGTACAATGTCATTGGGAGAGTGTGACCTCTAACTTAAGAAAGGATGGCTCATTAGCCTTAGACTGCCCATTAAGGTGATGCCATTTTGGTCTTGGAGACCCAAGAAAGTGATGACCATATTAAGATGACTCTATGTCCTGTGGGTCCCTGTTCTACTTATACAGTAACAGCAGCAGAGGATAATGAGATCATGGTGAGTGACTCTACAGAGACTTTTACCTGTTCTCTCAATGTGATGTCTGATGAGGGACACAGTGATATGCCATTGGGGGAACCAAACCACATGTGTATTGATAGTCACATTGCAAATGAAACCAGGGGGTTAAAATCAGGGCCAAGTGGAAGCATGGCTCCAAGCTTCTCCTTGGAGAAACATAATAAAAATATAGTTGGTGCCCTTTTATACCTGAGTGACAAGAAACATCATTTCATGGGAAATTCAGTTATTTCAAGGTTTTTCATTTACATATGTTAGATGAGGCTGTCTATTGGTTTTCTGCATAAAACAAGAAATGGAAGAGTGAGGAAGTTCTTGGAGAGTTGTTATTTTCAGGGAGGATGTCTTGCAATCCAGATACTCCTATTCTAAGATTACTCTTGCTAATTACATTGAGACCCATAATTCAATAGAGCCTTATCACTTAGATCCATGGTCACTCCATTCAAAAGAGATTAGTCTAGAAATCTATACAGAACACTACAAGTGGATGAGTAACATGCATAGACCATGTTATACAGTTGGATGAGCAACTCATTGAGTTCCATAGAATTAGAGAATCACAGAATTGGAAGGGTCCATCCAGCCCAACATATACATAGAAATGAATCCCCATCACAATATACCCAACAAGTGATCACCCAGCCTTTGCTAGAAGGATCTCCAGGATGGGGAAGCTTCCTCCCTCCCATCCCAGTCCTGAGATCACTTGAATTGTCAGGAAGATCATCTTCCCATCATGTCTATTTATAGCCTCTGGTCATCAGTCCTCATCCTTCCTTCTGGAGACAAACAGTTCAGATCTAATTCTGCAGTACAGGGATAGCCCATCAGTATTCCATCTTGGACAGGCTTTGTAGGTGGATAATGAGTGAGGCACAGAATGGAACAGAAGAGACAGCTGGGTTGCATATGGGAAATTCCCTAGTGTCTTCAACGCTCCACAGCCATTCCGGCTGCAATGGCCCATCCTTCTAATACCAATGTTCTGGTGCTGATGATTCAGAATGATGTCAGAAAAAGGAGAATTACAGACAACCCAAAAGAAGACAAAATGCAAGCTGGGTGTAAAGAGGCTGCAGACAGATCGAGAATGTCAAGGGAAGTAATGAGAAAAAGTACAGATAAGAAGGCAATCTCATAACCAGACTCCCAACGCTGAAGCATTACTCATCAAAACCATTTGATGCCACTTAGAAAACACACACACACACACACACACACACACACACATACAGTGGAACTATGGAAGAGATTAGATAAGGGCTTTTGGCAAGAAAGAAGGCAGCATGGTATAGAGGGATGCGCACTGAGCTTTAGTCCTGGGGCCAGAGGACCCAGGTTTAAATCCAGTCTTTAATGATTATTCCCTGTGGGATTTGCTCAGATCATGGAACCTTTGGAAGCCTCAGGGTCCCATCCATATCTACAAACCAAGCAGTTTGGACTAGAAGCCTCTGAGGGCTCTTTTAGCTCTAATACAAATACTCCTGGGAGAACCTTAGGAGAAATTAGATTTAGACCAGGATTGATACTTTATCCCTCAATGAAGCTCTCCAGGGCAGACAACCTGAATATAATCACTTTAAAAATTATAAGCTAGAAGGAGACACCTTTTACCACTTCTCCTGGGAGAAGCCCTTGCTGAAAAAAGAATAGAAAAGATCAGAAAAGGCAATAGATCATTCTGTGTACACAAAATTAGTGGTCTGCAGAATAATAGAAATACAAGAGTGAGAAAATTCTGCTTCGAGTATCATTAGTAAAGATCTGAGCTCTAACTACCTAAAGAATTGCCACAAATGTCCGACGCCAAGAGCCATTCCCCAATTCACAAATGATCAATGGGCAGGAACAAATAGTTTTCAGAGGAACAGTTAATGCAGACACGTACGTACACACACACACACACACACACACATACACACACACACATACAAGCATCAGTGATTTTTTTTAATGTAGAGAACAAAAGGTGATTCAAATAGAGCAGTTTTATTATATCTTGTTAAAAATGTGTGTACATGTATAGCCTTCATATATAATATGTGTATATGCATACATACACATGTATTTGTGTTTATATACATATATGTTTGTGTTTGCACACATGCACGTGTGTATTTGTTTCTATACATGCATACATACATGTTTGTGTTTGTACACATACATACATATCTATTTGAGTGTCTACATGCACATACATGAAGACAGGGTCTTCCAACTCACCCAGAATGGAAGTGCAGGGATCCCTCATCAGCCTGATCCCACGAGGCAGCACTAACTGACTTTGTTTCTAGCCTGAGCCAGTTGCCTCTTCCTTAGGCGATGGTCCCCCCTTCACCCTCCTAATTAATGCAGCCTCAGCAGCTTAGCACTGCAGCTCAGATCTCCACTCTGCTCTAAGCAGTCCATCTGTTTGCTTCTTAAAAAATAAACTGTACACAATAGAAACTCAATCATTTCTAAAATCTTTCTCAGTTTTCTTTCTCTATTGAAATATTTGTGTTTATGGTGGATGATTACATTCTCAACAGGAAAGACAATAAAAAAATAGACATTCGAGCTTGCATTGAAATCTCAGCCGTGTTACTTGGCACCCACTCTGTAACTGCTTCCCCAATGTCTGTCCACATTGGCGGACCAGGGGCCCAAAGTACCCCCATTTTCAAGATTCCATGAGTAGCCTAGTCCTGACTGTATGAGTTTCTACACTCACAGCCCCCGTCGATGTGCTTCCCATTGACAATCAGTCAGTCACAGATATAATTAGTTTTGAACTGAGAAGGTAATGGCAGCAGGTACAAAAGCATTCCTCTCTTTGCCCTGGAACACATGACGCCCTGGGGGAGAGCAGGCTCTGGGCACCAAGGCACTGAGGTAGAGAATCCAGCTGACAAAGGGGCACCTAATAGCTCTGGGCTACTGGAAGTCCTTTTCTCCTTTGGAGTATCTGAATGCAGCTCCCAGCCCGTGTACCTCTGGGCTGACCTCGAAGGGCAGGCTCCTTGGCAGAGTCCATAGCCTGTATGTCTCTCTGGCACAGAGGAAACCCTCTGAAGCTGATTTCTCCTCCAGGAAGCCATTCTTCTGTATCGATCTGGGTCCAGGTTCATCTAGGTTTGTCCTCAGGGAATCTCTCTCTACTTCCCAATGGATGTCTTGTCTCCAATGGGTCTCTTCTCCCTGGTGAATTGTCAATGGAGAAGGAGAAGGAAAGAAAGTGAGAGAAACTCTCTCATTCTCCCTTTGGAGAGGGATGCTCTCTCAACCTAGTGACCCTTCATCACTGGGATAGTCCACTGGTCCGCCATTTCATCATCCCCATTCTGGAATATCTGAGGCCTCCAGGTCATGGTCAGCTCATTGGGTCAGCCAGTTATACTATTCTCTTCTTGACCCAATTAAAGAATTTATACCTGAAGGATATATCGTAGGATCAAGATAATCTTTGATTTTCTACATTTAAAAATCTAACTGTGACTTCCAGATTAAGATGGCTACTGTGTAAAAGCTCTCCTCACCAACAACCAATATAGACTACCTCAAAAGGTCAAAAAACCCAAATTCATCTGAATGAAGGTACTCCACAGTAGGGTGCAGCATTGAAGGTATATGGGATTTGGGCGTTTCCACACTATAGGGGGGTGAAATAGATCCCACCAAAACTGAGCTGATCAACTCTCCCCCACCCCCTTCAGTGCCAGAGTCAGAGCCAGTGCACCAAAATCAGAGTGAGCAAGAGGCAACTCTAGCTCCTTGGCAGCTGACTAAGACCACCAGGGATTTACCCCTGAGAGCAGTTAGACTTGAGACCTCAGCAGGCTGAAGAGTGCAGACCTTGGGTGCTGGGATAGAGCAGAGAGATACAGCACAGAGTAGAATCCACAGAGACTCCAGAGGTGGCCCCAGGCAAAAAACCTTGCTCCTTAGTTCCATACACAGAGAGCTTGCCCTCCTCACTCAAACCTCTGACTGGAAAGGGAAGGAAAAACCAGCCTAGTGGTGGCCAGAAATGCCCAGGAAATACAACCATCAACCACCCAGAACAAAAGAAAGGCATTGACCCTGTATAATTTTTATGGAGGACAAATGCAGACTGCAGAGGAAATAGCAGAAGACCACAAACAAGTGAACACATACAAACCTTCCCAAAAATGGAAACTGGCCACAAGCTCTTGAAGAATTTAAATCTGAGATAATGAGAAAGATAGAAGACTTTTGGCAAGAAAAGTAAGAAAATAACAATTTAAAAGATAAGAACTCCCAATTGGAGAAAGAAACTCAGAAATCAAATGAAATGATAAATTGGAGACTAAAATTAAACAGCTGGAGGCCATGAAAAGCAGGATAGACAAAACCAAAAAGGAAAATCAAAAGATTATAGTGGAAGATCAGAATTGGGCAATTAGAAGCTAATGATCTCGCAAGACAGCAAGAATTAATAAAGCTGAGGGTAGCTGGGTAGCTCAGTGGATTGAGAGTCAGGCCCAGAGATGGGAGGTCCTAGGTTCAAATCTGGCTTCAGACACTTCCCAGCTGTGTTACCCTGGGCAAGTCACTTGACCCCCATTGCCTAGCCCTTACCACTCTTCTGCCTTGGAGCCAATACACAGTATTGACTCCAAGATGGAAGGTAAGGGTTTAAAAAAAAAGAATCAATAAAGCAAAGTCAAAAGATTGACAAAATAGAAAAATGCAATATCTCACTGACAAAATGACTGACCATGAAAACAAGTCTAGAAGAAACAATTTGAGAATCATTAGTCTACCTGAAAACCCAGAAATAAACAGAAACCTTGACATCATATTACAAGAAATTATCCAAGAAAATTGCTCTGATATTCTTGAATAAGAGGGCAAAATAGATGTTGAAGGAGTCCATAGATCACCCTCTACACTAAATCCTCAAAAGACAACCCCCAGGAATGTAATTGCCAAATTCAAGAGCTTCCAAGCTAAGTAAAAAATTTTACAAGAAGCCAGAAAGAGACAGTTCAGATATGAAGGAGCACCAATCAGGATAACACAAGATCTGGCAGCTTCCACACTAAAGGACCACAAGGCTTGGAATATGATATCCAGAAAGGCAAGAGAATTGGGACTACAACCAAGGATCACCTGCCCATCAAAACTGACTATTTAATTCTAGGAGAGTGTATGGGCATTCAACATTTGTAAAATATTTGTAAAGAAATGTAAAGTATTTGTAAAGAAAAGACCAGAACTAAATGAAAAGCTTGATATCCAAACACAAAAAATTAAGAGAAACATGAAAAGGTAAATAATAAAGAGAGGGGAATGAAAAAAATTAATTTTCTTCTTTAAGGGCTTCAATAAGATCAAATTGTTTATACTAATATATGGGAAAATGTTGTTTGTAACTCTCAATTATATTCACTGTTATAGTAATTAGAAGTATTATTCATAGGTAAAGGTTGGGGTAATAAGTGGTCTAAGATGATATACAAGAAAAAAGGGGGGGGAATAGATAGCAGCAAGAGAAACTTGAAGGAATAAGATAAATAGGATAATCTATAGCACCCAAAGAGGCACATGGGAAGGTGTGAATCTTAAAAACTGCTCAGACTCTACCTTAGAAGATTTGGTTAAGCTATTCCCCTATTGTAACAAATGAAGGCACTTGATCAGGAATGTATTGGGAATTTTAACATTACTCCACCCATACTTAGGCATACTTTAGGGGAAGATAAAGTTGTAAACTCCTTACTGAACAATGAAAAGTCCCCAACTCATACTTATAGTGAAGCAAAAACCCTAGGTCTATTTTTAGATCTAATACAAAAGGGTGCTAAGTACCTATAAAGGTTAAATTAATCACTAAAAGGTCAAGCAACTTACAAAAGGCAAGCTTAACAAATGAGGTGTGAAGTTTTAGTCTACCCAGAGAGGGTGAGAACTAAAGAGTGGTGAGAGAACTAAGAATGGTCAGTCCTGGGAAAAGCATCTACTGTGATTGGTAGATGTGAAAATTTAGGGGAGGTGACACAAAAGAACATTTCTTTAAAAGGAAGGGACTTACTGAATTTGAGGAGTTGGAGTTCTGAGTTGGAGATGGAGTTCGGAGGTTTGGAGTTTTGCTTTAGGATGATCTTGTGGTGAGTGATTAAAGACTGACTAGTCTCTCTTAAGGCTCAGGCCTAGGCCATTTGGCCTCTCTCTCCCTTTCCTTAATTCCTTCATTTGTATTAATTAAAATCTCCATAAAACCCAGCTGACTTGGGTATTTTCATATTTGGGAATTTTTCCCATGGTGACCACTTATTTTTTATTTAAATCAAGACACTAAAAATTATCTTTACAGTTTGGCCAAAACCTTTACAGTCTTGTCAATTCACAGTCTTGGAAATTCACATTTTTTGTGGTTACAAAGGGGAAAGGAAGAATACTATTATAAGAAGAAGAGGAAGAGAATGTTAAAAGGTAATACTCAAACCTTACACTCAGTGGAATCAATTTTGAGAGGGAAGAGCAGCTAGATCCATTGGGGTATAAAATTCTATCTTACCCTACAGGGAAAGTGGGAAGGGGAAAACCAAGGAGGGGAGTGGGGCAGGGAATACAATAAAAGAGGGAAAGAAGGGAGGAGGGAATCTGATAGACCCTAAAAAAATAAGAAGGGAACAAAAAGGGAGGGGGCAGAAAAGGGAAGTAAAATAAGGGTAGGGATTAGAGGGACTAATTAAAAGCAAACCACTGGTTTCAAAGGAAGTAGCAAGAGAAGATAGGGAAGAACTAGGAGAGGATAGCAAAATGTTGGCAAATACACAGGTGGTAATCATAACTCTGAATGTGAATGGGAAGAATTCATCCATAAAACAAAAGCAAATAGCGGTATGAATTAGAAACCAAAATCCTACCATATGTTGTCTACCAGAAACACACATGAGGCAGGTAGACACACACAGGGTAAAGGTTAAATGATGGAGGAAAATCTATTGGGATTCAACTGAGAAAAAGACAGCAGGAGTTGCAATCATGATATCTGACAAAGCCAAAGTAAAATAGATCTGACTCTGATGGGGTTCATCATGCCTGCCCCCTCCCCACCAGAAGGGTCCCTTCTCCTTCTCTCCCCCCAGACCTTTTTCAGTTTTCTTCTGTCCATGGTCTTTCCACATTGGATTGGAAGTTCAGAGGCAGAGACCTTCTCTCTTGTATTGTCCTGCCAGAGCCTGGCACGTAGTAGGTACTTAATAAATGTTTCCTAAATTCTCACTGTGGATGCCTCTGGAGAGCATCTGTGAACACATGAAACAAGATGCATAAAACTACAAAAAGGCATCAGTTAGGGGTAAATGCAGTGGTCAAGATTCAAGAAAAGCTCCAGGCCCTCCAGTTAAGGGCCCTCGACCAAAGGAAATTCTCTGGGGCCATGAGTATTTCTGGAGCCATCCAGATCTAGCTCAGATGTGATGGCAAGGATGGAGGTGCTCTAATCTGGGCTGTAAGAGCAGGGAAGCAGAAATCCAAGGCAATTCTTCTTCCCCAGAATCTGTCCTAAAATCATCCCCTTCCTACTTCAAGAGCAGCCCTTATCTTAAGTGAGGGGCTGACATCTCCCCGTGGTTAACAGAGAAAGCTAGGTGGCATTGTGGACAGGGGATGTGCTGGGCTTGGGGTCAGGAAGACCTGATTTCAAATCCAGACTCAGACATGAGCTATATGAAACTGGGCAAGTCACTTAACCTCGGTCTCCCTCAGTTTCCTCATTTGTAAAATGGAGATAATAACAGCATTTCCCAGGATTGTGAATGTAGATTGAATGAGGTAATTTGTAAAGCAGCTGGCACCATATTTGACACACAGTAAGTGCTTAATAAATACTCATGCCCTCCCCCTTATCTTCCTTCCTTCCTTCCTTCCTTCCTTCCTTCCTTCCTTCCTTCCTTCCTTCCTTTCTTCCTTCTTCCTTTGTTTTTTTGTTTGTTTGCATCTCTCTCCCTCCTTTATTCTCTTTATTTCTTTTTCTCTTCCTTCTTCCTTTGCTTGTTTCTCTTTCTTTCCTTTATTCTCTCTTTCTTTTTCCTTTCCTTCCTTCCTCCCTTCCTTCTTTCCTTCCTTCCTCCTTTGTTTCTTTCTTTGTTTCTTTATTCTCTTTCTTTTTTCCTTGATCCCTTCTTTTTTCTTTCTTGGTTTGTTTCTCTCTTTTATTCTCTTAATTTTTCCCTTCTTTCCTTCCTTCCTTCCTTCCTTCCTTCTTTCCTTCCTTCCTTCCTTCCTTCCTTCCTTCCTTCCTTCCTCCCTTCCTTCCTCCCTTCCTTCCTTCTTCCTTTGTTTTTTTTGTGTTTGTTTGCATCTCTCTCCCTCCTTTATTCTCTTTATTTCTTTTTCTCTTCCTTTGCTTGTTTCTCATTCTTTCCTTTATTCTCTCTTTCTTTTTCCTTTCCTTCCTTCCTCCCTTCCTTCTTTCCTTCCTTCCTCCTTTGTTTCTTTATTCTCTTTCTTTTTTCCTTGATTCCTTCTTTTTTCTTTCTTGGTTTGTTTCTCTCTTTTATTCTCTTAATTTTCCCCTTCTTTCCTTCCTTCCTTCCTTCCTTCCTTCCTTCCTTCCTTCCTTCCTTCCTTCCTTCCTTCCTTCCTTCTTTTCTTCCTTCCTTCCTTCCTTCCTTCCTTCTTCCTTCTTGGTTTGTTTGTTTGTTTTTCTTTCTTTTTTCCTTCCTTCCTTTCTTCCTATTTTATGGCAAATACTGAGGATACAATGGGAAAAAAGCCTCAAAATGGTCCCTGTCTTCAAGAGCTGATATTCTCTAGAGGAAAAACTTTATGTACATCTTAAAGTAGTGATAGAACAATTACAAGATAACTGGAGGGACATGCAGAAAGACCTTATATCTTTCATCTCTTATTGATAGTATTTAATCACATTTTTTGTCCAATCTCATGATTTCTCCCACATCAGAACTCGTCATGTGGGGAACCAGCTTCTGCTGGTACAGAAACAATTCCTCTGTCACTTTGAGTTTGAGAGGGCTGTCTGGAGTCATTGAGAGCTTCAGTGCCTTGCCCAGGGTTACCCAGCTAGTACGTTTGATAAGCAGAGCTTGAACCCAGGACTTCCTGACTGCCAAGAGACTGCCACTGACTCTCTCCTCTGCTCCACTGTCCTGCCTCTCCCAGGTTCCAGTTTCCTCCTTGAAATAACCCTGTGAGCCAGGCCAGGCCACCGGAGCGAGTCTATGGCTAATCTTATTCTGGCTCGCTTCTCTCCATGCCTTGCAAAGTGGTTCTCTTTCCCTCTGAATGGCTTTTTGTTTCTTTTTTTTAAGCAGCAAATAGGTTTGGTGATCACTGCAAAGACACTTGGGGAATGTTCTTCAGGCTGATTTTATCTCCTAGAAAACACAAAGCCCCGAATAAACGGAATCAGACAAGATCACAAACTGGGTTTGACCAGGCTGCCACTCTTTTCCTGAGCTAAAGTTGCTCATAAAGCAGCAGAGGGCTGGCCGTCAGACATTCTCATTTCAGTGCCTGCAGAACACCTCCTCCCGTTGCCTCTGGGGTCCAGTCAAGAGAAAGGTGTGGTCAAGAGAGTCCACCAAAGAGCTGTTTCAGGACAGCTGGGTGGCTCTGAGAGGTCCCGGCTTCAAATATGGTCTCAGACACACACTAGCTGTGTGAGCCTGGGCCAGTCACCACTCTCTGCATCACCTTCATCATGCTTCCACCTTGGAGCCAATCCACCGTATCGATTCTAAGAGGGAAGGAAAGGGCTAAAAAAGGAGAGGAAGGCTTTATGGAGAAAGGAGAGAGGCCAGGGCTGCAGAGGCTCCACGGCCATCCCAAAATGGCCAAGAGAATGTCAGAAGGACGCCCAGCCTCCCGGTGCCTTCTCTTGGTGTCATTGTGGGAGGGTGTGAAGAAGAGCTTCTCAGACGTCAACTGGAGGGAAGGCCCAGCAGATGTGTGAAACATCCCTTTGGGATACATTTGCAGAGACTTTGAATGTCTAGTTGGGAGATTAAAGGCAGAGCCGGCGTATTTGGGGTCCCGCAGAGCAGCACCAAGATGGACATTGGGGGCCTTATGGTTGTTCCAATGTCACCCCCGTTTTCTAATGAGCTTGACGGCCTGGCTCAGCTCTCCACGGAGGTTCTAGGAAGCCATCCCTCTACTCTGTCCTTGTAAATAAATGGTGGGAGCTGACGGAGCTTGTGTGGATCCAGCAAATGCCCCCTCTGGCCAGAGCAGCCTAGGAGGACATCGTGTGAAGGCATGTGAAGAGGCTGCTAGAATCCAGAACCTCCCTTCTCTGGTCCTCTCGTTCCTGGAGTCATAGCTTCCTCCCTATGTTGCTGTGATTTTAGGAAAGGGGAAGAATCACATATACATAAAATGAATTTATCAACAGAAAAGGGAAGGCTGTTGGGAAGGAATAAGGAGGAGGGGTAGCATCTGCCCTTTACCCACTCTGTTGAATTATCTGTGCTTACACTGTCTAACTGTCTTAACTAAAGACTATGAAGACTAACCCCACAGTAAACCCAGAATCCCCCCCACACCCAGAGTCAGTGGTTGGCCAGGTAGCAGGAATCCCAGCTGTGGTGTCCTCAGATGGTCTCCGCAAGGTGGGGGTCTTCTCCCAGGCTAGCCGTCCACCAGAAGCCTGGAAATTTCCTCTCAACCTCAGCCAGTGGATCCTCAAAGGCCAGTTGCTTGATAGACGGATTTTCAAGAAGTCTCAGCTACACACCTGCCTTCCTCATCTTTCAGCTCCAGACTGCAAAAGATGGCAAACTGTTCCTTGGAACTCGGACCCAACCAGCTCCGAGAAGATTCTAAGTCTCCATCCCTGTCAATTATTCTTACGATTCTTACCTTCCCTCGCTACACTAGAGAAGGAGCCACTGCCTTCAAGACTGGCTGCTGCTGCTCCTCCAAGGAGCTTCGAAATGGCAGAATCCCATCCTCCCCATTACAGCTCCTCATTTTCCTCTGGCTTAGCCTGACACATTTGTCCTCAATGGACTCTAGGCAAATCGGAGAGCAGGGCACAGACTCCCAGAACCTCAAGGCCCAAAGGGACCCATGAGGCCATTGCACTCAATCCATGTCACCCAGGAATCTTCTCTACCATAACTGGAGATTCACACGAACTGGTGAGAAGAGGGCTGGCTGGAACAGGAGATGAGGAGCCTCAATCCAGTCTCTGAAACCCTCCACCTGTATGATCTCGAGATGGATGCAGAAGCTTCCTGGGCCCCCTCTCAAGCCAGAGGGTCCAAGTGCTGCTTACCAACTTCAGGATCATTTGATGGCAAGCTCTGTGAGGGCAGAGACCATCTTTGACCTCTTGTTTTATCCCCAGGCTTGGCACATGGTAGGGACTAAATATAAATGTTGATTGATTGATTGATTGATTATTGATTGATTGATGATGTTGGCACTTTGTCATCTTCCTGGGCCCATCTGTGAAGCAAGAGTTAGGCTCGAGTTAGGCTTCTGGACTCCTCTCAAAGCTCCCCTTCTTCAAGAAGAGATTCCCTATAAAGCTGTTGATGAAGGTATGATGATGATCATGAAGACGATGATGACTATAGTTCTTCCTTTTGGGAGAAGAGTTGGCTGGCTGCTGCTGATCTTTGGTTTGTATTGGTTTAGGACATTCTTACTGCAGAAACTCCCTCCATGGATGTTGGTCATCAGCTCATTTGGTTACAGCCTGGGAGGTGACGTGCCTCGTTCATATAATTACAGCCTATAATCAGTCCAGGTCAGAAGGGCTTTGTGCTCCATCCTCTCCCCATGAGGCCGTGCTCGCTCTCCACTCTTCGGTGGCTGGGGGATGCCTTAAGGTTATGTTCTTTGTTCATAAGAAGACGAGGTAGGGAAGTAGAGTCACCCAGGGGAGACTGAGAGCAGCTGCCCCCCCATAGAACTTCACACAAATGATCTCCACTGCAAGCACTTTGCCTGTGGAGGGAACGCCAGTATCGCTTGGTTAAATAACTGGGTTGTCCTCATTCAATTAGAAAATGGCCAAGGCAGAATCTTGAGCCCAGGCCGTGGAATCATGGAATCATCGATGTAGAATGGACAAGCCCCTTCCTGCTACAGATGAGGAAATGGAGGCCCACAGGGAGGACATCTCTGCCCAATGCCAGAGGGCTAACAAATGTTCCAGTCAGGATTGGAACCCAGGTGCTTCCACTCTTCGAGGTTAGGAATGGCCAGAAGTACGACCGGAACCCAGATCCCGTGGCACTGAGTTCAGTGCTGTTTCTGTGGCCCCAACGCATCTTGGCTCTAGGAAAATCATTCAACTTCTCAGTGCCCCGGGCATCTCAGAGTGTCTGAATTACCCATTGGAACGAACAGAGGGAGTGCTCCCGATAGTGATGGGCAGGGATGGTCCCAACATTCCCTCTCCCCCCTCTGGGGGGAGGACGGAGCTGGCCTGATTTCCCAGGGGCCAATGGTGTTTCCTGAGTACTTTGGGCTCTTGGACCTCAGGACTGACAGGACTCTCCTTCCTGTTTTCCTCCCACTGCGCGCGTGGCTTTAATTTAAATCATTGATGGCATCACGAGGTTGAGCCGACCCAGTACCAGCAGCCAGGACTTTGCCCCACCTTAGAGAATTCATCCTCTGAGCGTTTTTCCTGGCCGTGACTCACGGTCCAGGGCAGGCCAGATAGAGCAAAGTGCCGGCCTGTAGAGGGTCATCCCCAGGAAGGACGGCCAGGGCTTGGGCAGGGATGTTCATGGAGCCAGCTGATGGCCCTCAGACCCTGCAGGGGCCCGGCAGGGACAAGCCTCATTGGCCAAGAGAATCCGCTGGGGATCTGCTGAAGATCTGGAACCAGAGTCGATGCCCGTCAGTGAGAGAATGGCGGAACAAGCTGGGCTCGGGGTCCAGCGGAATTCTCCTGGACCAGGAGAAGGGCCGACCGTCAGGATTACTGAGAACTCTGACATGGAATGACACGAGCAGAGCCAAGAAAGCAGCACCCATGGGACCCTGACGCCGAAGCAGGAGGAAGCGAAGGGAGAGGACATCCCCTCCCCTCAGCCCAGAGGTGGGAGGGCCATGGATGGAGGACATTGTAGAATTGGGGGGCAAGAGAGGAGGCATCAGGGGGCACCGAGGAGTATCACCAACGGCAGTCACTGAGGGCGTCTGCGGGCGAAATCTGGTCTTTCCCATCTATGGATGACTTTTTCTTTTTTCCTTTAAATCTATTCTTTGGAACATGGGCTGACTCCCTGAATGGGGGAGGAGGCAGCGGAGGAATATTGGAGACGTTCTGGGGGTGTAAAAATGAAAAAGGCCAATAAAAACTTACTGAACAAAAAGAGGACGTCACCCATCGTCAGGTGAGGGTCAGAGCCTCCTTCAGGACCCTTGGGGCCATCATAGGGGAGAGGAAGAAGGCTGGATTTGTAGTCTGACTTCTTGGGCTTAAATGCTGCCTCTTGGACCCTACCTGTATGGCCTTGGGCAAGGAAGTTACTTCTGGGCTATGGACCTTCATCTCCTCATCTATAAAATGGGGACGATACCAATGGCTGCATCCCAGGATGGCTGTGAGAATGAAGCACTTGGCAACATTGATAGAAATATACATTTTCTTTTTATTATTTCAAGAACATAATTTTGAGACCACCTAGTACAGCCCCCTCGTTTTATAGATCAGGAAAGCGAGGCCCAGGGGTATCAAAAAGTTGTTCTAGATCACACAGATGATAGTCTAACAAGTAGGATTTGAACTCGTGTCCTCTAACCTCAGAGCCAGGGGGTGCTTGTCCACTAGCATCCAGCCCTCTTCTCACGACAGCAGGGTTCTGACCTTCTTGTGGGTCGTGGCCCCTCTACGGAGCCCCTCTCAGAATCAGGCTATTAAAGACATGAATTAAGGCATCCAGGACTGCCCAGGAAACCAATCCTATTGAAGGGCAGTCGGTGAAATCTTTTTTAAGCAAACAAGTGGGCAGCCCCACAGTGAAGAGCATTTGCGGGGCATACCCTGAGCTTCAGAACATTTCAATGCCACATGGAGGCATGGCATGGCATGGCATGCAGGGCAGTGCCACCCAGGAGGGGAGGCGGCTTGGGTTCATACCTCGTGAGCCAAAGGGATTTGGGAAAACTAGCTGGGCCAGGCTCCCAGAGCCCCACTGGGAGGAAGGGATGGACAGCGCCGTGCCATGAAGAGAGAACCACTCAGTCCTGGCGTTGGGGACGCTGTGTGCTCAGAGCAAAATGTCCTGCACTGTTCTAATGAGGGCTGATCAGAGTTCTAGAAAACTGGAACAAGAGGTCCTCTGCGGAGGGAACATGGCCAGACAAATCAGCACCAGCCACTCTCATCTCCCTCACCTCCCTAGCAACAGGGAAGCAGGACTTGGACTTGGCACCTGGAACCCGGCCATCTCCCTCCCCCTCGGAGCTGGAAAACCCTGGATGCAAAGCTGAACTCTGCCCAGGACTGCTGCCAAAGCCAAGATGGAAGTCGACAACTTGGGACTGTGACGGGAAAAGGAAACAAAGGCCAGAGTGGGCAGCGGCTCAGGGCTTAGAGGAGTCATGTTCTCACGTTGTTTCTTACCACCTGTTTGACCTTGTTGACTAGAGACCTCAGTCAATGGAAGGAGATCAGACCAGACAGCCTCAAAGGTCCCATCAGCTCGAGAACCGATCCCATGTCAGTTGATTTCAGGGATAAGGAAGGCCAAGACAATCAAGACCAAAGAGGGGGGCTCAGAAGGCTGAAACCCAGAGAGGAAGGAAACGTGTGGGTGAGCCAACAACACTGGAGACAAGAGGAAGGTCCAAGAAGGGGGAGGAGTCAGATGGATGGGATGAGGCAGAGAAGATGGAAATGTCAGCCACAGCCTCTATTTCTTCACAGCTGTCTTCAGAGGGGGAAGCCTCAAAAGCCTCAGAAGCAGGATGAAATGAAAAGGAGGAACAGAAAAGTGAAACCTCAAATCAGGGAGAAGACATTAAGAGGCTACCAAGATGTCGCCAGTGATTCTGTCATTCCCCAGTACTCCCTGTGCCTGCTGCTGCTGCCTCCTCTCTGGCTCCCCAAATGATGATGATGATGGATGGATAGATAGATAGATAGATAGATAGATAGATAGATAGATGATGGATGGATAGATGGATAGATAGATAGATAGATAGATAGATAGATAGATAGATAGATGATGGATGGATAGATGGATAGATAGATAGATAGATAGATGATGGATGGATAGATGGATAGATTGATAGATAGATGATGGATGGATAGATGGATAGATAGATAGATAGATAGATAGATAATGGATGGATAGATGGCTACATAGATAGATAGATAGATAGATAGATAGATAGATAGATAGATAGATAGATAGACAGAAGGATGGACGGATAGATAGATAGATAGATAGATAGATAGATAGATAGATAGATAGATGGAAGGATAGATAGATAGATAGATAGATAGATAGATAGATAGATAGATAGATAGATAGAGGGATTTGATGGATAGATAGATAGATAGATAGATAGATAGATAGATAGATAGATAGATAGATAGATAGATAGATAGATAGATAGATAGGCAGACAGACAGACAGATAGCTAGCTAGATAGCTAGATAGATAGATGGATGGATGGATGGATGGATAGATAGATAGATAGATAGATAGATAGATAGATAGATAGATAGATAGATAGATAGATAGATAGATATGTAGGTAGGTAGATATTTAGATACTTGGATACTTAGGTGTAACTCAGATGTTAGTGGCAGGTAAAGTTTCCTCTCTCATAGAATCCAAAATTCTTGAAGGTGGGCATGCCCACTTTGTGTCTTTATGTCCTTGTTGTCAGCATGTACCTAGCATATATCAGGATAAAGAAATATTTTTGGATGATTTGTAACAGGATGATGAACCTGACCATGTGCCCAGACCCTCCCAGAGACTCCAGGATCAGGCCACACCATTTGTGCCCTGGGATCTTGCTCAAGGGCTTTTGACATTCAGGCTCCTTGTTCTTTGGATCATGGGGGTAGGTGGGAGAATGTGGGAGGGGAGGCTTGAAGGGAAGAGGACTGACTTGTGAGCAGGAAATTTTGCTCCCTTAAGAAGCTTAAAAGAGCCACAATAACAATGATAACGAATGATGTTTTCACCTTGTCTCTCTTCCTCTCTGATAAGCATATCAAGACTTTCTGAGCCTCTTCCTTGCATTTTGGATTCTCTTCAGACCACACTTGGTCTAGGAGAGCTCCCCTCCTCCATTCCTCCTTCCTCCAAAAGGAGTTTTTTGTTGTTGTTGTTGTTTTAGGTTAATTAATCGGTGGAAACTTCCAAGACTGGGACCAACTCTAGACCTCAATCCTTAAAGGACTAGCTAAGAGATGTTGTTGTTTTTTTCAATCACAAAAAATGGGGCAATATAGTAGGAACCAAAAATGGGCAAATATTGCCCTGATTTTCAAAAGTGAGAAGAAGGTTAATTCCTCCAACTGTAAGCCAATGAGCATCACTGGTTCCTGAGCACTAAAGGGACATGGATATGTTGGAGTGTCCAGAGGAGGGCAGCAAAGATGATGAAAGGATCCCCATGACAGTCATTTGAGGAAACTGAATTCAATTCAGCCAACATTCATTAAGCATCTTCAATGTGCCAAGCAATGCCCTGGGCACTGGATATACAAAGCTGAAGAGGAAACGATTCTGGTTCTCAAGGAGTTCCGTCCTACTGGAGGGATACAACATGAACACCAAGTGCAAACAAAGGAGTCAACAGGAATTTCAAAAGAGAGAATCTATTAATAATGGGAAGACCAGGAAAGGCCTCTTGTGGTACCCAAGTGAGTGTGCTTTGAAGGATTCTGTGAGGTCGAAGGAAGTGCACTCTAGACATGGAGGAATTTGTCCCAGAGCACATAGGCTGAAGATGGAATGTCCTGCAAATGGGGTGGGCAGCAGTCCATTGGCCTGGACTGGAGAGCGTTTGAAGAAATGAGGGATGCTGAGCCTCGAGAAGAGAAGATGGTGGGAGGGAGGGGGATGATGGAAGAGAGAAATTAGATTCATTCTGTTGACCTCATACATTAGAGCTAGGACCATGGGATAAAAGGGAGAGGCAGTTTGGGGTTGAAGAAAAGGAAAGCCTTCTTAGTCAGTAGGAACCAACTGGTCCTCCCCCCAGTTAGATTGAAAGACCCCATATCTGGGAAATGGTGCAGGGGATTCATCCTGCCTCTACTTACCACAGGCTACCTGAGTGATCTCAGTTTCCTCACCTGCTAAATGAGAGAGCTGGACTAGAAAGTTTCTAAGGTCCTTTCTAACTTGACATTCTTTCTGATATAGTTTAAGGGATGCCTTGGAGGTCCCTCAGCCCTGAGATTCTAATTCCAACTGTCCATCCTCTGGGGAGGAACATTGATGCCCTCCCCTCCTGGGCAAGTGGAAAGCACACCTGCTTTCTGGTTTCCCGCCTCTCCCTGCAGCTGCTCATCATCTGGCCTCACAAATGGCAACAAGGGTTCAGGAGAGAAACGAAAGAAGGCAGAGCTCCCCCGCCTGCCCCAGTCATGCTCCATCCTTGGCTTCCCTTCCCTGGATGGCCCCAGGCTTTGGGCTGGGTGTGGAGGATTATGTATGACCCTCCATTGCCAGATGGCAGCCTAATTCCCCTACCGTGAGAGCTGCCATAAAGCTGTCAAAGTGGCATCCATGCGTCCGTGTAATGTTTCCCGGGCTCCATGTTGGACTTCTCATTCCAGCTGAGCACACCGTCAGCCGCATCGAGTGGGCACCCTTGGAAATGGGCCTTGTGTTCACTCCACAAAGTGCAGAATGATGGTTCCAGATCCTCCGGCTCCACATTGGTCCAACAGCCCTCCCAGGGCATCTCTGAGAGCCAGCCAGGGGCAGAATCTAGCTCTATAAAGATTGGGGAAATGCCAAGCACCACTCAGGGCTCTGGGGACAATGCAAAGACAAAAGAGAAACAGACCCTGCCCTCGAGGAGTTCACACTGAATGGGTAACCTTCACCAGATGAGGGAGTAAAATAGACCTTGGTGAGGGAGAGAACTGTAGACATGAGGCAGATCCCAACAGGTAGCACAGGAATTGAGCCTTGAATAGAGCTATGGATTCTGAGAAGTAGAGATGAGAGGCAGCCAAGTGACCCCATAGGCGAGAGGTGAAACATCCTGGGTTCAAATCTACTCTCTGACACTTCCTAGCTGTGTGACCCTGGGCAAGTCATTTAGCATCACTTGTCTCACCCTTGCCATTTTTTTCTGCCTTAGAATTCATACTTAGTATTGATTGTAAGAGAAATGGAAAGGATTGTCTTTTTTTATTGATTGTAAGAGAAATGGAAAGGATTGTCTTTTTTCAAGGTAGAAATGAAGAATGCATTCTAGGGTACAGTCCGGACAAAGGCACAGAAGTAGGAGATGGGGTAGGATCAAAGAATCACAATATTTCAGAGTTCAAAAGCATAGCTCAGGGAAGCCAAGGAGATCTGGGTTCGGATTCCGCCCCTGGCACACACAGACCTCAGTGCTCCCCATGCCTAGAAGAAGGTTCTAGCCTGCACTAGCACAGGGAGTTCCTTTCTTCAGTAAAATTGCACATCCATCCTTCTACCTTTCAAGAGGTCAGTTTGACCCCCTTTATCTGTCAGAGGCAGACAGAAGGCTCCAGGATCAGGGAGCCTTGAGTTCAAGTCTCACATCAGTCTCAGTGAATGCAAGTCCCTTCCTCTCCCCAAACTTCTGGCAACTTTCTAAGATTAGGAACCATGGAAAATCCACCTCTGTGTAAAGAATTGTCTGGGAGGAAAGTCTTGCACTGATGGATTCCCAGGTCCAGCTGCCCTTTTCCTCCCTCCACAATGGAGTCAAAAACCATTATGGAGAGCCTTCTCTGCTATAGTCGCTGGAGACAGATGGAAAACCATGTCTGTCGATGTCATCTGGGAGCTGACATTCTGCTGAGTTTCCTTGAGGCAGTGTGGATCGTGTGCCAGGCTTAGAACCTGGAAAACGTGAGTTCGAATCCAACCTGAGTTACTAGCCTTGTGACCCTGAGCAAGTCACTTAAGCTCTGTTTGCTCCAGTTTCTTCTTCTATAGGATGGATGTAATAATTGCAACCACCTGACAGGGCTGATGTGAGGATCAGATGAGATTCCGCCATCTGTAAAGGGCTTTGCAAACCTTCGAGACGCCAGCGAGGTGTCAACATCAGCTCCTATTCCATGAATAACAGGACCGAAATGACAGTCGGGCCACCCAGATCTGGTGCCCCAGACTGTCTACAACCACTTGTTCTCATGTTCTTCTGGGGGTCCCCAGAGA